>NW_024080702.1:2327920-2547525 GCF_003009895.1 Hyaena hyaena | reverse complement strand
CTCTTTCCCATTTTGTCAAAGATTAGTTGGCCATATACTTGTGGGTCCAATTCTGAGTTCTCTATTCTATTCCATTGGTCTATGTGTCTGTTTTTGTGCCAATGCCGTACTGTCTTGTGGGTTTTTTTTTTAATTTTTTAGTTTATTTATTTTGAGAGAGAGAGAGAGAGAGCATGAGCAGGAGAGGGGCAGAGAGAGAGAGAATCCAAAGTAGGCTCTGTGCTCTCAGTACGGAGCCAGATGTGGGGCTCAAACCCACAAACTGTGAGATGATGATCTGAGCTGAAATCATGAGTTGGATGCTTAGCAGTCTAAGCCACCCCGGTACCCTCCTAGCCACCTTATCTGTAATAGATGAACACTGAGAAACAGTCCAAATGTCCATCAACAGATGAATGGGTGGACTCATTTTGGTTTGTCCATACAATGAAACACCACTTAGAGCAAAAAGAAATAAGCCACTGCGACCATTCAACAGCATGCGAGAATCTCAAAATAGTTATACTGAATGAAGAAAGCCAAACAAAAGGAGTACATGCTGTGTGAGTCCATTTAAAAAATTCGCTGCTCTCTAATGACAGAGAGCAGATGGGTGGTTGCCTGGGAACCTGAGAAAACAAGAAGAATGTAAGGAGAGCTCACTAAGGGACACATGAGGAAGCTTTGGGGGGTGATGGATTTGTTCATTATCTTCATTCCCATGTTTATCCCTATTGACTAGAACAGAGGATCTGGAACACTGATAAATTAAGTCAGATGCCTTCATTAGTAAAAAGGGAAAAAAATCAGAAGGTAAATTTCTCCCTTATCTGAATTTGAGGGAAAAAATGATACGGGTAAAAATTGGGAGCAAAATATGAAATTGTAGGGTTTTATCACTCAGCATTTGAAAAACTTTGCACTATGAAAGTAGCCTACTTTAGCAAATAGCATAGTCCTACTTGCCCAGGTCAGCAAGTTGAATCCTCAACGTAGATGTTTCGGTTGAGAAATATGGGCTGAACATTGCAGTCAACAGAGGTGAAACTCCCTGAATCTAGGAAAACTGATTAACACTTTTTCGTGCAATAAACTGGAATGCATAATGCATCATGACTTTACAGTTATTTTAATAAATGATCCAATAATTTGAAGTTAAAATAAATAATTCATCCTCCTTGCTCCCTCAGCTCTACAGCTCAGAAGATATATAATGAGCTGAAATCATGGTACAATCTTCTCTTCAGTGGGTCCTTTTACCAAATTCCAGTCTTAAATGCATGGCTGGAATGGTTCCTAATAAGTAGCAGTCCCTTGAATTGTCATATTTGCCAAAGAAATGGGTAAGAGTAGATTTGTGGTATCGCAGTGGCCCAGAGGTAAGAGGTGAATCTCTTCATTCCTGTCACCAATTCCCTCCACTCTACCTTGTGGGGGACCTACTTGGATCAGTCATTTTGGAAACCTTGCCATGTTGCTAGAATGACAAGTTGTTAGATACATCACTGATGCCTTTCTAACTAGGACATCTCCCTTTCTAGGAACTTAGCCCAAACACATCCAAAAGTGGGACAAAAACATCACAAGCTGTGTTCTCTCAATCCCACGAAGCAAAATCAAAGAGCATCTTCACATGGGCATGGAAGGGTCCATCCTCAGGAGCCTCCCTCTTGAAAACTACTTGTTTATTACATCCTTCCTAAAATTAAATCCATGAAAGAAAAATGTGTTCCAAACATGAGAGTGTTTTTTAAAAATCCTTCTTAACTATCCTAAATATGGAGAAGGGACAAGCAAATTCTATTTCTTTAACAAAATACATGGCCAGCTTCTAACACACTCATTCTACAAGTATTTGTTGACCACCTAGTATGTACTGGTGACTTTTCCAGCCCTGGTGATATAGCCATGGAAGAAGATGCAAAAATGGCTGTCCTTTTAGAGGACGTTCTAGAGGAGCTGAGCCAACCTGCAGTAGTTTCAATAAGTGAATGTTAAAGAATATGAGAAAGTCCTCAGTTTTAAGGAGATGAGAGAAGTAGGGGATGGATATAGGAAGTCCCTGGGAAGGGGCCACTGCAATCAACTAGAGAAGAAAAGCCCATGTGGAGGCTTTTGAAAGGGGTGAGGAGATGAGCCACACAGATCCTGCAGGGAAAGGGGCGCCTGTGGGAGGAAACAGAGGGCAGAGCTCAGAAGCAGCAGTAGGGCAACCATGTTGGGGGGCCTTCATGGAAGCCCAGCAGGCTAAGGAGGACACCAGAGTCTGGCTGGAGGGAGCCAGATCACCAGGGACCTTGTCTGTAAGGACTTTGACCATGCTGTGAGTGAAAGGGGGAACCCCTAAGAAATTTTGAGCAGGGATAACATAATCCAACTTAAGTGGTTTTTGTCTTGTTTTTATGTTTTTTAATTATGTTAAAATACATATAACATTTATCATCCTGACCATTTGTAAGTGTACAGTTCAATGATCTTAAGTACATTCACATCTCTAAAAGTCTTTTCATCTTGCAAAACTAAAACTCCATGTATATTAAACAATGCCCTGCTCCCCCCTCCCCTAGACCCTGGCAACCCCCCATTCTATTTTCTGTCTCTACCAACTTGACTACCCTAGGTACCTTACACTAGTGGAATCATACAATGTGTTTTTGTGATTGGCTTATTTTGCAAGCATAACATCCTCAAGGTTCATCCTTATTTAGCATCCATCAGAACGCTATTCCTGAATTATTTTCTACAGTATGGACACACTGCATTTTGCTTCTTCATCTGTGAATGGATACATGGATTGGTTCTACCTTTCTACTGTTGTGAATACTGATGCTGTGAGCATGGACATACAAATATCTCTTCAAGACCCTGATTTCGATTCTTTTGGGTGTGTATCCAGAAGTGGAATTGCTGGATATGGCAATTCTATGATTAATATTTTTGGGGAACTGCCAGACTGTCATCCATAGTGTCTACTGAAAAGGGGCACTCTTGCTCTAGTGTTTAGGGATACACTACAGGCAGACAAGAATAATAGCAGCTGCTTACTGAGGAAACTGTCTTAGATATAGTTCCCCACTGGACTCCAAGATGGAAATTTGCACGTAGACAGTGCACCAAAAATTATATATGAGGTGAGGGATGAACACAGGGAGAGAAGAAAACAGGATTTTGTGGAAGGAGGGTTTGAACAGAGATGCAAATGCCAAAAAAATGTTCATCTGATCCATGGGACTCTGAAGCTGGGATGACCCTTTAGTGTTGTCCAACCTTGAGACAAGATGGCCTTCCTACCCAACAGCAGCCAGTCTCTGGATGCACACTGACCCCCACAGTGAAGATGTGACTTGGACTGAGCAGCTCTCATCCATGGAGGACACTTTCCAGAGAGGGATTTACTGACAACCATCAGCCACCAACCCCACCAGGAACTAGGAAAGTAGGCCAACTTTTGGGGGGTCTTGGAAGCACACCACAGCACCCCTCACAGAGGCTACTGCAATAATCTATGCTTGGTCAAGGGTCTTAGCAGTAAAGGTGAAGGGAAGTACAGAATTCTTGAACAATCTTGAAGGTGGAGTAGATATTATTTGCTGACAAGTTGGAAACTGGGTGTGAGATTAAAAACCAAAGCCAGAATGATGCCAAAACTGTTGACCTAGCCACTAGACAGATCAAGTTGCCATTAACTAAGATGAGAAAGACTACTGCACGAACAGGTTTTGGGGTGCTGCTCAGGAGTTTAATTTTGGACATGTAAAACAGGAGGTGCAAATGTATATACCAGGGTGGGTTTCTGAGGAAAGGCCCATTTGGGATATAAGTGTAGGGTCATTAGCATGTAGATATTATTGGCGGCTGTGAGGTTGGAAAAGGTCATGAAGGAAATGTGGAGAGGGAAGAGAAGAGGTCTGAGCACTGAATCATGGGCAAGTCCGGCTCTTAGGTAAGGGAGACCCAGCAAAGAAATGGAGACGGGGCAGTCAGTGACAGGAGAACAAGCAAGAGCATTTAGTGTGTTTCCTACGGTGCTGCCCCCACCCGCTGCTCTTTGTCCTCTCCAGCTGTTATGTGTCCTGGAAGGCCGTCACCTACATGATACATCTCCTGGGCTCCCTTGCCCTCTGGATTCCTTTTGGGTTTAGCCAGTGGGAGTCACTGTTGGACATCAGAAGGTGCAAGGAGAGAGGTGGGGTATTTATTCCTCTCATGTCATTCTTCCTCAAAGCAGTTCAGGGGCTACTACATCCTTCTATGATCAAGCTTTGCGCCCAGCTGCCCTTCCTTGGCCCCAGCTCTCAACCTGGTCCTGTAATCAACATCTCCATCCTCTACCTCGTGGGGTGTAGGAGTGCCAACAGCTTCAGGGGTGGTTATTCTACATCCTTTTACCCTTTCAAACTTCTCCAAATAGTCCATTCATTAAAATGGCCCTTTGAAAATCCCCAATGAGTATATTATCTGGATCTGCCAAGACCCTGACTAATGTAATGTGTTGTCCTGGAAGAAAGAAAAGATTAACAAGTTTGAAGGAGAAGGATGAAATCTACTGTGTTGTGTGCTGCCCATAGTTTCACTAGGATGAGGACTGAAAACATGACCACAGGGTTTCACAGCCTGGAATAAGTGTGGATATTTTCAAGAGTGATGCGTTTAGCAAGTGGTGGCAAAGGGCTGGTAGCTGTGTAAGAGAAACAAAGAGGGGAACCTGGTAAAGCAAGATTACACAACTATTTTAGAGAGTTTTGCTGTAAACAGGAGCAGAAAATAGAGCAGAGCATGAAAGGAAAAGTGAAACCAACACCAGGTTTTGTGAGAAGTGCTTCCACATGTGTGAAAATGACCTGGTACAAGGAGGAATTGACTCTGTAGAAAGTAGTAGAAGGTTACTCCTGCCATGTCCTTGAGTGGGAGAAAGCAGGTGCCTCCCTGTGCGGGAGATGGGGCTGGTCCCCAAATGTTTCTTAGGGAGTTTATCTACTGGGAGAGAAGGCAGAAGGTACGGTTACAGATGCTGACAGGTGGGGACGTGTGGGAGCAGAAACGTGTGGAGTTTCTTTTCTTATCACTTCTATCTTTTGAACAAGAAGCAAGGCCATCACCTGAGAGTGAGGATGGGTATGGGGGAGAAGTGTTGGAGGGCTGAAGAGAGAAGCACAGCATGCCATTGTCCTGAGTGGGGGAGACCAGGCAAGGGAAGGGAGGACCATTGTGGGAGTGTGAGAGGCCATACCATAGAGATTCAGCCATAAATTTAAATAAGCCCATAGTGTTCTGGGCTCCTCCTGCCATATTTAGCTACCTGGGTGCAGAAACAGAGTAGGGAAGAATTCTTTTACAGGTTTGGAGCTTTTCAAAGAGAGTATTGCATAGCAAGAAAGGGCAAGAAAGCTGGGGGTTACACAGAAAAAAAGTGCTTGTAATCATTTTTCAGGAATCAGCATGTTGAGGAGTGCAAACAACAGTGCAATGATGTGAATTCAGGTACTAGAAGGAATCATCTGGAAATGTGGGTGGTGTATTCGATGTATCAACTCCTACCCAAGATACACTGAGAGATACAAAGGATCTTTGTACATATTTCTTGTTCTCATCTTAATGTCTGACAAGAGGGATAAAGTTTGTACTAAGGGGGAAGAGAGTTCTTGGCTAGACAGCACACTTTCTACAGCAGGGAACTTTGCAATCTCTGGTTTAAGACCCTTCACAGAAACTTGCAAAGTAGACATCATTCCTCCATTTAACAGATGGGGAACTCAAGTTCAGTAAATTTTCTTGTGTTGGGAGAGTGAGGATAACTAAAACCCAGTGTCCTAGTCAGCTCAGCTGCCACAAGATGGACAGCTTACATTACAGATGTTATTTTCTTAGATTTCTGGAAGCTACAAGTCCAAGATCAAGGTGTTGGCAAGGTTGGTTTCTTCTGAGGCCCCTCTCTTTTTCTTGTGGATACATGTCTTCTCCCCATTTTTTCAAATGGTCTTCCCTCTGTGCCTACTTACCTGTGTCTAAATTTCCTCTTCTTATAAGGACAGGAGTCACATAATGTCCCCATAGTAACTTAATTATCTCTTTAAAGATGCCATCTCCAAATGCAGTCATGTTCTGACATATTGGGGGTTAGGACCTCAACATATGAATTTTGGGGTTCACAATTCAGCCCATAAAAGACAACAACATTGCATATGTGGGGAGTGTCCATGTGTGTGTGCATGGCTGTTTGTAAGATGTGGAGGTGCGTTTGTAAATGCAGAAGGTGATGTTTGAAAAGTACACAAGAAATTAATAGCATTTGCTTTTAGGTAGGAGAATTCATTTTGGAGATAATGTGTCAAGGAGGACTTGTGTTTCTGATTCTTATACAAGTCTTCATTCTTGATTTCTTACAACTAAAATATATTAGTTTGTATTGAAAATAATGGAAGGTTTTGAAACAATGAAGAGAAGAGGAGTATGAAACAAGGTCCACTTTGCACTGAGTATGTAAACAAGGTTATATAGACTCGAAGCTTGTGCAGTTTTAGACCAAAACCAATGGCAGTAGTTGGTTACAGCTAAGTGGTAGGAGCTTCCCTCCCTCTGGGAAGATCCCTTTCTCAGAACCTTGGTGCTCTCATCTACAGGATGAGGCTCTGGCTGAGATGATGCTCAGGGCCTTTTCCATTTATAAATGTCTACATTCCACAGTGCGTGAAGGATGGGGTGAGAAGAGCAGGCAAGAAAGAATTTTGATCCACAAGAGGTGGGTCTATATCACTGTGTGAACTTGAGAAACTCTTTCCTCTATGATCTTGAGCCATGAGCAAAGTTAGAGGCTTGAACTAGATCAATAGTTCTTTACTCAGCTCTGGACTATCCTGACCAAGAGGAACTTCCCAGGTGGCCTTTTAAAGGTCCAGTGAGCTGAGGTATCTCTCTCCTACCACAAAAGGGCAACTCCATATTTGTCCATAAAAAAACCCAATTGACTTCTTTGGAAGTTTTTACTTAGAGAAGCAGGTTCTTTCACTAAAGGAAGTTTCTCTGTCAGGGGAAGTGATTTGAGACCTGGGAGTTTAAAGGCGTAGAACACTAAGGGACAAGTAGAAACAAAGGCCTGATATGTTCAAGCATTGATACAGGTGGAGTATGTAGCATGCATGAAGATATAAACTGGACAGCTTCTATCTGGCCAGAGCACAGAGGATATTGTGGGCCATATTAAAGCCTTGACTCTTACTATGCTATATGTATTTAGAAGCTGTGTTATTATGTGCCTATGAATTCATTATTATATCTTGACAAGTTATTTCCTTTATCATTATGAAGCACCTCTTCATATCACTTGATAATAGCATTGATACATTAACTTTTTTGATACTATTTCCCATTAATTTAATTTCAACTACTTTGATTTATTTCTATATGCTGCTTTTATTGTAGATGGAACTTTTGTAAGAAAGATACATGCATTTTTTATTTTGCTTTATCAAATCTAATATACTCTATCTTTTACTACATATGCATAATCTGTTTACTTTTATTGTAATTACTGATAACATTTGATTATTTTTACCACTATGCTTTCTCTTCCCTGCTTTCTTGGTGTTAATGGAGATTTATTGTTTTTCCTTTATCCTTATATTACTGATTCTATTTCTCTCCCATTGTGGTTACTCTTAAATTTTCAAAATATAAACATTTTTCAAACTACTTATAAACCTGTTCAGTGTCACTATTTTTCACCATCTTTCTTCCCTTGCCAAAAGTGTTAGAACTCAGGCATGTTTTAATTACTCTACAGATTCTGTCTGCATTCATACATCTCTTATTACCACTGTCTAGCATTTTCCTCTGTTGTACAAACACAAATAAGTGATATTCTTATTTGTTATGTTTTTGGAAGGTAGGCTTAATTAGATTTACCAACATGGTATACTGGTTTCTCTCTTTCTTCTTCTTCTTTTTATTTGTATCCTAGCCAAATTTCTAGATTCATCTCTTTTCCTGCTCAAATACATCCTACGGAGCTGGGTGCTTCAGCAGGAGTCAGACTGAGATCAACTCTCTTTGTGTATCTGAAAACAACTTCCTTTCACCTTACTTTTGAATAATAATAATGTAGATTGGGTTTAATATTCCAGGTTGATATTTATTTCCCTGCTACATTTTGAAGATGTTAATCTAGCATCTAGTATAGTTGATTAAAAGTTCCATATAAGGGGCGCCTGGGTGGCTCACTTGGTTGAGCATATGACTTTGGCTCAGGTCATGACCTCACAGTTCACAAGTTTGAGCCCTGTGTTGGGCTCTGTGCTGATAGCTCAGAGCCTGGAGCCTGCTTCGGATTCTGTGTCTCCTTCTCTCTCTGCCCCTCCCTCACTCACACTCTGCTCTCTCTCTCTCTCCCTCTCTCTAAAATAAATAAACATTTAAAAAATGTTTAAGTTCCATATAAGTCTAATTTTTGTTCATTTGTACATAATATTTGCTTCTCTTTCTGGTAACTTGAAAGTTTCCCTTTATTCTTTTTTTTTTAATTTTTAAAAATGTTTTATTTATTTCTGAGAGAGAGAAAGAGGCAGCATGAGCAGGGGAGGGTCAGAGAGAGAGAGAGATAAAGAATCTGAAGCAGGCTCCAGGCTCTGATCTAGTTGTCAGCACAGAGCCTGACGCGGGGCTCAAACCCACGAACCGTGAGATCATGACCTGAGCCGAAGTCGGACGCTTAACCGACTGATCCACCCAGGCGCCCCTCCCTTTATTCTTGAATGTCCTGAAATTTTACCATAGTGTTACTAAGTGTGGATTTATTTTATTCTACTCAGCAAGACTCATGTCTGTCTTCGCTTTGGAAACGATTTCTCTTAGAATATTACTACACTTGCCACTTTGCCTATTTTCTAGTTCTGGAAATAGTGTAATAATGTGTATATTATACACATTGTGTATACCACGATCTGTCCCTAATGTCCTTAACATCTGCTTCACATCTCAGCATTTTATACTCCTGCACCATGGTCTGGGTCTGAGTGAGTTTGTCACAATTACCTTCCAATTCTTTATTCTCTCTTTGATTGTGTCCAGTTTAGAGCTGTTCCACCTGTTGACTTTTAATTTCATTAATTTAAATTTCTAAAGGCTTTAGTTCCGGATCTATCCATTCCTCATTTTCCTCTATTGTTTTTGTCATACAATGCTCTCACAATTTTGTAGAATTTTTCCTTTTTGATTTCTTCTTGTTTTACTTCCAAGTAACCCCACTTTCATTTTTGTTTTCTTTCAGAGTTTTTAAAATTTTGGGGGCTCCTGGCTGGCTCAATCAGTAGAGTATGAGACTCTTTATCTCAGGGCTGTGAGGTTGAGTCCCCTATTTGGCATGGAGCCTACTTAAATAAATAAATAAACAAACAAACAAATAAATAATTTTAAAATATAGGGCTTTACATTTTTTATAGTATATAAAATGATCTTACCTATAGCAATTGTTTCTTAGCATTGGTCTCTCCATATAGTCTCCTAGGGTGCCCATTTCAAAACCACTTATAATATTGTCATCTCACAGGAATGTTCCAGACCCAGTCTGTGCATCAGGATGGTGTTCTTCCCAATTCTTGATTTGGGCTGCCTCTGCTCATTTCTACCCCTCAGGCAAACAGCATCTTTCTGGTCATTTCAGTCACTTTTCAAAAAACCCTGTGAGTTGGGCTTCATGACGCTAACGTGCAGATGTAAAATCTGAGGCTTAAGAAAGTAGCAGTAGTTGAAGTGTCTGCGGTCGAAGGGCAAGCATGCTGTGGAATGCTTACTTGCTGCTACTTGCTGCTTCTGTCTGGACAGTAACCAGCAGACAGATGATAACTTTTGTTTTATGCTTCTTATTGATAAGGCCACATCCAAAGGGGAAGATGGTGACAGTGGCACACAGAGAGTGGGGATATGGCACGTGAGGACAGGAAGGAAGCCAGAGCAACTCGGGCGTGAGCTAGAGGGGAGAGGGGACCATATTCCCAGGAGCAGGGCACACCCATCTGTCTCTTCCAGGCACCATCTGGAAATTTGACTTCAGGCACAGACACAGGTTTCTGCCTAGGCTCTTAGGGTCTTAGAGAAGTCATTTCACCTTCTGAGCCTCCAGGTCCACACGCGTGAGGCGGGGGTGAGTAACAGCGCCTAGGCTGCAGGCTTGTGGGAGGATGAAATAGTGTTGCACGTGTGAAGATGCTTAGAACAGTGCTCGTAAGAGTAGAGACAGGCTGGGAGTCAGACTCCAGTCCCCTTAATTCACAAGTGCTTGCATCTTTCACACTCATGTTCTGCTTCCCACCGAGGACGGGGCACTTGACCCTGGCCTCCAGAGATAGGCAGGGCTGAAAATGCGGAAAGGAGAAGCCTGCAGACCACACAAGGATTGCTTCTTCACTTTTTTAGCTGCTTTTAGCCCTAAATACTTTCCATGCTTTGCTAATAAAGCCAGATTGGAGACCAGCCTAAAGAATGTAAAGGTGAAGGCTATTTCTTCCCTTAGTTCTCCCCCACCCCCCACTTTTTTTTTCTAATTCTTGTAATTAAACACAAGTCTTGAATAATGCAAACGTATAATTCATGCAAATTGATCCCTAATGAGATGGAAACAAGCCAAGTTTTAATTTGTTGAACTTGTGGGAGATAGTATAATGAGTTGGAAAGAACAGATGCAAAAATGTGTCCCCTTTCATCTAAAATGAGCCCAAACATTTCATTTCTGTGCCTAGTCTCAGGCACTTTTAATGTCTTCAATATCATTTTAAATATTTTTGTCGAGATGACTGCTCATCACAGGCCCCCTGAGCTACCCTCACGCAGGCTTTGCGGTTTTCCGGGCTCCCCATATTCGTCCAGACTCTGCCGTGACCTCACTTCCTACGACTTTTCGAGACTTTTCGGTGGGTGAGAGAACTTGATCCCTTGATGGTCCTTAACCTACAAATGCTCTGATTGCAACCGGAACCGAAGCCTCAAGATTTTTTGTCATTCGTTTCAATGCAGGGAAGAGGGCGAGGCGCTCAGAATGGAAACCAGCAGAGAAAAGCATTTCAGGCAAAAGAACCGCATAAGCAAAAGTGTGGGTGCATGAATATGCATGACGTGCTTCGCGTGGAGCGATGAGACAGATCGTTCTCTTTGTGTGGACTCTGCTAGGTGCACACGGGAGGAGGTCGCGCATGTTGAATTTGTCAGTGTGCCCCTCCTGCGGCTACTGCCCCCCTGGGGGCCCCAGCCCTTCCCCTCAACATTAACCAACACGTCACCCTTCGAACACAACAGAGAGGAGACCAATGTGCGTGTACATAACCTCGCTGGGTGATAAGTAGGGGCGCCCAAAATGCGGTCCCCACCTGTGAGTGTGCTACTTAACAGAGACAGAGAGACGTATCGGAGGCCCCGAAGACAATTCCCGAGGAGGACTGGGGAGCTCATCCTAGGGAGGCACCGAGGCGAAGCTTTACTACAGCAGAAGAGGATCCGAAGCACAGTCAGCGAGGGGAAAGGGACACGTGGCAAAATCCAGAGGGGCCAGACAGAAGCTTCCAAGGGTCTTCTCTCAGCCACACATGGAGGAGGTGCCCCATTCCCAGAGCAGGGAGGTGTGAGCCTGTGCGAGATACCCAGCAGGGAGCTCACTGGAGGCTCAGTGGCCAAGCTTTTCCCTGGGAGTTGGTGGTATAGACACAGCGCATGGCTCAGGCCAAACCATAGACACCCAGGGGGAAAGTGGCTGTTCAGCATAAACCCCTTTGTATGAACAGCTTAGGCACGGGAGCCACTTTTACCCATTCTGGGGATGGTGGGAACCCTCCTGAAATCCACGTTTCCACCTCCAGGTAAGCACCCGCCTCACGAGAAGGCCTGTAAAGCACAGCAGTCCCAGCGGGCGGTGCTAAATACCCTCTTAGTGGGAGGATAGGGAGAAGCATTTACCACCCGGTGCCAAACACAACAAATGACACTAGAGAGTACGGAAAAAATAAATTATTTCTAATGTTTACTTATTTTTGAGAGAGAGAGACAGTGTGAATAAGGTAGGGACAGAGAAGAAGACACAGAATCCAAAGCAGGCTCCAGGCTCTCAGCGGTCAGCACAGAGCCCGACGTGGGGTTCAAACTCACAGACCGTGAGATCATGACCTGAGCTCAAGTCAGATGCTTAACCAACTGAGCCAGCCAGGCACCCCTAGAAAAAGTAAATTATTTCTAGATTGGGACAATCCCATGAGAGTGTATTAGAGTTTATGGGGAGCCTGGTGGAGAGGATGTGTTTGGGGAGCTCAGAAGAGACAGAGGGCCGAGCAGTGTTCCCCAATGTGGACGGAGAGAATGTGGGAAGATCACATCGATGGTGTAGATGAGTGACTTAGGGACTAAACAGACTGGTCAGCACAGGCACATTCGCCTGCCTGTGTTCCCTTCCTTCCGTCACTGGAACCAGTCATGGCAGACCCAGCTGCTGAAAGCCACACAAATTTATTCTCTCATGGTTCTGGAGGGCAATCTGAAATGAATCTTATAGGGTTCAAAGCAAGCTACTGGGGACCCTAAGAGGAGATTCCCCTGGCCACCTACCTACACCTCCTCAGCTCATGACCCCTTCCTCACGCTACTAGGGCCCCGCGCTTCCATCAGCATGTTAGTGCACCTGACTGTGATGTCTCACCTCCCGTCCAGTAGGATGCTGGCATGACATAGGGCCCACCTGGACCATCCAAGACAGTCCCCTGTCTCAAAATCCTTATCCTCCTCACCTCTGCAGAGTCCCTTCTGTCATGTGAGGGGACATCCACATGTTCTGGGAATGACGACCTGCACAGGTTGCTGGGGCTTAGTCAGGCCACTGCACACTCATCTGCCCATGCACTTGTTCATCCACAAATATTTGTTGATCTATTGATCTGTTACTTATCACACACTGTACTAGTCAAGGGGAGTTTTATGCACATGCACGCACGTGCGTCCGCACACACATGCACATGTCAGTTGATGACTACTCGTGGGTACGGTAAGTGCTTTGGTGGAGAGCTTCCCTCGCTGAGTAGGGATAAAATGGAGAGCATATAACCCAGCATTGGGTAAAAAGTACTGCCTGTCCATGGAGATGCGTCAGGGCATCTGCTGGGAGCACCACAGTGCGGATGGGGAGGAGGGGCCTCAACAAGGCAGCAGAGGACTCATCCCATACAAGAAAAACTGTGCTCCGTGGAAGGCCCCTTCTCAATGCACGCACCAGACACTTCCCAGTTCAGAGACTGGAATCCAATAATATAGCCTGAATCAGGATGGCTTCTCAGGTTTGCAGCCTGAGTCAAGCAAAGAGACTATTTTGGTGTTAAAACAAAGAAAATTTGTTCAAGATATTTGAATGCCGTATTATGGATTACATTTATTTAGCCAATGCCTGAGTCTATTTTTTTTAACAAGAACTTTGCCAGTGTGTTGATTGTTAATAGCAATCTAATTTGAGAATGATTAAAATACTGTCATAGATACAAAATCATTTTGGCAGTCAGAAATCTGTTATATGGTAGCATCAATCAAAATGCCGAAGTCTGATGTTTAGAAGACAGAGCGAGGGTGCAAGTCTCTGCAATTTATAAATAAAAACTGTGTCAATTAACATTTAGTGAGCACGGAAGATGTTTGATGTATTCTATTAAGACAAGAGTCACAGGGGCGCCTGGGTGGCTCAGTCAGTTATGCGTCTGACTCTTGATTTCGGCTTAGATCATGACCTCACGGTTCGTGAGATCAAGTCCCGCATTGGGCTCTGTGCTGGCAGCGCAGAGCCTGCTTGGGATTCTTTCTTGTCTCTCTGCCCCTTCCCCTCTTGCTTGCTCTCTCTCTCTCTCTCTCTCTCTTTCTCAAAGTAAGTAAATAAACTTAAAAAAAAAAAAAAAGGCAAGAGTCACAGGACCCAATCTCTAGGAAAAGACACACACACAAACATCACAATGATCTGGTCTTCAGAGACCAGGCTGTGTCAGTACAAAGTGCCTGTCAACCCCACTGTTTCCTTCTGACCCAGAGAATCACAGGAAATCCAGAGTGTTTAGTTAAGCCTTGAAGGTCACCATGACAATAGTCATCATAATAATGTCAATAATGATATCCACCTTTTCTGTTTGTATGATTTTTTTTTCAAAGGAAAAAAGACAAACCATGAGAGAGACACAAATCAGCATGGGTGTATGCATGATCGAATTCTTGCCAACGTAAAAAGAGCAGGGGTTTTAGACCCACACAGACCAAAATTCAAAGGCTGGTTCTCACACTAAATACATGTATTTATTTGAGTGATTTATTTAGCTTCTGTGAGTCTTGATATTTTCGTTTCCAAGGCAGAAGTGTTAATAATACAGAACCTGGCAAAGTTATTTCTTTCCATCACCTCAGCCTTTTTACTAACTGGGTAAACTTGGGCAAATTCTTCATTGTTAATTTCTTCAAATGCAAAGTACAATTTATACTATCTACTTAAAAGAGATGCTGTGTTAAGGTAACTAAATGATGCATGCAAAATCTGCTCTGTAAATTATAGAATGCCAAACAACAGTTAATATGTCCAATTTAAATATTACCTCCAAAGGGATAAAACTGTAGATATTTCGAGGTTTGAAGGATGAACAATTCAAATAGGGTAATCTTGGAAGGCTTCCTGTAGGAAGTAGGATATGAATTGGTATATTTATGTCACTTTTGAAACGCTAGGTGTAAATAACATGATTCAAGTCTCCATGATAGAGCAGTAAGTGCTAAGACGTCCCCACTGGGGATTTAATCAGTATAATGGGCTTCTACACAGGAATAGTATCATCAAATATTGATTGAGTTTTCTTTTTATAATATAGTCAGCTTGACCAAGATAGCAATTCTTTTATGCAGGAAATTGACTGGGGACACAGCTCATCCAGGGTCAGTTTTTAGTATAAAGGGTGGTCAGAATGGATATTACATGGGTCTAGACAGGCTGTTGGAATTTTGATTTTTCAGAAGCACACTGGCAGATGAGGGAAGGTTCAACAGGAGTTCTGGGTAGCTAGGGTGATAGGTGTGTCACTTGGAGAGAAAGGTCACACGTGCAGACAGGGTTCTAGACGAGGGCAGCACAGAGAGTCAGGTCGAGGAACTTCACTGCCCCAGACAGCACCTGAGAGCCTGCTTGCTAGAAACAGGTCACTCAAACACCAGCTGCAGATAGGGGACGTTTCTGACCATCTCTCCAGTACGCCAAGAGAAGCACTGTGTGAACATCCATCCATTTGGCAAAACTGTAATTTGAAATAATATCAGCTTCATTCCATCATGAATATGGAGAAAAAAATATATACATTGGTGCTATGAAGGATGGAATGGGCAGGAAGGGTCAAGGTTAGCCCCAGAGTATTCCCCCCAAAATAATCTAATTCAGTGCAGTAGAAAACTCCAGAATGCTGCTTGGGAATTTTCAAAAGCTGCAATGAAGTCTATCCCCTTGCAACGAGTTCCAGAAAACCATAAAGATAAAGCAAGTTGAGTCAACTAGGCATCATTCCAGAGAGATGTGGATGAGATGAAATGGGAAGACCAGCAACAAGTATCTTAAGAATCATACCAGAGTCTATATAAAATAGTTTTTAAGTGAATATAAAAAGGGATGGAACAAAATAAGTGACATGGATAACAAGTTTGCAAAGCCATCCCAAATTGCAGAGAAAAAGTGGAAAGATGAAAACACAAAAATTCAAAGTAGTGTAAGTTAGTACCTTCAAACAAAGATAGATCACCAGATTCAGAGGAGACTACAATATAAAAATGTCACCTTACTAGAAAATCTGAGTATGTTATTTTTATATACAAAAATATAACAAAATAATTAGAAAACCCAAATAGGACAGTAACCAAGGACCAAACTGGAGGGTGGGGTGGAAGGATTTAAGAAACTACTTCTGAGGTACTCAGCCAAGGCAGTTAGTAAGTGAATTTTTTTTTTCAAAATTCTTATCCTTTATAAAAAGGGCTAAAGCACAGAAATATGGAAACACTTTAAATCCAGTATATAATCGTATTTCCAAACCCAGATGATGATAGCATAAGAAAAAAATTAAAGCCTTACTTGGAAATATTGCCATATAAGCCCATGATAAATTACACACATATAAAACTCAACAGTAAAATACAATTAAAGTAATAAAGTATTATTTCAGAATGAAAGGATGGATTCTTAATTATCATTAATATTTTTATCATTTCTGGAAGAGACAGATAATTTTTACATCCTCTTGATGGTAAAATCCAACCTTACTGTTCATTATGACCGTTTCTCCACTTCCCCACCTCTGGTTCTCTTCTCAAACCCTTGCTCTCAGCACCCTGATGGGAACCCCTCCGCCATCTTGCAAAGGCCAGTGGCCAACCCTCTGAACTCATGATACCCTATCTCTGGGCAGCATTTGACACGGTTGAATGTGGCATCCTTGAACTTATTTTCTGGGAGACCATACTCTCTTGACATTTCCTTCTACCTTCCTGGTGGCTCTTTTGCTTATTCCCTCTGCTCATGTAAATGATGGTGCCCCAGGGCTCATCATTTATATTTATATTCATGGCTAACATGAGCTCCAGTTTCTTGGTGTTCGCTGTCATCGCCTACTGAGATGTTAACAAACTTCTCAGGGTCAAAGTGTAACTCTCGATCCCTCCTTCCCAAAGGTTCACCCACTGAGTCACTGGCACCGCCAGAACCTTAGGTGGCGTCCTTAACTGCCCCCTTCTCCTCTTACCCATGTGCAATCTGTTGGCAGGACTTGCCAGCTCTGCTTTCAAAATTAATCACCAGTCGCACTTGCCACTGGCTCAACCAGGATCACCCTCCGAGAGAGATGTTCTCGTCTTTGAGCTGGGAGCCCGTGAACACACTCAGGGTGTAGGTAAGAACACGTGCATTATTCCACATCCATTTCTACTATTCCCTCATTGTACTCCCCCCACCAGAATTAAGCTTTCTTAAAATAATGGAACGGGGTTCAGAAAAACCATCTATCCCATTCCAATGTGTTTCCACTTCTTTGACAACCCATCTTGAACTTGGGTGATGGTCTCCCAAGACCATGATGGCACACACTACCGCCACAGAACTTACTTTCTCCAGTTCTCTGAGTCCCCTTCCCCCTTCACGAGAGAATGCTTCCAAGGGACCTGTCCTTTCTTCTGTACCTGTACTTTTCTGTTCCCAAACTGATCGTAAACATCTGTGAGAGGAGGGATTTCCAGCTGGCACCCCACAATAAAGGGTTTCTGTTCCAGAAGAAACCTTGAAAATCTGCTTGAAGTCAACACTCAGACACTAAAGGCTTGGGGAGCAGGGTCCGATAAACATATGGAGGAGATATAATGCTTAGTCCTGGGAAAGGCAGAGCATGTGGAACATTGAGAAGGAACGGGAGGGGTGAAGGGGGGGAGCAGGAAGTAGGGCTGGCTGGCCAGCATGCCTCCTATGCTCAGGAAATCTTGGTCATGATCACACCATGTCAGTGTAACCAAGCTCCCTCCTGTTCCCCGACTCTCAGGCAAGTTGCCACCAGGTATAAATACTGTGCAATGCTGTGTGCACGAGTGTGCATGTGGCAACAGAGGGAGGAAGAGCAGAGTAGCCATGTGTCAACTCAGCTCAGCAGAAGCAGGAGTCTTGAGCCAGAGAAAACAGATAAGCATATGAGATAGCCACCCCCTCCCCCGCCCCATATACCCTGGAAATGTATAGAATTTCAAATACAGGTTTTCCTGGTGTGCAGCATGGAGCTAGAGCCTGTCTTCCATGGACCTAGGGGCGGGGAGACCACCACTGCTGTGTGACACACACACAGCCTCCAGTGTGCTCTAAAACACCGTATATGTCAACACAACACCTAAACACCAGCCAGTGTTGTTAATAAGGACGGAGGAGGAGGAACACTAGACCCTCTTACCAGATAAGAAGGCATTTGTAAGCTCGGATGGTTCAGTAAAGGATCTTTTGCTAACTCCAAGATGGGGCCTTAATGAATGCTGGCAAATGTTCAAAGTGAAGGAGGAGGTATGCAAATAGGATTAATCTGCGCTTTATCAAAGGTATAAACAAAAGCTGAGTAAATGTGCTTAAAGGGAGATTTGCTTGCTTAGCGCTTTATAATACAGTCCCACACATATTCCATCAAGAGCTCAGCCTACAAACACATGCAGAGGCACATCTCCTACCAGCTGCATGTCTGACTCTATTCTCCAGAGTCCAAGATTATCAGGCCCGGAAGTCACTGCACTGATTTCCAAACAGCCGTCCTTGGCCCAGGGTAATCCATAAGGTGCTCCTGGTTCATTATAAAATAATGAAAATGAAAAGTTTCAATCAAAAAGCCAGTCTCATTTCACGCATCTCTCTTCCTGTGTGATGTGGCTCGGGCAGTGTTTCTGGCCTCTTACATGGCTCCTACTAGTTGGGTCCATGCTGGTTCTCACTCTTGTCAAGCATCATTAGCCACTAGGATCCAGTAACAATTCCTCCTCACTCCAAAACATGAAAAGAAGTAGATTCCTGGTGTTGCTAAATCGGGACTAGCTCAACATTGCTTACTGATTTATCCACTGTCCTATGACCTGTGGAACCAATTCTCTGCATCAAATTCCCTCTCAAATATTCAGAATTGTTGGTTCTCAACAGAGATGGAAGGAAGAGGTGGGCCACTCCTGATCAGTAGATGGCAGGCTTAAGAAGCAAGGGAACTTACTTCCCAGGCTTGCCTTGAGCATCACCTGATGAGGAGGTCCCTGCACCCACCTGACAGAATCTTCAGTATCTAGAGGCCTTAACGGGACTCAGCCGCATCTGCCATCCAGGTGTTCTCAGCAGCACCATGTTCTCTCAAGGCAGAGTCCTTGAAAATGGCCCCACTGTGGGACAAGGATGGGGGCAGGCATGGGGGATGGAGCGTAGAGAGCAGAGAGCACGCTCCAAGGGAGGAGCCTCCGATGGCCCAGGGCCGGCCTGTAGGCCAACTGCTGGTCACAGCCTCTCCATGACCTTCTCCCTGCAGACTGGTGTCTTCTTTCCTGGTTTTACCCTACCTGGTCCATTTCCCTTCTGGGGTTTTGTATAATTACAAAGTTATTATATGAAAATATCTACCGCAATGCCAGCAGCTAGTTGGCACTCCGGTAGTGATCACAGATATGCTGCTTAGTAGTCAAGATCAGACTCATGAGTCTGAAATCTGGTTCTGGTTGTGTGACCCTAAGCAAGAATTGAAACATTCTTTGCCTCTGGGTGCCTCAGTCAGTTAAGTGTCTGACTCTTGATCCCAACTCAGGTCTAGATTTCACAGTTGTGGGTTTGAGCCCCACACTGGGCTCTGTGCTGGGCACTAAGCCTACTTAAAAAAAAAAAAGTTCTTTGCCTCATTTTCCAAATCTGCAAAAATCAGGATAGTGATTCTGCAACAAACCAAAGCATTGTTGTGAGGATTAGTTTGGTTCACGTAAAACACTGGTACCCATCCCAGTTACAATGGGTCCGATGAATAGGGTTATATTCATGAGATTATCACCCACACACAAGTCAACTGATAAAATTCCAACAGAAAAGGGAATGCGAAATAAGTTTTTGAGACCTAGAGTAAGCTAGTTGAAACCTTACAATTTCAAAAGCAAAATGCTAGTCTTTTAAGAGATACTTCAAGAGGTTAAAGAAAGGTTATATTACCCTGAGTAAACTGTTACTCTGGATGTTCTCATCCCCCATAGAAGTGAACGGTGTGTATATTTACACATATATGTCTATATGTGTATCTGTGTGTGTCTGTATTTGTAGTTAACTAGTAGCAGGGAGAAATGCACCTGTCGGCTTGGCCAGTTATATTCTCTGGAGAAAAGAGAACTTGAAATGAGCATGTAGGGGTAGTTGGCGGTCAAGCTTAGTGTTTGAACTCAAGGGCCAGCCTCCTCTGTGGGCCAGGCTACAGTTGCACCTCACCACTTCATGGTGATGTCCCATGTTTCACGCTGATTCAGCCTGGAATGCTACTAGTCCCCCTGGCCCTGGTTTTCTCAGACAGAGGACTTTGGCCCCATGGAAAGAAAGACTTGGTTAGGGTTAGAGCTCGAGTTCTGGAGTCAGAAGGCAGAAATTGGGATCTCCGGTCGTGGTTGCAACATGTAACACTTATGTGATTGCGAACAAGTTACAAATTCTGAATTGCATTACATTTACCCTGTCGTCCTGGAATGTGTTTGCCTTTGGAGTCTGCCGAGCAGAAGGAATGGAATTCTGCTTGTAAAATAACAGCAGATTATGAAAGGGGTTTCATCTGTTCTCCAATAAAAAACAGAGGTGCAGGGTCACGCCGCAAAACCGGGAGGCAGGCTTCGATCTCTGCTGTAGGTTTTGGTTCCGTTTTTGGAGGAGAAAATGTCCCTTTTTCAAATGGAGGAAACAGATGCTCAGGGAACTTGACTGTCTTGCCCAAGATTGTTAGTCAAGCTGACGAGCCTGGATTTGAACCCAAAGAACATGGAAGGAGAGCTCAAGTCAGCAACCCTGACTTTCTCAAACACCTCTAACCAGGTGAGGCAGTGGGGCTGGACTGCATCTCCCCGGGGGGCTTGCAGGAGACACGACTGTCGTCTATGACATAATAGCCATCGCAAAGGCAGCCCAGCGCAGGGCTGGAGAGCCGGGGGACAGAGCCGATGAGCTGCTTTATAAGCAGTTCCCAGTGACTTCTCAGACCCACAGGAAAGCTTACAGGAAGATAACTCTTGAGTGAAATTAATTTATTGAGAAAAATGGTAAGGGGGGGCCAGATCTGTTGCATACAGACAGATGCAGGTGTGCACAGAAGAGGCCTTGAGAAAGTCAACGGTAAGGCGTGATAGATGTTGGGGGGGTTGGGGCGCCGCCAAACCCAGCCTCTGGTGTTGGAGCTTCAGGCCCTCGGGAGGCCCCGTGTCATATCTGGACCCCACAGTCACATGCTAGGAGAACCTGCGGCAATGTAGGAATTACCCTTCCATCAGATGCCAGGTGACTGGGCAGTTCCTCTAGGTCCCCGTTTCCCCGTGCGTGTCATGTCTGTGCCAGTTCTGCGTAAGGAGGAAACAGGACAAATCATAATAACTGATTCATTATATACTTGTGTTTGCAAAATGTTTCCAAATACGTGTTCCCAGCTGACTCTTATACCAACCCAACTTTACCAATAAAAGCTGACATTTATTGAAAACTTACAATAGACCAGACATAATCGTAAGCACTTAACCTGTGTTTCCTAATTTAATCCTAAACAACAACAAGAATAACAACAAAAACACCCACCATGTCATTGATAAGAAAACAGGTCCGGAGAGACTGAGGACGTTGTTCGAGGCCTCCCAGTAGGGAACTGGTGAAAGGCAGGTGCCAACCCAGAAGGAGGCCAGAAGGTGCAGGCAAGGCAGAGAACCACACTCCGCTCCGCTGCAAAGTGGCTCGAAGGCTCGGAAGATTGAGAAATGACTTTGAAAAGTATTGAGCGTTAGCAAAGGGATCACTTTCACGCAGACACAGATCTCATTGCCAGCGGCAAGCGTCAGGTGCCAATGTTGCCTCTGCGGTGCCGGGCCAGATTGCAGCCCTTCTGGTGCGTCCGCGGTCGGCCGATCTGCCTGACGAGTGCCACGCTGGAGTCAGGAAGCCGCTTCCCGAGAGCGGGAGAGCCCTCCCCAGCTCCCACCGCACTGACCAAATGGCAGATCCTCACGCCTGCACTTCTTCATTTACATTTCAGGCAGAGCCAGCCCTGCTCATCTTTAATATTTTATAGTAGAGGCAAGAAGGATGCCTCTTGTTTAATTTATACCTTACCTTTCTTCCTTTAACCCCTGTCATTGCCTGGAGACGGAGCTGGAATCTGTGGAGAGTCTGGGCCTGGACTTAGAAAGGAAGTGGGGCCCAGCAGCACCTGCTTTATGGGATCCTTGCGAGATGAAATCAAGGCAAGCGTACAGGCAGAGAGACCCCCTTGGACAGCTCAGGATGGATGAGTGAGGCCAGCTCCAGGACACCCCCAGAACAGGCTTTCCAGTATATCCAGCACCTGTTTCTTGTCCAGGGGCTCAGCTGATCTAACAGAATTAGTCCTGCTTCTAAGTAAGGTGGGAAGAGTGGAGAGACCTGCCCACCCCACACCATAACCCCTTGGAGGGCCATCGCCGGGTCACTGCCGCTCGCCTGCGTGGCCTCTTTCTTAAGCATTGCTTCCTTGATGTTCCTGCCATCAGGTCCCAGGGCAGGCATGCTTGGCCCTTCTAGAAAGAATGACCTTAAGCCCTCTGATGCTTGCCTGGCCACAGTCCTGCACTCCTGGGCCAGTTTGTTTATATCCACAAGCTCAGTCTCTTCAAGTGAACCCTTGGGGCTGGAGGCGAGGGGGTTGGCTAGGGGCTCAGGCTTTTCCGCCATAGCCTTGCCCTGCATCAGAAGCCCACCATCCACAGAAGAACGTCTGAGGGAGTGCTTCTCACAGGCCTGCTATGTTGTTATTCTTAATGAGAGACCTACATCATTAAGAAGGCTAAACAGATAAATGTTAAAATGAACAGGATGTGAATATAGTTGGTCCAAACTGGTCTGTGCAGGGCACACTGGTCCTCGTCCACCAGAGCTAGGAGCCACAGAACGTGGAAGGAATTACGGTTCTTGTTTCCAGATAGATGGCAAGTGGCTGAGACTCTGTGAGCAGAACTGTTTTATGGCCTGTCTGGTTTCTTCCTGGTGTCATAAAGGCAGACAACAGCATGTAAATCCCATGGTCAAGGTCAGAACGAGGCGAGGCCTCACGAATGAGGTTGAAGCTGAGTCTTAAAGGCCGATGGGATTGTGATATTCCCCAGAGGCGGGGGTGGGGGTGGGGGGTCTGGGGGTGGACGCACACGGAGAGGGGAGAGAACTGATGCACTGGATGTTCAGGGAGGGCGGAGTGTCCGGGTGGGAGAAGCAGAGGATAAAAGAAAAGAGGAAGGGGGAGGTGAGGGCTGGAAAAGTAGTTTGTGGGGCCCACAATGCTCTCTGGGAAGGTTAGATTTGGTTCCCAAGGGAGAGCAGTCCCCCTCCGGGAACTGCAGTGGAGCATGGGCCCAATCAGAACGGAAACCCGAGAACACAGCAGCCCCTCTGTGTGTCTCATGGGGAAGAGATGCCAGGGGGTGGGAGGGGTGTCAAGGGAGAAGAGACACAGCCCAGCAGGCTGCAGCAGGAGGGACCGGGAGGGGAGAGGTGACTGGGGACGTCAGCAGAACTCGGTGGTCCCCAAGGGGGTGATAAGGAGCCCTTGTTACCTGCCTCTTCCAGATCAGGAGACAAGACAGTGCAGGAATAATAGAGTGTCATGTTCACAGTGTTGATGGGAACGCAGGTTAACAACAGGCTTAAGTGAAAATTTCGGGCTGCAGACCCAATTAGGGGGTCTCATTAGAGGCTACACAAGGGGCTTCAACTTTGCTTTCCGGGTGACTTTTAGTGGCAGTGCCATGGCGGTGAATGGGAGAGACACAGGACATTTCCGTGACAGATGTTATGGGCGTAGCAAGATTTCCAAATGGGTCCTAGAGGGCAGAGCTCTGGAGAAAGGCGGCTCCTGCCACAGCCACACGGACCCGTGATTCAACCCCTCTTGCACCTGTTTCTGGCAAAAATTATCAGAATTAATTTTAGGGTCTTTGTTGGATACCCTCCAAAAACAGAACTCCTATATTTGCACTATTATTCCCATTTCATAGGATGCAAAAGCATGCTCACCTCAAAAGAGAAGACTCCCATAGTTACCGAAGGCCCCAATTTGGGTTCTGAGGCATCTTCTGTGTGTGCTCGTCTTAATACGCTCAGAAGAAAACACCAACGTCAAGCTGACTTGAACTTAAACTTGAGTCCTCAGTAAAAACTAGAGCTTTGGAAATTGACACTGTGAACTTAAAAGTAAGCTGCCTTCAATGTGACTTTCAGTAATCATGATAATGGCTCGTATACTGAGCACTTAACCAGCACCAGGCTCTGCGCTAAGCGGCTTACACGTGTCACCTCACTGAACTCTTAACACGGCCATGGAGGTGATCTAGTATCCTCAAGTACCTTAAGAGGAAAAAACCATGGCAAGAAGTGCTAGGACCCTCACCAAGACTCCTGTTAACAAGTGGTAAGTCCTGGACTGACCCCCATTCCTTCTGACTCTCGGGACTTGGCAAATACATATAGTGTTCTAGACCTAACATGACCTTTTGCAGGCAGCATTTGCTTTATTTATTTTTTTTTTAGTTTCAAGACAACACAAAGACGTTACTATTAATAGCCTCTGTGCAGCTGAAGCGGCGGAGGCTCAGAGAGCTTAAGTGACTCACTGAACAGTCATACGGCTCTGGAGTGGCTTGCTGGGGGTTTTCAGAAAGCTCCCCTGACTCCAAAATACATGGGTGAGTCAGGTACACAGCCCATCCTGTTCTTTCTCTAACCTGTTCCTCTTCCTTTACTTGTTCCCTATTTTGGTCCATGGCCTTGCCAAGTCACCCCCGCTCAGAACCAGAACCATCTCGAGTCTTGTCTCCTTTCTCCCCACCCACACACACAGTCACCACGGCCTGCTTCTTTATTTCCAAAGTGTCTCTTTCCTCCTCTCTGGTTTCATCTCCCTGATTTAAATAGAACCTCCACTTCCAAGAGTTCGCTGGCCTTTCTAGGCACTCTCTCCATGCCTCCCAGGGGCACGCACCTGCGGGCCTGCGCAAGAGATACCCGAGGGCATTTTGAGACACAGATCTAGAGACTCAGATTCTGGAGGTCTGGGGTGGGGCTCACACCTTGGCATCTCTAATGAGCTCCCAGAGGAGGCTGCTTCTCTAGCTGCTGCTTCTGGTCTGACTCACTTTGAGAACCACTGTCCTACACCATGACCTCCAGAATGATCACTTCTGTGCGTCTGCAGTCTTCCGTGTCTCCAGAGGGTCTAGGGCAGGTGCATGCCCAGCATTTTAAAACCTTTACGTGAGCCCAGGTGAGGCAAAACAGCCCTGACATCACTACAGAATCTAGAACTGAGAAACACCACTCACACTGATGGTACTCACGCACAGGAACCTTCCTCAGCTCAAAGAAACCAACTAAACTCCATGGATACAGAGGTCTGAGTGAGGGGTCAGGGGTGGCTGATCTACATTAACATTTCCCCCCCAGTTTCAATGTTTCGTTTATTTATTCAGTCATTCCTTCATTACTCTAGGTGACTAGAATCCATCTTTGAAAAAATGAACAAAACTCCTTGTTCTCTTTGGGTAAATATTATGATCCATGAACCCTGTTCTTAGATGTGAGGCATACCGAGATAAAAGACACTGAGAGAATATTCCCAAGTCCCATCGGGAGGCAGGAAGACATTCACTGCTCAGGCCATGAACAGAGGCTTAGAAGTCCTGCTGATAAAACTATCATCTGGACCACAATTTGTCAATCACTATAACTCACTATATTAATAGAATAAAGAACAAAAACCACACAGCCATCTCAATTGATGCAGAAAAAGCATTTGACAAAAATCCAAATCTTTTCATGATAAAGACACTCGGTAAACTGGGAATACGGGGAGATGTCTCAGCATGGCAGAAGTCCATCTAGGAGACACCCAGCATCCTTAAGGCTGAAAGATGGAATGTTTGCCTCTAAGGTCAGGAACGAGACCAGCACATTTCTAGTCAACATTTCACTGGAGGTTCTAATCTGAACAATTAAGCCAGAAAAGAAAAGGAAAAAAAAAGAAAGACATGAAACTTTCTTTGTTTATAGGTGATATTATCTGTAAATAAAAAATATGAAGGACTCCACTAAAAACCCACTGGACTGATAAATGGGTCAGCAACTTGGCAGGATACAAGATCAATACACAAATTTTAATTGTTTCTTTAACCTAGCAATGACCAACCCTAAAATGAAACTAAGAAAGCCATTCCATTTCTAACAGCATTAAAATTTTAAATGTTCAAAAATAAATTTTAAAGAAAGTACAGGACTTACACACCAAAAAGTATAAAATGTTGATGATAATTAACGATCAGTATAAATGTAAGGAAGGCCCATGTTCATGGATCAGAAGACATAATATTGGTAAAACAGCAATAATCCCAGAGAGAGCTACAGATTTTATTTAATGTTTTTCAAAATCCCAGCTGGCTTTATTCTGCAGAAGTTGGTAAGAAGATTCTAAAATTCGCTTGGACGTGCCAAGGATCCAGAAGAACCAAAACAGTGTTGAAAAAGAACAAAGCTAAATGATTCACAAATTTAAAACTTTCTAAAGTTTTAAAGGTCCAGCCACGAAGGTGCTGTTGTACTGGCATAAGGGTAGACATGGAGATCAAGAAATGGAACGGAATGCCCAGGAATAAATGCTTATTACGGTTGATGGATTTGCAACAAGGGTACCAGGAAAACTCAACGCGGGGAGATTGTTCTTTCAACTAATGGCACCATCACCACTGTATCCGCATATGGCCCCTCCCCCATATCATTAAAAATAAAAAAAATTCCAAATAGAGCAGATATCTACATGTAAGAACTAGTACTTTGAAAATCTTAGAAGAAAAGAAGGAGTAGATCTTCCTGACCTGGGGGTTGGCAGTGGTTTCTTACAGAACCAAAAAAAAAAAAAAAAAAAAAAAAAAAAAANAAAAAAAAAAAAAAAAAAAAAAAAAAAAAAAAAAAAAAAAAAAAACCAGATAAACTGAATTTCAATACAATGAAAAACTTTGGTGGTGAAAATGACACTCTTTGAGAAAGTAAAAAAGCGACCCAGAGTGGGAAAAACTATTTGCAAATCGTGTATCAATAAGGGACTTTTATCTAGAATATTTTTTTAAACTCTTGCCATAATAAAAGGGGGCACTTAAAACAAACCAGAAAACGAGTAGAGATTTCTCCAGAGAAGACATACCAATGGCCAACACAACATGATGCCCAACATCATTAGTCACTACAGAAATGCAAATCGAAACCACAGTGAGACTGCGTGACACTCACTGGGTGATGCACACACTGCTGGCGGGAATGTAAAATAGTGAGCCACTTTGAAATGCAGTCTGGCAGGTCCCCGAGAAGTCAAACATAGAGTTCCCGTGGGACCTCGCAATTCCGCAGCTAGGTGTCTACCCAAGAGACTTGAAAACAGTCCACAAAAATGTGTGCATAAAGCTCATAGCAGCATTATGCATAATGATCAAAAAGTGGAAACAGCCCAAATGTGTTTCAACTGATGAATGTGTAAACACTATGTGGTACATTTATACAATGAAAATTATTCTACCATGATAAAGATGAAGTACAAACTCATGGTACAATATAGATGAGCCTTAAAGCAGTATGCTAAGTAAAAGGATACAGACACAGAAGGCCACGTAGTCTTTGTTTCCATTTATATGAAAGGTCCAGAACAAGCAAATGTATAGAAACAGAAAGATCAGTTCCTCTCAAGGGAACTGGAGGGCTGAAGGCAACAGAGGAATGGGGTAAGTGACTACTAACAGATATGGGATTTCCTTTTGGAATGCCAAGAAAGTTCCCAAGCTGAGGCACCTGGTTGTCTCAACTGGTTAAGTCTCAGACTTGAGCTCAGGGCCTGATCTCACTATTTTTGAGTTCAAGCCCAGCGTTGGGCTCTGTGCTGACAGTTCAGAGCCTGGAGCCCGCTTTCAATTCGGTGTGTGTCTCTCTCTGCCCCTACTCTGCTCTCTCTCCCAAAAACAAATAAACATTTAAAAAAATTAACAAAAAAGATAAATTTTCCAAGCTAAACTGTGATGACTATCTAAACGCATTGAAATGTATACTTTAAATGGGTTGGATTTATAGTATGTGAATTGTATCATAATAAAGTGATTTTTAGTAATCCCATTAGGATTAACTCCTGACCAGAGCTGGTAGAATAAGCCGGGGGTGCATGGGAAGATGGTACTGAGGAAATCACCCAGGATGCAATGGACAGTTACAGAGAAATGAGGGGCCTGGCAAGAAGCACAGAGGCTACATCAGGAGCCTCTGATGTCCATGTGACGGTAGTGCCAGAAGAAATAAATTACTGGATGTTGACAATGGAGATAATCACCAAAAATATTCTAGGAGTGAAGAATTTTTTTGTAAGACATAGTCTTTCCCATTCAAAGATGATACACTGAGTTCTAAGCAAAAGGCATAGATATCTCAAGAGACTTTAAACATAAAGAAAACAGAAAATCCTAGAAGCTTTTCAAAAAGAATAGTTCACCTACAAAGAAATCCTCATGAGGACAGATTTTTCATCAGAAAAAAAAAAAAAGAAAAAAGATGCAGAAATGGAATATTATCTTCAAGTTGCCAAAGGAAAGTAACTTTCAATCCCAAAGTCTCAGTAAGCCATAATTTATGGGCAAGAAAAGTTAAAAAGTTGTGGATAAATGCATGACTTTGGAGCTAGGATGCAGGGATTTGTAACCCAGCTCTGCTACATACTATCTGTGTGGCGTTGGGCACAGTCCGCCTGAGTGTCCTGACCTGTCACATGGTTATAAATACCACATAGGGAGCTGTGAGCATTAAGTGGATTGGCACGTGTATGTAATAGTGCTCAGAGTGGTGGCACATAGAAGCACTAATTAAGGGTTAATTACTAATTCAAGAGACATAATTTGACAATGAATATGGAAAACAGCTTTCCAGTCCTATAACCCAGAAAGTTATTTTTGTAACAATTAGCATCCAATTTTTAAAAAAGAACAACAACAAAAAACTATTAAAGGAATAAAGGATAGGGGCACCTGGGTGGCTCAGTTGGTTGAGCATCTGACTCTTGATCTCAGCTCAGGGTCATGATCCAAAGGTCATGGGATCGAATCCCACATCAGGCTCTGTGCTGACATCATGGAGCCTGCTTGGGATTCTCTCTCTCTCTCTCTCTCTCTCTCTCCCTCCCTCCCTCTCCCTCTCCCTCTCCCTCTCCTTCGCCCCTCCCTTACTCGCATGTGCACTTTCTGTCCTAAAATAAAGATTAAAAAAATTTAGTGAAAAACATGTTTAAAAAGAATAAAAGGATCAACCCAACAAAAGCATAAAATAATCTATCCATCAACATATATCACATGCAGGGTCTTGCTTACATCTTTGTGCATAAAACATAACCTCAAAGTACACGCAATAAAAATTAAAAAATGGACAAATCCATGGTATATTTTAATACAAGGTTACAATAGGAGTGTTACAACTGAACACACACACACACACGCACACATTACCTCTCACAAATCTCATAAAAATGTTTCAACGATTTGAGTTTAGTTTGCAACTACCAATCTCTTGATGTATAATAAAAATCAACAGCAAAAGTATAGAACAACCCCCCTTCCTCCCAAAATGTATACTTTGAAGTCAGAGGGAAAAAATAAGAAAAAGTAAATATAAGCAAATTAAGTGCTCAACAACCTAGAAAAATTAGATTAAAGGAATGGAGGATATAACAGAGAAGCCTGTTGAAATGTTGAATTTAAAGTTTTTTGAGAGAGAGAGAGAGAAGACAAGCAAGGAGAGGGAGAGAGAGAATCCCAAGCAGGCTCCTTGCTGTCAGCTCAGAGTCTGACATGGGGCTTTGTCTCACAAACTGTGAGATCATGACCCAAGCCAAGATCAGGAGTTGGACACATAACTGACCGTATCACCCAGGTGCCCTGAAGATGTAGAATTTATAGTACACTGTTATTTTGTTCTAAAATCCCCTTCCTACTTGGTACCATTCCTAATATATTGTTACTTTTCTTTTCACAATGTTATTAAATTCTTACAATTGTGAGGCTCGTACCATAGCGTGCCTCTGTGTATGTGCTTGTAATGCTTCATAGAGATTATAAGTTCCAGGAGGAGAAGGGTGATGATTTATTCACTACCATATCCCCAATCCATGTAACAACATTTGGCATCTAGGAGCATGATAAATATTTATTGAATATTGTAGTTGATATGAAGTAAAATGAGTCGGAAGTTCACCCTCAGAGCCTTTGGCGGAGTCAGACAGAAGTGGATTATAATCCTGGTTCTAGAACATTCTGGCTGAACTCCAGGAGAGTGTAACATCTCTCACTACAATATCCTATGATATGAAATGGAAATGACAGGAGCTCCTTTGCAGGGACCTTGCAGGACTTCGGGATGAGGACCCAGTGCCAACTACTAAGTCAGGTTTCAGCTTTGTGACGCTGGGGCTGGGCCCTCCAACCACATCTCTGCTGGCTCCCTGTTGTGTGCTGGTGACGGGCAGAGGGAACACTAGAAAGGAATGTGAGGCCGGGGGAGACGGAGGCTATCTGCTCCTTCCTGGTTCCTCCCATGCACTTCCTGTCTACTTTCTGTTCACGTCTAAATTTTAATGTAACTCATTCTGGCCTTTTCCCTTTGATCCCAGAGCCACCTCTGTACACCTTTGAGTTCCCTTTCTATCCTTTTGCTTACCTCACAATCCTCTTTGTTAAAATCTCTGTTGAAGTACCTTGTGTGGGTTTTATCTTCTGACTGGCTGCAGGTGCGGGTTGATGAAGAACCCAGAGCCCCCATCTGGTAGCCCCCCTTGTCCTTTGGGGTGTCTCCCGAAGCCCTTTTGCTAGTATTCTCATGCTTCCTCACCACAAGGCCCACAGAAATCGCTCTAGGCAGTTCCTCTTCCTCAGAAAAAATGGCCAGACTTAGGGTGCCTGGGGGGCTCGGTCAGTTAAGCGTCCTACTTCAGCTCAGGTTATGTTCTCATGGTTTGTGGGTTCGAGCCCCACATCAGGCTCTGTGCTGACAGCTCAGCGCCTGGAGCTGCTTCAGATTTTGTGTCTCCCTCTCTCTCTGCCCCTCCCCCAGCTTGCATTCTGTCTCTCTCAAAAATAGAAGAACATTGGGGCACCTGGGTGGCTCACTTGGTTGAGCGTCCGACTTCGGCTCAGGTCATGATCTCACAACTGGTGGGTTCGAGCCCCGTGTCGGGCTCTGTGCTGACAGCTAGCTCAGAGCCTAGAGCCTGTTTCAGAGTCTGTGTCTCCCTCTCTCTCTGACCCTCCCCTGCTTAAACTGTCCCTATCGCTCTCTCAAAAATAAACATTTTTAAAATTAAAAAAAAAAAAATAGAAGAACATTTTTTAAAAATTTTAATGGCCAGATTTACAGAACAAAATCCCAGCTATTTTCAGGATTCAACTTTGCCCCTCATTTGATACACCTTTTCAAAATTTATTTGCCACTATTTCGTTTTAGGATAACAGTCTGAGCTAGATATAGAATTAGTCTTCATTGATTTTTCTCAGCACAATGCCGAACTTGATCAAAGAACTCTTTTGAAATGTTTTCCCATAAAATCATACTCAAAAAGATATAAACATTTGACAAATTGCAATGGTCTGATGAGAAAGTGAGGAGCGCCGACCTTATTTAATTTAGCTAATTAGCAGGCAGACCTGGGAATCCGAGACTTGGCCTTGACTCTGGGTGGGCCCCACAAATTATTAGCTGTGTGAACTTGTACAAGAAGGGGAGTATTCAACCTAAATCTTCTCACATGTAGAACAGCTAATGCCTTGTTGGGCTATTAGGAAGATGAAGTGGTTTCTGTACAGTTCCTGGTATGTACACTGTCATGAGCAAACCTTGGGCAGTGTAGGATAAAGGAATTGGTCCTCTCCCCAGAATGAAACAAAACATATTGCCTTCAAGATTTCTATAAAATATGGTTGGATAATTGACACAGTTCTCTGAACCCATAGGATAGGTTCTTTCCCATCTTTTGCTGCATCTCTAATAGAAGAGGTGGATTCAATCTGTGGCTTCAAGCTGTATTACTGGAGCCTCAGTGATCCTTAAAGTCACTTCAGAGGCTGACATGAACATCAGCAGCAACAGGCAGGAGACAGGAGACCAGTGGGGAGCCTTCAACCAGTCAGGAAGGTTCTGGCAACCCATAAAGGAATCTCTAGTCAAACTGGCATAAAAACTAGAGACATTTGTCAACTCAATACCAAGTCCAGCAGTAATATAGGCTTCAGTGCCTTAAAATAGCCATGAGGACCAAGTCCTTCCATTCTGTCCACTCTGTCATCCCCAGTGCTGAGTTCCCCCTCAAGTCAGGAGGAAGATGTGCTTAGAATCTTAAGAGCTTCACATATGATCCACTGACACCTTGTGGAAGAAAAGTGTCACCTCCTGCCTCGCTATTAGGACCAAAGACTACTTTCCCAGAAGGCTGGTAAGCCTTTACCTGATAACCCATCAGGCAGGGCGAGGCCATATGTTCATCTGCAGGAAATAAACCCAAGCCCCGCAGCTGTGGGGGCTCAGCTTGCCGGGATTCCTGTGGCTGCTCAGGGGAGGGTGGTGCTCAGAAAACACCAGGTTTCTGTGACAGAGGAGAAGCGGGGCTTGGAAAAGTGATCCCATTACAATGTATCAATACATTGTATCTTATAATACAAGGTATCAGGAGACCACTGACCCCAGTGACGCCCAGGCTTCTTGGTTGTCTCCTCCTTGGACCAGATCCCTGGGCTTCAGTTTCCCAGGGTGGCTGTAAGAAGTTACCACAGCTCAGAACGACGGAATTTATTTTATCACAGTTCTGAGGCCAGAGTAAAACATCGAGCGTGGGCAGAGCCACGCTCCCTCCGAAGCTTCTTAGGGGAGAACCTGTTGCTCGCCTCTACCGGCTTCTGGGGGCTCCTGGAGTTCTGGGGTGCTCGCTGCACCTCTGTGCTCTGTCTTGTTGGCCACATGCCTCCACCTGCATCAATGCACTCTTTGCACACACACACACACCCCATGAGGGCACGCTCACTGGATTTAGGGCCCACCAGATAGTCCAGGATGGGCTCATCCCGAGATCCTTAATTACATCTGCAACAATCCTTTTGCAACTGAGATGAGGTTTACAGGCCGTGGGGATTAGGATGTGGATGTACCTTTTTGACAGGGCTGGGTTACCATTCAGCCCACTACCCCGTGCCACAGGGCTGCTGTGACACAGCCGCTCTACCAGCTCCGGGGAAGTGCAGACCCCCACCCCCACCCCCCACCGCAGTGAGTATTTGATAAACAGTGGCTGAGTCTAAGTCCATTTATACATCCCTGCGGACTCAGCTGGCATTTCACTCGCTCCCTATGCCATTACTTCTGGGGTTCTTGGCAGAAGTCAGCCTTCGCTTGGCCTGAACAAGAAGAGTGTGAGCCAGCAGGACAAAGAGGAGAGCTGGAATGGAGACTCAAATACAGGGGTGAGCAGGTTGACCCAGATGGCAGGGAGAAGGAGCAAGATGGCCGTGACAGCGGGAGTCCACTGGGGTGCGTGCGTGCGTGCGTGTGTGTGTGTTAGAAGGTGCACCCAGGACTATGGGCCACCCTGCCTCATTGTTCTCTCAGTCCTGCCATGGGCTCAAACACGTCTTATGCCTCGAGTCAAACAGCAAGGCCAGAGCACATTGTGTCTTCCATCTTGGAAAATTCACACCATCATAAAGGTACACTTTATCCTACATCCAAGCTTCTTTTCCTTTGGGGCAAACACATCAACCTTCCCAATCCCTCATTTTCAAATGATAGCCAAAGAAGTTTTCCTATTACTCTCTTTTCCACGTTTCAAAGGCAGGCGGTGCTGAAATTTCATATTCAAATTTCATGCTCAGCCAGTTTCCCGGCTGGAGTGGGGGCCACAGGCATCACCACCCCAGCCCTGCATCTTACAGAGGAGGGGTCTGAGGCTGCGAGATGTTAGCTCATGTGCCCAAAGCCATAGTTAGGGGCTTGGGAAGAAAGGCCACACAGTCAGAGGAGCAGACTGAGCGAAGTCCCAGAGAGAAACAGTTCCTGGAAATCCAGGTTGCTGTGCAGGATGGGAGCGTGGAGCAGGGACGTTGTCCCTTTCCTGGGTCACCGAACTCAAGTCAAAAATTTCTGTTTTGTTCCTCAAATCATCCCTAAGATTCTTTATGTAATCCCATTTACCAAATAAAAGTTAGACACTTAAACTGTAAAAGGGTCATCATTCATGTTCTGGAGACTCTGAGCAAGTGAAGTGAATCCAAAGTATAAAATAATAAGATCTATAACTTTGTCATCGATTGTATCAAATGTGCTATTTATCACCAGCCATTGACACGCAGTTACCATCCTCAGACTGATCCCTATTATATTCACCTTTTTTTTTTTATTTTTTTTTAAATTTTTATTTATTTCTAGGAGAGAGATAGACAGCCTGAACAGGGGAGGGTCAGAGAGAGAGGGAGACACAGACTCTGAAACAGGCTCCAGGCTCTGAGCTGGCAGTCAGCACAGAGCCCGATGCGGGGCTCCAACCCACGATCCGCGAGATCATGACCTAAGCGAAAGTGAGACGCTTAACCGACTAAGCCACCCAGGCGCCCCAATATTCACCTTTTTAAAAATACTTTTTGTCCGGCTTGGGCAAGAAGCCAAAAGTCGAAAATGACATGATGAATAGAAGAGGGCATCGAAGAAAAGAGCAACCCTGAAACCTTGAACCAGCCAAGTGAAATTGCGAAACTGCATCTCTTTGCCCTCTGTCCTCTGGCAGCTCTGACCCTGGGGGCTGGGCGGGAGAGAAGAGCTCAGCCAGTGCTGGCAGCCAGTGCTGGCGTGGTGCCCGCCACGAAAGACAGACCTGAGAATGTAAGTGACTTGTCCGTGATCACACATTCAGTTGGTAAAATTGGTAGGCTGGCAACTATCTCCGGACGGCTGGTGCTTTCCACAATGCCACCTTGTTAACCCAGCGACTCAGAGTCTGACTTTGTCTAAAATAAAAGTATCTGATCAAAGGCTTTGGGAAAATTGCAAGTAGAATAATTGACTTGGCAACAGCAACAGAGTAATTCTATCAATCAGGGTTCAATCAGAGACACCCAGCCAGTAGGATGGGGGAGGAGGAGAGGATGGGAGAAAGAGAGAGAGGGGGAGAGAGGGAGACAGGAGGAGGGAAAGGGGAGGGAGGGAAAGGAGAAATCAAGGGAGGAGCAGATGGAAGGGGAGGGGAGGGGAGGGGAGGGAGGAGGGGCAGGGAGGAAGGGGGGGACAGAGGGGACACAGAGGGAGGGGGAGATAGGGTGAGAGGGGAAGTGGGGAGGGAGAGAGGGATAGTGAAGGAGAGGGCAAGGTAGGGGGGAGGGGAGGGAGGAGGGGCAGGGAGGGAGAGAGGAGGGACAGAGGGAAGGGGAGATGATGGGGGAGGGGGAGGGAGGTAGGGAGGGAGAGAGGGGAGGTGGGGAGGGATAGAGGGGAGGTGGGGAGGGAGAGAGGGATGGGGAAGGAGAGAACAAGGTAGAGAGGGGAAGGGACGGAGGGGGGATGGAGGGGGGAGGGAGGGTTGATGCGGAAGGGGGAGGCAGAGTGGTGAGAACAATGGTCACACAACTCCAAGGACCAGCCAAGCGGGTGTGAAGGCTGTGGGACAGGCAGGCACAGGGAAGAGAAGGTCAAGGGCAGGCACGTAGCATGAGCCCCCTCCCTCTCCCCAGGAAAAGCATAAGCTCTCTTTTAAAGTCTTCCCTGATTAGGCCAGGCCCACTCAAGATAACCCCCCCCCCCATTTAAAGGCAGCTGATTATGGTCTTTCACCCCATGGTAGCGTTCTCACAGCCACATCTACATAAGTGTTTTACTGAGTGATGGCTGACTTGCTCCACGCAGCCAAGGTGACAAGCCAGGAAGCTACCATAACCATCACGGATCCCTGGTGAGAGAGTGCCCGAAGTCCACGGTGAAGTTTCCCAATTGTATGGATAATGAAAGACTAGTTTCACGAGATGCCAACCCTCCAGATGTATTATTGGCTATAAAAGGCTATATGGCTGGATTCAATCTGCTACTATTTGTTGAGGATTTTGTATCTATTCTCAGGATAGGCAGTGGCCTCTGGTTGTTTTTTTCTTCCTCGTAATATCTTTTTCAGGCTTTAGAATCAAGATGATGCTAATAAAGTCAGGGTGGTGGTCACCTTTGGGGTGGGGGTAGAAGCCGCCAGCAGATACCAGGGGACTTGCCTGGCGCTGGTAATGTTTTTCTCTTGATCTGTGTGTGGCTTACACAGATGTACTCCCCTTGGGGAGATTCACTGATTTGTGCCCCGATGAAATGGGCACTTTTCCACATGTAGGTGTGACCATCCAGGCCTTCAGGGCACAGACTCTATGGAGAGCAAGGGTTTCTTCAGGGGGAGTGTGTGTGCAGGATGATGGGGAGAGGAGCCTGTGCAGGTGAGCTGGGCCTTCACCCTGCAGCGCAGGCTGGCGGCTGTAGAAGGAGAGAGGGAAGGAAAGGACATTGGCTAGAAAGACACCACTCGCAGCTCTGGGAAAAGCCCATCTGGGTCCTCAGTGGGTCCAGAGCAACTAGTCTGCACTGGGCAAAACTAGGCACACTAGCTCTGGCTTCCCCGTTCTGCTCAGTCCCGCTGGGAGCAAGCAGTTCGGGGAGCAGGGCCTTGGGTGCAAACTGCAGCAGATCCCGACGGTGTTGAGGCTGGAGGCCGACACGCTCCTTGTGGCCAAATCCCTCTCAAAGGGAGGGCAGGCTGACCGCTGACCGCCCCCCCCGCCCCCGCTGCCCTGGAGCAGGGGCAGAGAGGCATTCGGAGCCTCCACGCCCCAAACTAGTGAGTCTTGAGGATACAGAATTGCACCCTAGGTCCTCCTGGGTCCCATCTCTGTGTCCTTCCCATGTGCAAGACCCCCAGGGCATGGCGTCCTCACGGTCACTTGCAGGCACGTACGGGACCAGCGAGCAAACAGGTCTGCCCCTCAAAACACTCCTCTGCGTGCCTTAGAGATTCCTGGACGCTCGAGGAGACGAGGTGTTAGATGCAGGCACAGTCCCCGTGGGTTCTTTTGCAGACCACCATCCTCAGAGATCGGTGATAATTAGTATTCTGGCTATTTTTCCAAGGCTGAATTCCTCCGAGGTGAAGCAGTTCAACTTTGCAACACCTGCAGCGGAAATCATGTCTGTTGTGAGCACAGGGAGTCATCAAACAGCCAGCAAAGGGTACCTGCTGGGAAGCCAGAATCAGCCTCCTGAGACTACAAAACAATTCGGGCTCAGGCCCCTCGGGAAAGGGAGACAAAGGGCCACAAAGAGTCCAGGCCGGCTTCTGAGCCAGGCCGACTGCGAACTGGCCTGTGCGCGGAAGCAACAGCCTTCCCAGTGAGATGGAAGAGGAGCCCTCCCACCTGACGGGGTGCCCGGGGGCAGGGCAAGAGGCGGCCTCGGGGCCCCCGGGTCTGTGTTCGCACGTCGTGTGTCCCTCGGGTGGAACAGACACTCAGAGCGCCTCGCTCCTCCTGAGACAACTTCCTCTTGCGATTGGAACACATAACTCCAAATGTAGTGCCTTCAAATAAAATGCAATTACTCCCTTGCAGCTCTGGGGGTGGGAAGTCCTGCCCGGGGCTAGAATCGTTCTGCGGACAGGCCGCCTTCCCCCCTGCCCGGCTCTGGGGAGCCTGCTCCCCGCCTTTCCCAGCTCTTAGAGGCACCTGCCGTCCTTGGCTCCCGCCCCAACACACTCAGCTCCACTCTGACCACCAATCTCTGCTCGGACTCTGACCCACCTGCTGTCCTCCCTCGGGAGGCGTTAGGTCAAATCCCTGTCCTGGTCTCTCTCAGGCCTTGGAGGCCATCTGCAGTCCTAGGCTTGTGGCTCCTTCCTCTGTCTTCAAGCCGGTGGCCCAGCACCTTCAAACCTCTCCGTCCCCTCCCCCTCCCTCTCCTCTGTGCCCCCCATGTCCTATCCCCGCCCCTTCTCCCCTCTGCCGCCTGAGAGGTGCTCTTGGGCGTGGTGTGCTCATCAGCACTGAGAGTGTGGGAAAGGTGTGTGTGTGTGCAAGTGTGGTGTGTGCGAGCCTGGGTGTGATATGTGAGAATGAGTGTGCCAATGTGGTGTGTGAGTGTGGTGTTGTGCAGGTATGAGTGTGCGAGTGTGGTGTGTGAGAGCATGAGTGAGTGAGTGTGGGGTGTGAAAGCATGAATGTACAAATGTGTGTGAGAGCCTGGGTGTGGTATGTGAGAATGAGTGTGCAAATGTGGTGTGTGAGAGTGTGAGTGTGGTGGGTGTGCAGATATGAATGTGCCAGTGTGGTCTATGAGAGCATAAGTGTGTGAGTGTGGGGTATGAAGGCATGAATGTGCAAATGTGTGTGAAAGCCTGGGTGTGGTGTGTGAGGGTGAGTGTGCAGGTGTGGTATGTGTGAGCATGAGCATGGGGTGTGCGAGCCCGAGTGTGTGAATGTGGTGTGTGAAAACATGAGTGTGGTGTGTCCGAGTGTAACTGTGCGAGTATGGTGTGTGAGCATGTGTGGTATGTGCAAATGTGTGTGCAACCATGGTGTGTAAGAGCCTAAGTGTAGTGTGTCAGGGCCTGAGTGTGTAAGTGTGGTGCATGAAAGCCTGAGTGGTGTGTGAAGGCAGCGTGTTAGTGTGCAACTGTGATGTGTGAGAGAATGAATGTGCAAATGTGTGTGAGAACCTGGGTGTGGTGTGCGAGTGTGCGAGTGTGGTATGAGTGTGCAAATGTGTGTGACCATGAGTGTGGTGTGTCAGAGTGTGGGTACATGTGGTATGTGCAAGTGTGTGTGTGACCATGGGTCTGTAAGAGCCTGATAAGTGCAGTGTGTGTAAGTCTGAGTGTGTTAGGTGCGATGTGTCAGAGCCTGAGTGTGGCGCGTGAGCGAGAGTGAAAGCATGAGTAAGTGTGGTGTGTGAGAGTGTGAGTGTGCAGTGTGGGGAGTGTGGAACGTGTGAGTGAACACGAATGTGAGTTGCTGGGTGTGAGAGCGTGAGTGTGTAACGTGCGAGCGTGTGTGAACGTGCGTGTGCGAGCACGCGGAAAGCGGGGGTGGGGGGGCGGAGGGGAACGGTCCTCAGCGCGCGTTGTGTCGATGTGTAAAGAAACCACCCAACCAGGCTCCTCCCCACCAGGCGAGGCGGCTTCACCTGCCCTCCCGCCCACTCCCCTGCTTCTCCTCCGCCTCCCCTCACCCCTCCGTCTCCTTTAGTCTGTTATTACCTTCTTGATCCTGCTGAGCAAGCCCGGGGGAGCAGTCCTCGGACTCCCCTCTCCGCACCCCCGCCTGGACTCCTGCACGGTGACGCGGACCCACAACATGGCACAGTGACTGTTTGCCTGCGCAAGGTGCTCAAACCCTCCCGGCTGCCACCTGGTGAGCCCACCTGACTCAACACACCTGCGCGCCCGGGCTCAAGGCCTGTGCAGCTTACCATGTCAGAAACCAAAGTCTGGATCTTTCCCCCAGAAATCTGCTCCTCTCCTGGTCTTACACACCTTGGGGTAAGTGATGAGGGCCAGCCCCCCGGAGTCACCTCGGCTTCTTTCTTGCACAACCCGCCCCACTCACCAGCAGGCCCAGTTATCTGCAGACTTACCCAAAACCCCACACCTCCACCTCCAGCTCCCTGTTCTGTGCAAGAAGGTGCTGACCCCTCACGGCTGCCACTCTTGCTTCGAGAGGCTGTCCTCGAAACAGCAGACTAAGTGACCCCGGAGCTGACGCACGGCCCCTCTAAGCAGAGCCTGCAAGGGGGATGTGAATGCACAGGACACTCTGAAGTTTTCTCTGTTCTCTCGGTCAGGGTGTGGGGGGCGCAGACTGCACGAGAGAACGGATCAGAGCCAGGACGGGGTCTCAGTGAAGTCTGGCCCAAGCTTATCCGCAGTGGGGAGCACCCTGAAGACTAAAGCATACAGCAGAGCCGTCACTCCTGGAAAGAAGAGCGCCCTGAGCCATCTGCTTGTCCTGAGGGCGGCTGTGGTCAGCTGCGCAATACGCCTCGGAGGGCAGGGCAGCAGCTGAGACCCCTCGGCCATCAGCACTCACGGGGCAAGGGACGGTGACCCTGCCCTCCAGAGCAACTGCTCCAGGCTGGCTCATCAACAGCTTCTAGAACGCTGATTCCCAGACTTCAGGGCACATCAGAATCGTCTGAGGGAGGGTTTCCAGGTTTAGCCAATATAGGACATGCAGGTAAATTTGCATTTCAGATAAACAAGTGCTTTTTTGGTTTCAGGATGCACTATTGCAGGGGACATAGTTATAGAAATATTATTCACTGCTTATCAGATACATTCAAATTTACCTGGGAGTGTGGTATTTTATCTCCTCTCCGGAGGGGTTGGTGACAAACACGTGGCATTGTCCTTGACTCAGGGCCCGGGGCTGAGGTCTGTGAATGGGTCCTTCCAATAAACTCCCAGGTGCTGCTGATTCTGATCCAGGGGCCACACACATGTTAAAAACACCTTTGTAATGTATGCTTTAAGAATAGAAGTCAGATTGTTTTGCTCAAGCCCTTCTAGGGATTTCCAGTCCCATAAAGGAAAAGCCAAAGTTCTGACAAAGCCTTTTAAGGGCCGTGGTGCCCTGGCAGTGACCTCCCTTGCCACGTCCCTAACTCCTTCCCCTGTAGAGAAACTGGCTACAGGACTGTTTCTAGAACAAACCGGAGTCCAACCCGAGGACCTTCGCACAGAGTTCTCCCGATTAAGTGAACTTTTCTCCCCTAAACAGCTGCACACACTAGCCCTTCTCCTTCTTCCACCTTTGCTTAATTCGGCCTTTGGGCCCACTTTAAATTGCACCACGCACCCTCCCCACCCCCACCCATCTGCTCTGCAATGTTCATCATCTTGTCCGAAAGGCAAGAAAATAAATCATTGCTTATTATCTACCTCCTCCCGCTAAACTTAAGGTTCCGTGAACACGTACACTGATGTTGAGTAACCCACTTCTATTCACAGTAGGGGCATCAATTCCCAGCACAGGAGAGGCGCTCAGCAAACGTGTGGGATAGAGGTTTAAAGACGGGAAGACGCCGTAGCCAGACACTGCCAGGCCCACTGTTCCTTCATTCTGTGAGCACTGGAACAAAGTCACCCTGAGCACCAGGCACAGAGAACCATCTGCAAAAAATAGCGCATTTGCAAATGGGTAAAGCGAGTCATCCAAGCGTGCAGGGAAGGGGAACATGGCTTTGAAAAGGCGGTTGCAAAATGACTTCAAGCGGTTTGACCATTCCACAATTGCCAGCTATTCCTTGTCGCTTCTAAGCAAATCATCAGGCAATAGTGGCCGGTGACACAAGCTGCCAGCAGAGTGTCACAAGGATGAGGCTCAGAGCCCATTGTGACAAACACACCAGCACGTTAGCAACCAGCACCCCTATACTCTATTTTTAAGTTCAGAGAGTTCCCTACACTTTGTCCCCAAGCATTCCAAAAACAGCAGGAAACTTTCACTCTGAGCAAATGCATTATCTGCAAGACAGAAGGGGCCAAGCCTTTCATCTCTCGAGGGGATTTGAGACTTCCATGAAAGCAGAGAGATTGAGGAAGAAGAACAAGGTCCCACAGGTTGCTCTCCGTATGGGGTCCAGGGAGGTGCTGGGCGGATGGGCTGCTCAGTCCTTAGACTGCTCACCCAAGGGTAGTGGCATGCATGTAATATCTCAAGCCAGTCATGTGCAGCTTGGCCATTGCTCATTGTGCTGAAGAGAAGTTACTGTGCATGTCCCTTAGAAACAGATGAAGGCATTTAAAGCACTTCGCAGTCCTCTCTAGAGACTAGAATCTTGTTAAATTACTTCAAAGTTAACTAAAGGCTCGAGAGTGGAGACTAAAGATATACAAACACCTTACGCTATTTATACTGAAACAGTTTTCAGTTAAACTACACCTAGACAATTTAACAAATGTCTACATATTAACTTTAAAATGTGTTAAAATCATCAACGCACGTATCAATTAAAAATAAAGTAAGCCTTACGGATGGATGAAATAGCTTCCTGATGCCTTGATTTAACATCAAAGCTGGCAACTGAACCAAAAACTGTGTCATTCGTTGACCTCACTGCCCTGACCAGTCCTGAGGACACACACAATGAAATAAAGGCACAGCCACTTAGAGGCACATTCCAAATTCTTCCCTCCGAGCACTCAGTTTGAAGAATCTTTGCCTTTGAAACGACCTACCCTCTTACGCCGAGGCCTAACAGTAAAATCCTGACACATAACTCCTTAAACGGGATAATCAAACTTCTAAAAAAAATGTCTCGACAGGCACATTTGGTGAGTGTGTTCACAACTGAGACACACAGGTACACATCCAACGAATCTCACACAACGCTGCCGTTCTACCCCAGCTTGAAACAATTTGAACTGAGAGTAGTAGGAAACGCCTCCGTCATTAAATAGACAGAGCTGGAATAGGCCTAGGGCGGTTTGTAAATCTAAGTGGGTTACAGACACTCAAGGGCATTTAAATACAGCAAAGTGTTTCCTTACAGCTCCAGCCCAACCCCTGCTGACTGTGGGAGGCCAGACCCAGGTATGTCCCTGTATCTTCCTCTAGGGGGGGACCAGCCTCCGGTTTGCCCAGGACTCGGGGTGGGAGTGGGGAGAGCCTCCCAGGACACAGACTTTCAGTGCTAAAACTCGGACAGTTGCAGGCAGATAGGGATGAGTGGGTGACCTCATGTGAATGCTCAGGTCTCCCAGAGAATTCTTCCCCCACCACGACTGTCCCCAAGGCCAGGGACGACCTCCCGAGTCGTTTTCTTACTCATGGGATGCTGCTGAGCCCCAGGAGCTGTTGCAAGCCTCTCCCCTCCACCCTGCATAGCAGGGCTCTTGGCTCTGCCGCCTGAAGGCCTCAGCTGCCCCCTCGTCAGCCCCCAGAACCCAACAGGAGGCTGGTGAGGGCAGGTGAGTGGCTGCCAGCACAGGTGACTATGGTTCCAGCTAACTGAGGGGTGGGGAGAAAGCAGGCCTATAAAGGAGCAGGTTGCCGCTCCCCTCCTGGGTTGAAGGGTGGTCCTGGCTGGTGTGAGCTGCTGGTCTCTCCTTGGGCCCTGAAGCTGGGTGGCTGCGTGGGGGGCAGGCTGGTGGTCCCAGCCAGCTGGCTGGGGACTCTCTGACATGGGGTGGTGGGGTTGCCGTGCATTTGTTGTCAAGCTGGCGAGGTCGGTTCTCTCTCCAGATTCTTTCCTCTTGAAGAAACTCCTGCCCTCTCTTTCTCTCTCGCTTTCATCCTACTAAAACCTAAGGAGGCTGCAGCCAACAATAAACGTGTTTTAGCGCCTCTCCACCGGCACATCTGAGGATTCCTCTTCTCATAAAAAGGCTTCCTTCCTTTGCTTTGAGCCCTTTCTCTTTCTTTTTTTTTTTTACAAGAGATGTAAAGACATTTGAGCCCTTTCTCTTTCTGAAGAAGATACTAGGAGCATGTCTTTGGCTCAGTGCTAAGGTGAAGCTCTTTCTTCTATCCAACAGAACAGGGTAAGAAGGAACTGGCTGGGGCCCATCGTGGCCCAACCTCGGGGCGAATAATAGAGTAGGCTTTCAAAAGCAGACCCCGCCCCCACCCCGTCACAGCAAAAACCCATGTTGATCAGTGAACCATAGTCAGGGCCTCACAATGCCTCTGAATCAGAAGTGGAGGAGCCTGGGGTCTGCAGAACAGGTGTCTCTGGCTATCCATCCGCATCTTCCCTGAGCCTGATCGTTAGCTGGGTCCAAACAAAGAGCCAGCAACGTGGGGCATCAAGTAGATGAACCTGAGTTCCTAACCCATGAGCTGCAGGTTGCTCTCCAGAGCAACAGGAGTGGCCGCTCTGAGCACCAGGCACTGCCTTCTAGATGCTGCTTTATTAACTCCCACTGTGGTCCTGGAGGTCTAGATGGCTTCTTGGATATGAATTCGTGATGGTTGAGAAGTCCTGACCCCTTCAAGTGCTGAATCCATACAGCACTGGAGTAAGGTGTCCAGCAGAACCGAGACGTACAAGGCTCTTGCCACAAGCTTTGCCTGGGATTCAGGATGTGCGTCCATTTTCTAGGCAGTGACGGAAGGGTTCTTTCCCTTAGACCTCTTTGATAATCCAGTCAGACTGAGTTGTCCTGGAATGAGCAGCAGAAGGGACCACTCCTGGCTGTAGCTGGCCACACACGGCCAGAAAACGTTAGTGCATCTCCCTAACTTGTGAAGTATAGGGACTTCCACCTCTCGTCACCAAAGTGTAGCCTGGGTACCACGTTGTTAGCAAAGAACTTCAGCCTGTGAGCTTTCTTGTAAAGCTTAAAGATTCCTGCATTGACTCTAGGGTTGAGCTGCATCAAAACCTTCTTTTCCTTGAGCAGGCAGGGGTCCGGTATTCCTTGTCAATTCTTCTCTGGTCCCCATTCACCTCCCCAAAAGGGAGTGTCCCTGATCCTCGTTCCCGCCTTTCCTAGTGACTGACTCCCCCCACCTTCTCTCCCCTGAAGAACATGTTATACTACCTTGGAAGTGAGGGAAAGTCTTGTTTGGGCTTTCTCGAAGCAGCACAGCTAGTCACTGTTGGGGAAGGGAATTTGGAACCAGTTCTTCTCAATTTATTGGCTTCTAGTTCATGACCCTGGGAGCCACGTGAACCTGGTTGTAGTAGGACTCCTTCCTATTCCTGTAAACCTGAGCTTTCTTGACTTGACGCTAGTGCCCGAACTTGTAAAACCAGAATCGGAAACTTGAGGCTTTCACAGACCCTTCCCCCTGCAACTTGCAGTAGCGCTCAGAGTCGGGGGACCCTAGTGGCACTGCTTCTGTGAGTCCAGGAGCAGGCAGCCAGCTAGAAGTGGGGCGCTAATTGGATTGCGCGAGGCAGCCCCTGACCCAGCCACAGCCAGCCAGCAGATGCAGCTTATTCTGAGTGCATCTGATGTCACTTTTCCTTGTGGGGAACTTAGAAATGCAAAGTACTCGAAAGCTAAGCCTAGAGCCCGGAGGGAGAAATCAGAGTGTCGCCTAGCTTCTGCTGTCCTGCTATAAATGCAGTGCTCCTAAGAGCTTAGGGGAAGGCTCCACGGAGCTTCCTGCCCTGGTCACAGACTGGTTTTGTCTCCAAGCTGCCGTTCCTTCGCCATCCATCATTGTTTAGAAATGTTGCTTTTAGCGTCTTGCCAGTCAAAATAATCCCTCCCAAACAGTAGGGTTCTGGTTCTGTTTCCCCCAGGGCCTAGGTGGGTGCGGGGGTGACCACTTCAAATCCTCCATGAAGGCACAATGTAAGGACCGCAGCAAAGCGGAGCCTAAGTGCCCTTGTAGTCTGGCATTAATACGGCCTTAGGAAACATGTGACAGAAGGCGTCTGATCTAGTCTTCCTGTATCTTCCGTGTTCTGTCACCCGCTCTACTTTTGCTACCCCCCCCCCCCCCACTACTGCCACAATCCACTGCATGTGAGCTGTATGGGGAGGCTGCTTGTTAAAACAAGTGGTGCGGCTGGGAGGTTAACTTTGCTGATGTGTGCACTGTCCTATGATGCCTGTGCTCCAGCCACTTAGATGCCATCCTGTGAGGGGCCAGTGGTCCTTGTGAACCTTAGGCTCTAGGTGTCTGCATACAGACTCCTTAATCTCCGGGGGCGGTAAAGCTGTAATCCTAGATTAAAGGTCGACGTATACAGGCCTTTCCCGGAGATCTTGCAAGACCTTCCAGGCCACCAGGCTAAAGCAGCTAATCGAACTTCTTGGCTTTCAGGTGCATCTGAAAGTTCTATTCATGCTATGCTGTGGTCCATGAAGTGTTATAACCTACTTAAAATACATACCTGAGTTAAATACTTCACTGCTTTAAAAAAAAGGTAACCATCACTTGAGCTTTCAGTGAGTCCGTCTTTCTGTTGGAGGGTCTGCCCTGATGCTGACGGCTGCTGACCGACGGGTGGTGGCTGCTGAAGGCTGGGGTGTCCATGGCAATCGCTTCATCGCTGTCTTTAAGTCTGCCACACCGACCGACCCTTCCTTCATTTCACGAACGATTTCTCTGTAGTATGCAATGCTGTTTGACAGCATTTTGCCCAGAGAACTTCTTTCAAAACTGGGGTCCATCCTTTCAAGTTCTGCTACCTTACCAGCTAGGGCTCCAGGATATTCCAAATCCTGTCCAACAATCTCCCATCCTTGCCAGGAGGAGTTTCCATCTCCAGAGATCACATGCTCTGCTGCTCCCTGAGCACCTCCTGTTTTATCCTGAGATGACTCCCGTCTCCAGGCTCCACCCCTGATCCTGGTTCTCCTGTTCCCCCTACATCTGCAGGGGCGTCCTCCGCAGCTGTCCTGAGCCCCTCAAAGTCCTCCACGAGGGTCGGATCCACTTCTTCCAAACTGCTGTTTAGTGTGAACAGTTTAACCTCTTCCTATGAATCGGATGTTCTTCATGGTGTCTAGAACCATGATTCCTTTCCAGAAGATCTTCAACTTTGCCCAGATCCAACCAAGGATTCCCGGTCTATGAAAGTGATAGCTTTATAAAAACGCATTTCCTAGTAAAAAGACTTGTATGTCAAAAGCTATCCCCTGATTTTGTGGGCTGCAGAATGGAAATGGTGTTAGCAGATGCAAACACCTTAATCTCTATGGGCCTCCATCAGAGCTCTTGAGTGACCAGGTGCAAGGCTGATGTTCAGTAAATTGAACAGAATCTTTCGGAGTACCAGGTCTCCACAATAAGCTTGAAATACTCCGTGAACCATAGCCAGGCTTTGTTGCATTGATAGAGCACAGGCAGAGTAGACCGAGCATCGTTCCTAGGGGACTTAGGATTTTCAGCATGGCCAGTGATCATTGGCTTCCTCTTAAAGTCACCAGCTGTGTTATCCCCTAACAAGAGAATCTGCCTGTTCTCAGAATTCCTGCCTTCAAACTTCAATCTATTGACGTCCTAGATGGGTGCCCCTTACAAATATAAGGCTGTCTTTGCTACAGTAATAAATCTTCACTAGGTCTCAGTAACTTGCTGTATCACCTTGTATTTCCATTATGGAGATCGCTTCTTGAATCTCAAGAACTGACATCGGTCAGCTTCAAACTGCAGCTCCCCACCTCCCTCAGCTCTCACAAAATTGGAGAGTTAGGGCCTTGTTCTGGATTAAACTTCGGTTTGAGGAAATGTTAGGGCTGATTTAACTTTCTATCTTGAACACCAACTTTCTCCATATCCGCAGTCGGGTTGCCTGGCTTTCTTATTCCTGTGTTCCCTGGAGTAGCCCTCTTAATTTTCTTCGAGAACTTTTCTCCTTTGCATTCACAATTTGGTTGCCTGGCACAAAAGACCCAGCTTTTGGCCTGTCAGCTTTTGAAGTGCCTTCCTCAGTTTTTTGACTTTGTGCTCCAGAGGAAAGAGCCCCATCTCTTATTTGGAGACCATTGTAGACTCTTCACTGGTTTAATTTCCATATGATCTCCAGGAGGCCTGAAGAGAAGGTGAGCCATGAGTGGCAGGTGGGTGGAGCAGTCCGTACCCACCAGCTAATTAAGTTTGTGGTCGTATAGTCGTGGTTCATGGTGCCCTGAAACAATTAAAATCAACGTTAAAGACCATGGATCACAGGTCCATGTCACAAACAGAAGTCTGAAATGTTGTGAATTCCCAAGATGTGCTCCAGAGACCGAATAAACCTATGAAAAATCACACTGATACACTTGCTCCATGCCAGGTTGCTGCAAACCTTTGATCTCTTTCTCTTAAAGTGCAAGGACCCAAAGTAGGTCTGTTAGGCTCCGATGGAGAGCAGTTTCTGTGGCTGTCCTCTCCAACACTGAAACTTCTCAAGATGCTTGGACGCTAGCCCTGTCAGGTCTGTAAAAATACTCCAAGCATCCCAACAGAGGGCTTTCTGGAATCTTGAACGCTAGATCAGAGCTTGTAGGTATGTGGCTTTGTTGAGGCCAGCAAGGCACCAGCCTCTGCCCTGAACTGTGCTTGGTTTTGGGAATCGTGGTTGCTTTCAAGAATAGGAATCCATTCTGTCAGACTCTAGGGGGACAAACCCTAGCTAGACTTTGCTCCTGGTGAGGCTCTGAAGGCCCCAACCTGGAATCCAAACAGGAATGAAGTAGACTGGACTGAGCAAGTTTGCACTCGAAGCAGCCCCCTTGGTGGTGGTTCGTACCCCCCCTCCCCATAAGTTTGGGTTTGCCTGAAACCTTCAGGCTCCATGATTTCTGCTTTCCTCCCCTTTACCCATGGTTTGTCTAGTCTGAGGGTTTTGGTTTTTTTCTGACTGATCTTCTAGGACTTTCATGGACTCGTAGGAGCTGTGTCCCTTAGCCTCTAAGGCTCTCGGCTTGAGTATAGCCTAGTAGCTAATAAGAATTTACTTCATAATGGGAACACTTTTACTGAACTCTGGTGGTAAAAGCTAGCAAAACTTGGCTCAAATATCCCCAAGTGTCAGACCCTGGCTGGTATTAAGAGGACAGCAAGAAATCAAGTGAACAGTTGATTGCTGAAAGGTAAGCATCTGCTGGTCTGGACTTCTTCAAGAAAAAGCCCCAGCGGAGGGCAAGGACCGATGGGAAAGCCTCAAGATATGAGCAGCTTTGTTTAACACCTGTGGTGGTGAAGGTTGGCCGCAGAGTCTGAGGCAAAGTAGAGAACCCTGAACTTGGAGCTCCATGGGGTTTGCACTTGTCCATCCTAAACTCTTCTTGGTGAGCTTACGAAAGTTGGGAGGGCTGTCCATCACATGCAGCCCGATCCTACCATGGGTCTTCTTTGTCCTTGTCTAAGGAGGTTGACCAGAGTTAGGGATACAGGCTGCTAGGGAGTTGGACTCCAACTCTTCCATATTGAGATTCCCTTGGGAGAAGGAGGTGGGGAGCTCTCCTATATTCCAGATCTGAGAATTAATATTCTAATGTGCACAATAAACACGACCATGGTATGAAGCCCAGGTATTAGTGAAACTGAACTTGAGGTGAATTGCACCATGGTGACCAGCATGTGTGGGGGCAACTGCTTGCTCGAAGGAAACAAAACTGACAGGAGCTGAGTCCTGAGTGTCTACAGTCTGAAAGCAACCACATCCAGAGCCTTCTCTCCACTACTAGGGTCCCTAGATCTGACTTAGTAACTGGCCTTCCTACTGTAGCACAAAGGCTTGATGGATCAGGATGATGGGCCAAGTCTGGCCACATACAGTATCCATACCAGCTGGGCTTCAGAAGATCCTTTGAAACCTAGACCTACGTAGGTAGGTCCTTCTGGGCATTCAGTTTGGGTCCCAGATGACCTGGCATCCATCAAAGCGTATCCATGTCCCTCTACTGCAAATGGAATATATCTTCCCCTCCCCCCCCCACCTTTTCAGAATTGAGAACCACGTCCTGATCTGAAACAATGAGGAAAAACCAGAACCTTGGAGGGATTCTCCTCCCCATAGGCAACCTGCCTGAAGTAAGGGTTTGGGGTAAAACTGTGGCAGAACCATCAAGGCTCTTGCCTCCTGCCCTAAATTCTGTGCCTTTCCTATGAACAGAGGGCTGTACACTTCTGCACACCTGAGCTTCACCGTCCTCCAGAGGTGAAATCTGGCTAAGTGCTATGTACTTCTGGTCCTCTAGGCTCTGAAGTTCCTGGAGGACCATAATTTCTGCCCTCGGGACCCAGACAAATCTTGGCTCTTACTTTTCTCTTAACAGATCTCTGAATTCTTCCTTTGCCTCAAGAGAACTCAGGACCAGGAACCCAGAGGTTCACTGGGGTGTCTCTGTACTAGTGTGCCTCGGGAAACCTGTCCAATGTTGGTATCAGGACTTCTGATCATACAGGTTACCATGAGCCTAGAAATCTTCTTGTACCCGGCCCTCCAAAAGGTGGCCTTCAGGGTTGGATGAACACTTGTTTCTTGCTCTCCTACCTGGGAGTCCAGGAATTCACTAACATTTTAGTTCTCTTGATTGCTCAAGGGTGATTTCTCTTTTGCAGAAGGAACAGTGGGGGACTGTCACTCATTGGGGGGGAGGGGTCTCTGCCCTGGAGAAAGGTATCTTCTATCCATTCTCCAGGATTCTCTCCATCCCACCATCTTCTGGATGTTTTTCAACTCCTAGACCTTGGATGCCCTCTCCAAACCAGGGTATCTGTCCTGAAAACCGTCCCTCCCCACTGATATTCATAACTCCATGTTTCTAAGATCTTCCCAAGCTTCTAAGACCTAAATATCTTCTCCCCTTGCCCGCCCGCCTGCCTCAGATTCCTAGGATCTGAATGTCCCCAACAGATTCCAACCTCTCTGCCGTGAAGACTTGGGCTGAGGGGGGCTCTGCTCCCATGCCACCTGGCCCAGGAGTTGACGAGTCTGTTTTGTTCATAGTTCTCTCAGAAGCTGTTCTCTGGTCCCTATAACTCCTGCTCTGAATGGTCTTGGGACTTCATGGCTTTGACTAGCAGCTCTGTGCTTGTTCCATTCCCTACCTCTGCTCCACTCTGCTCTAGTGGAGCTCTTCCAAGTCGACTCCTAACATATTCAAATAGCTACTGGCTGTCCCTACTGGAGTCTCCTAGGTGCCCCAAACAGGAGTTCTCTGGAATTTTCTATCTCCCCTAAGCCCAGCTACATCTCCACAGCTCCCCCATCCTAGTCTGATGCTACTTGGAGGAAGCATAAAATAACCAATTTTGTTTCCAGATAACCCTGCACTGATGATCTTGTTGCAGTCTCTGGGATTTGAGCGGCTATCCTGAAGTTCTAGTGAGAAGGGGCTGAGGGTAAGCTGGTGTTCCCTTCACGTTGGGTTACAAATACAGCAATACTGCCACTACTGTGACTTCTAAGTGCAGTGGCAGCTCCTAAATGGGCCCTCCATCCCTTTCATCAAAATCTCTGAAATCTAGGTCTAGCTGAGGGCCCTGGGAATGGGATCAGCAGGAAGTTGAAAATGAGGCCTATGTATGCACTGAAGCCCATGGTGACTTCTATCAGATGAACAAGCTTGGCAAATGGTACTCTTGTGATCCTGATTTGTAAGGATGGTAATTCTTGATCTTCTAGCTTTTTGGCTAGAACACCTACTTCTCTAGAAGCCAGGTGCATCCAAAAGAAACCCCTAAAACTGAAAACTGGGAGTGGATTGGAAGCGAACAAGCTTGGCAAATGGTACTCTTGTGATCCTGATTTGTAAGGATGGTAATTCTTGATCTTCTAGCTTTTTGGCTAGAACACCTACTTCTCTAGAAGCCAGGTGCATCCAAAAGAAACCCCTAAAACTGAAAACTGGGAGTGGATTGGAAGCCAGAGTTTTGGTGCTGGGAAAGCACTACCTCTGGCTTCTTGTCTATAGCCATGAAAGGTCACATAGCCAGAATGGCTGCTGGCACTGCCCCTTCTCCAGTGGTACCCAGAAGTTCTGTAATGGATTCCCTGAATGCTGACCTCGCTGCTGAGACATTACCAATGGTCTTCATTCCTCCAAGAGTTCCAAATGTTTGGACCTTCAAGTGATCCATGACTAATGCTATTGGTAAAATAGGTAGTCTCTGTATAATTCCTGCTACATTGCTTTAGAAAAAGATAGAGCTCACCTCTTCAGTGTCTGGTTGACTTAGTCTGCCATTCTTCATGTACCCAGTACATCCAAAGGCTGGGAATAACGTGGTTACCTGCCATGAGACTGGTAACTCCTCAGGAAGGAAGTTGCCATGGAGCACGTAAGGGTGTCGGGGCTTCCTTCGGAGTCTCACTTGGTTGAATGGATGGATTGTGCAGAGCTGATCTGGCACTACTCTTGATCAAAACTAGAGAGATATTGGTAGTAGTCTATGTGACCAGACATTAAGGCAATTCTGGCTCAGGACACTTGTCCAACATTCTCTCCAGAGAGCCCTCTGCTGAAGTGACCGATTAAGGTTGGGTAAGACTTGTCTAGAAAATGCTGTGAGGTCTGTCCTGTTAAAGTTTGATAGGTCCTTCCAGATGCCCAGTTCTGTGAAAGTAGTTTGAGGCCCGACTGGGTCTCTTCCTGTTTTTAACCTTAAGAGCAGTTAGGTTCACAGAAAAGTTGAGTGGGAACTAGAAGGACTTCACACACCTGCCTCCCGCCTCACCTATGCATAGCCTCCCTCCCTGAATATCTGCCACCAGATGGTACACTTGTCCATCAGTGAACCTACCCTGACCCATCACCCACAAAGCCCTTAGTTGATATTGGCCTCCTCCTTCGTGTATGCTTTCATGGACTTGTACAAATGTATGGCCCACATCCACCACTACAGTATAATACTGAATAGTTCACTGCCCTAAGAAAACATTGAACCTCTTCTTCCAAAGCAAACCTAATGTTCTGGCCTTGGTTGAAGATCTTCATCTGAGCTCTTTAGTGTGTGACCAGACTTTGGTCCATTCAGCCCTGCCATAGGTCTCCTCCATACTGTTACCATGGTTCATGGGATGAGAAGAAGCTCAAAGGCTTAGAGAAAGTGCACGATGCAGGTAGTAAGGGTGTGCCAGAGACAAAACTGATCTTTGGGGTCTGTGCTAGAGGAAGGAGGTGAATGTAAGAACAGAGTTGAACAGAATGGTGGACAGGAGCTAGGCCTTGTGTGGACTGGGAGCAGGGGTGAGGGCAACCTGCTGACCATAACTGGGACAAGCAACAGTGGGGTAGCATTTTCTATCTTCAGACCTCCAACAGATCTTGAAGATGGAACAACTTGAAGTCCCTCCTGCAAGGCCTTCTATATACTAGATCCTGATGAGATGGATAGAACACATCTCCCTGTTCTTCCTCCACGCAGGGTAGCTGCCCAAAGCAGACCGTTCAGGAGACCAGGTCCCATCAATATGACTGGCCAGCTATGTGGTCCCATAGGAGATCTCTTCTGTTAAGTAGAAACTTCTTGAGTTCACAATATTTCTCAAGACCACTACTAGGTTTCAGCAAACCAATAGCCAGAGAACAAGACTTCTGTTACCAGAAGACTGGTTAAGTCTTCAAGCTGATGAAACAAACGTGTGGTGCTAAGGAGCCCAATGTGAAATAAAGCCACTCTGGCAGCTCTGGAAGCTTAAAGAATTCCACCATACTTTCTTGAGGCAGCCCAGCCGAGGGTGCTTCCATAGTGACTAACCGGTATATCAAGAAGTCTGGGTCTCCAGGACCCCATCACAAAAACCCCAAATGCTAGAATTGGACAGAATCCGTGAGAAGCAGATTTGCAAAGTTTGGATTGTCTGAATTCATCAGTATGACCTTTTGTCCTTTTTGATGTTTCCCTAACTCTAACTTATTCCGTTTGTGAAATGTTAAAAGTGAACATCTGCACAAAAACCAGGATCTGGAAGGATGGAGTACATTAACCAACCAGAGGTCTTCCTCATGCCTCCTCTGCTCCTTATCAAAGGCAAAACTAATCAACAGTGATAGAAGTGGAAAAACAAGTGGTCTCGAACATTACTATGATTCCATTTCTATATATTTTCCACACTTGTCAGATCTATGCATGCTTATATAGCCGTAGCTCCTTTCTACTGCACGCAATTTCATTATATGAATGTACATTGGCTTATCCATTGTATTATATGCTCAGGTGGCACCATTAATTTTAGCCATCCCCAAGCTGTCAAGATGTTGGATATGGAACTGGTATACATATACACACTCTCCTGCTTATGCACTTGACAGTAAAATCTCTGGGTCCTATGCTTTATGTGCTCAGCTTTGGGATGGGATTGGGGTGGGGGGTGGGGGGTAGGGCACAGCAGAATAGTCTTCCAAAAGGTAATTAATCTTATATCATTTAGTTAGGAGCATTCCAGTTGCTCTATGTGCTTGCCGGACTTTAACTCCTGCCTTGCTGGTGACTTGGTAGTGGTAGCTTAGTTTTAATTACTGAAGTTGTGTTCTAGTTACTTCTGCTTAGGTATCTAGAATATGCAAGGTGTTTTCAATGTGACCCACAACACTTTAATGTTAGGAAGAACTTCAAGTCCCATGGGCCCTTCACTAACCTGTCCACTTCTAGTCTCTGAAAGCTCGTGACAAACTAGGGCCCATGGACTTCTGGGGGGTAGTTGAGAGTACTTGGGACACTAGTGTTTAATTAAACTAGCTACAGTGAATCAACTGGGGACTGGGGGGGTGGTCTCTTGTTTCTCTTAAGGTACAAATACCTTATTGGAGAGGTGGGTGCTTCTCATGTTAACTTTATGCTAAGAAGTAAGTAGGAGGTCCCAAGATCCTCCAAGGAAAACCAGGCTACCCCTCCTTCCCAGGTCGTCTGAAGATGGAAGTGAATGTCAAGGGAATAAGTCAATTGTTCTAACCTTCATTCTAGTTAATGACTGCTATTGCTTCAATATAGAAAAAGGCAAGAGCAAACATTCTCCCATTTCTTCTGTAGTCTGGTGAGAAGTGTGTTCAGAGACTGAAAAGGACTCCCTGGTGATGTCCTAACCTAGACCATGGAGAATGAGATTTCTATGTGACATTCTCCTAATGCTGATGGAATCTGAGCAGAAGGAACCCTGCCTTCTCCAAATTCCCGAACAGGACTCTGATCCCCACAATGTGCCACCTGGGCAAGGAAAACCCATTAGTGGCTCTCTGGATACTTGGAGCTACACCTAGTTGAAGAAAACCATGGTAGAGCACTACAGAAGTCCACTTCTTCCACAGCTTCCTACAGCACTTAAGGCAACTCAGGCCTTGGATGGCCCTGGGAAATGGACTGAAATGCGCAGGGAAAGCTATAGCCAATATAATGCTGGGTTTGTTTTCTTCCAAGACCCTGGCTCCTAGGCCTATGGCTGGTTCAAAGAATCTCTTAAGACTGGCACCTACTCAGGAATTGCCCGATGGGCCATTCCTAGAAGATCCCTACTTGTCAAGGCTGAACAATTAGCTTCTCTGAATAGCAACTCCACACAAATTTGTTTGATGGGTGTTGAACTCTAGGAAGCCTGGCGAGCTGAGACCTCTTCCTAATTCCCCTAGAAACATGGCTTCTACCTACACAAGCAGGTTTCTGTGTGTGGGTCTTAAGGCACTGAGCTGGGTTGAGACCTAACAGCCACATTTGGGTGGGTGACTTGTTGCCATACCAGCAAAACATGGTGTGAACTAAGCTAGCAATGTCAAGTCCATCAGTGTCTCCCATTGGCCTACTTTTGTATTTTCTCGACTCGAATAGTAAGTACATGATTAGTGGAAACCCAACTCCTTAGTATCCTACAGAACATAACATTAAGTGAAAACAATGGCCTACAGCCTTTAGGTGTTAATTTATTCAAATATAGAGTACTTATAATGCATCGTGGTGATTCTGAAAACAAATGTGCCTCTGCCAGCAAGGAGCCCATGCCTTTGTGAGAGAGTGCAAAGTTCCAGGGCAGAGGTCATGCAAGACCTTTAGGACTCTGTAAATACCTTGTCTTCTACTTAAAATTCACCAGTACGTTTCCATCTTAAAGCAAAACTGTGGGCTTATTTTCAAGGCTTTCACTGGCTCTTTCTAGAAAGCAGGTGGGGGAGGGGGGACAAAACCAGTTAAGAGCATCCTGTTAAGACATGGAGTCATGGCTCAGTCCAGGGGGTACATGGGAGTGGAAGTGAGAATGGGCTGAAACCAGAATATTTTGAAGGAAGAATGGACAGCTGCTTTGATACTCAAGGTACGGAGGCCACTATGAGGAACAAGTTCAAGGAGAAAGCCAGAAGTTGGGCAAAAGTTTGAGATCCAAAAGAGCAAGTGACTGTTAAAACAAACTGTTTGAAGTAAACTCTCCCCATAGTCTACTCCATGCAGGGTGTAGTGAAGGTGTCACTTTTTTTTTTTTTTCCTTCCATGTCAGATAAGTGGAGGGAAGACCAACCACCAATGTTTGCAAGCAAGTCGTTATGGGGGATGGGTCTCCCAAACTCCATTCAGAAAGAGGTTTACTGGTAATGGACACTGGCTGTCAAATAGTAGGACCTGCAATGACATACAAATAAAATAGTGTCAAAACTTGAAGATGGTCCCTCAAAAAAAAAAAAAAAAATCTACAGGCAGCTGTGGGTACTGACAGACTCTAGGTGGAGTAGAAAAGCAGATTTTTCTAAATGTGATCTCAAAACAAGGAGATCCACTACTTTGGATCCTCTCGATGCATGTTGAAGTAACCATGGGTGACCTGCAGTGCTGAGGGGGGAGAGCAAGGGGCAAGTACAGCCAACGAATGGAATGGGGGTGTCCCTATGGGGTCAGAAGATACTCGCAGCAATTTGGTTAATGGGGTGGAAAATGATGCTTGGGCTTTAGAGATGTGGAGTCTGAATGAGGAGTGAGGAATGTTCTGTAGTTGCTAGGAAAACTTGCATCCTTCTCTAAGCCCATGACTTCAGGGATGTGAGAAGTCCTTCTAAGCAGATGCAGTACGCTCAAAGAGGCAGCCACACTTGTTCTCCCAAAATAACCTCTAGAGGAGTTTGAGGATATAAGCTGCTCTGCCAGAGGAATACCAGGAGTCTCAAAACCCCAATGAAATGTTTTGGGCCATGGGGGGGGTGCGTATTTCTGGATGGCTCAGTCAGTTAAGCATCTCTTGATTTTTGGCTGGGACCATGCCTTCATAGTTCATAAGACTGAGCCCCTCATCAGGCCCTGCAGAGCCCCCTTGGGATTCTGTTTCCCTCTCTGCTCCTCCCCTATTCTTTCAAAATTCCTTAAATGCTCTGGGGCCTCCGACTTGGAATTAGGAGTCCAGAGAAATAGTAAAGACCAGACATATGAACCTCTTCGGATTCTATCTTCTTGACCACCACAAACTTAAAATGATCTTTTGTACCTCCTTTTGCCTTCTTCCTCTCTTGAGGCTGGTCTAGAGCCTGGAGTTCTAAATCCCTTCTCCTACAAGTACCTTCTCGTTCATTGTAAAGAATCTGACTCCAATTACCAGGCTTTATTTTAAAATTCCCTAATTAGCCTGAAATTTGACTTCCCCAATGATGTACATTCCTAGATTTTCCTCCTTGTAAGTTCCTGCACGTCTCTAGAAATGAGGGTTTGTTCTTCAGCATCCCTAACGGAGTTTGTACTACACTAATCAGGTTTCTCCTTTCCTCCCCTCCTGTGCTAAGTGATCTTGTCCTAGAGCACTAGCACTAACCTCCCAAACTCTGAAAAGAGGGCCTCCCAGTGAAGCAAGGAAACAGATGTGCCATCAGGGAGAAAATCTCTGACCATGAATGCCCAGTGTTTCCTGTTAGAATCAACTATAACCACACACTAAAGTTCAGGAGCTGGAGCTCAATTCTTTCACTTGGAGAACTGGCTGGTTCTTGCCCCACCCCTTTTCTGGGCCTATGGACATTCATATATATCCTGTGTTTACTAGGTGAGGACTCTGCTGGAATCCTGTAGATGAAGTAGTAGCATCCTACATAGGGAAGTCTTGTGTTCCTGTAATAACTCTTGGTTTTCTTGGCAAGGTCAAAGGTATTGTGCCTTTTTAGCCCTATATCATCTTTAGCTAATGTGAAGAGTCCTTTGGAATTCCTGAGATGCTTTTTTAGTTGGAACACCTGTATAGTCCCATGATACCATCACCCTGATCAAGGCGAGAGTATTTCTATAAGTGCACACGTACCAGGCACCACTGACCGGATCCTACAGGGAACTAAGGGAAGGGAAAGTTATGCAGAGAAGATGGTCTATGGTGGCCAATGACACTGGAAAAGTGCCCAGGGAGGCTGAGCAAATGAGAAAAGGAAAACCCTAATTTCTAAGGGCTTCTATCCAAGGAGGAAGCCTGTAGCCCTGGTGTGGGGTATTAGAAGCTGATGGATCTGGCACAATCCCCATATCTCCTCACCAGAAGCCCAGAGAAACTTGGAAACATCGAAGCTGGGAAGTTCATGTCCACAAACTAAGTGTAGTAAACTGGGCCTTCTAGTGAGGACAAAGGCCACCACCTCTAGGGTTACAGCTAGCTGGACTCCACTGTTAGTTGCAGTGGCACCACCACTGGTGTCAGACGAAACAATATTCTTCATGGTCCTCTGGATGAACACCCAACAACTGCTGGGATTCCTGGCCACATGAGGCCAAGTTGGTCTTCTGAAGAATGCATCTGGCCTAGATCAAAGGACAGAATCCCCAAGATGCCTCTCTACCAACCTCTCCCTTAAGTTTAGGGAACTATGGTCTCCCCAGGTGGTGGACCCCCAGCACAATATGTATGGAGGATGGAGTCTGGCATTAAGCTCTTCAAACTCTTTCCAGCCAGGCTGAGGTATTGAGAGTCCTGATGCTCCTGCATAGAGTAAGGAAACCTAACCCCTGTGATCAGGATTCAAATCACGACCAGAGACTGAATAGTCAGGAATAATCCTCAAACTCCAGACCATAACCTGATGAAGTTTGAGTCTTCCAGACCCAAACTAGCTTGGCCTTAAATCTTTGTTGTACTGGCATTCTGTGAAGTATCTTATTTGTGTGTCAGATGACCTCTAGTTTCTGACCGTTTGGCCACTGGAAAACTCTAGGCACTTAGTGACCCTTCTCTGAGCACACATCGCTACCAGGACCCAGGCGCAAGAGTTGACTTTCCAACTAGTGGGAGTGGGCATGTTGCTTCTCCAGGAATCTGTTGTGATCATCCAGCCACTTTTCAGTGGCTCCATATTGTAGTTCTCTGCCATAGATCCTTCCCATGTTACATCTATTGAGATGTAAAGACTACGTGGAATGGCAACTTCTATCCTGGCCTGGGTGAAGCCCCGCCTTCTTGCTGTGTCTCCACCTCTGAAATAGTAGCAATAAGGGTAAGATACTTCATGAATCCAAGCAGCATCCCCAAATGTGCAGCCTTCTTCTAAAGGTGCCCATGAGGCAATGCCTGCCTCTTCATGTTAGTGCAAAGGCCATAAACTTGCCCTCCTCTTGAAGACGTCTTGACCAGTTTCAGATCCTCGAACACAGCAGTGACCCTGAGCCATGTCTTTCCCTAGAGAATCCTTACTATGTATGCTTCATGCTTCAAGCACCCCTAGATTTTTAGCCCCCTCACCTCAAGCAGTGTCCCCCGGCTTCTCCACATGGATAAAGTGGAGCTCTGACATGCTTAGCCAGATAACTTCTCACTAGCCAGAGACCCCAGCTCCATGAACTGGGTTGGCTTGAGAAAGCCATTGCCTAGAGTTGGGTTAATTGTCAGTGTTGGTTCTGAGCCTCCCTTGCTGCCCCAGTGTCTCTGAGGACATGGCTATTCTGCCTGGAACCATTCTGTTCCTCCTTTAATTTTTTTATTTTTTTAAATAGTTCATTGTCAAGTGGCTTCCATATAACACCCAGTGCTCATCCCCACAAGTGCCCTCCTCCATGCCCGTCACCACCCTTCCCCTCCTCCCCCCACCCCATCTGCCCTCAGTTTGTTCTCCGCATTCAAGAGTCTCTCATGGTTTGCCTCCCCTTCTCCCACATGGTCCTCCGCATTCAAGAGTCTCTCATGGTTTGCCTCCCCTTCTCCCCCATGGTCCTCCACTAAGTTCCTCCTAATCCTCCTATACGTGCAGACATATGGTATCTGTCCTTCTCTGCCTGACTTATTTCGCTCAGCATAAGACCCTCAAGGTCCATCCTTGTTGCTACACGTGGCCAGGTTTCATTCTTTCTCATTGCCATGTAGTATTCCATGGTATAGATAAACCACATCTTCTTGATCCTCATGAATGGATCAAGAAGATGTGGTTTATCTGTTCCTCCTCCTTTGGAGTAGAAGAGGGGGACAGGGCTATACTAAGTCCATCTACTGATCTTTGGGGCTGTAACCAGGACTGCAACAGGAGGCCTGTGCTCAGGGTAGATGTTCTGCCCAATGAGATCTTTCCTTGACTAGATAGTCAGTCTCCACCCTCCTGAAGGAACTTCCTAGTCGGCCTGTCCTACAACTTTTTCCTGGGAGGTTTCCATGTGGAAATAGCCTAGACTATAGAAGCTGGAGTCTGACCCAGGTTCCTGGATGTTGCTGGAGTAGGGGCACCTCAATGATGTCAAAGTGGGTCCTATTTCCAGAATGCTTGGTTCTGTTGACTCAATCTGAATACAAAGAAAATAGACTATTTCTACTGACCTATAAGTTGATGAATTCCTTCCTGTCCTCCATTCTATTTGTCCATCCAGTGAATTTTAACTTCGTAAATTCTAGAACTGAAATACATGTCTATCTTCTAACAATCTTATAATTCTAATCTGTGTTCTCAATATTCATCTCTGGCCTTTCCCTTTAGGCTGAAATTTTCCTGGCCCTCGGTAGGAGTAATTTTGGGCTGTACTCCGAGAAAACCAGGCTTCTAAAACACAAGCCTATTCTCCCATTTGAGCAGTTAGTCTGTCTGTTCAAAATGCACATCCCTCTCATGAGCTGTGGATCAAATGTCAACTCAGCTACTAAAGCTCCTGCAGAGCTATTCTAGTAGATCCCACCTGTGTCACCCAGATGACAAGATGTTGCCTGAGCACCTCTCAGCACCAGCTGGGAAGGGGGAGGTGTGCTGCTGCCCACAGGCTTCGGGAGAAGGGCACCTCTTCCTGCGGGGAGTGAAAAAGCAGCTTCTTCCCATGAACTCTGCTTTAGTAATGCTCATTAAGGTCAGGAAAAGGTTTGATTTCCCCCTCCCCTGACCCCAAGAGCTGGCAGGTGTAATTAAAGCATTCTTGTTGTGTTGCGTGTCCCTTTTCCAGGCTTCTGGATGGAGAGAACAGATGATGATCCTTGGGGCTATTTCTTGTCTGTGTCTGTTTAGCATTTCCTAGCTGCAGAATTCCCCAGTGTCCAGGCAAGGACATCTAGGAGCTCCGACAACAACCCAGGAAACTCCCTGCTGGGTTATTGTTGACATATCAAGGTCTCTAGCCAGTATGCCTTCTCTGCTACTTCCAGAGTCTTCTGGTCAGTGACCTACTTGGGAAGACAACCACTTCCAGGCAAAACCATGAATTCCAGCTGCTGACTGCAGGGAATGGACTTCTCTCAAGACTGAAAGAATACCAGTTTTCTGACTTCCCCAACTAGTGTCCTTCAGTATTAACAGCGAAATACATGTTTGCTTATCTTCATCCTCTGACTTTGGGACCCCTATGCCCATCTTCTGACGCTTAAGCAGAAACAAAGGGATCCTGAGACTGACTGCTGGGAATACAACTGCATGTTTTAATCCCCTCCTATTCACCCATGGATGAGGGAGTGAGATTACTGCTCCACAGAGAAACAGTTGGGCAGACAAGATCAGAATTTTCATACATCCAGCCTAGGTGAGGAGGACCCCTGCCACATGGGCCACATGGAATAGAACCAGGGCTATGAGAGGCAGGTTCTGTAGTGACCAAGAGCTGGGTTCCCCCTGGTTGTCATGGAGGATGTCATTGGCTTGTCTGAATATCCAGGGACTGGAAGAAAACTGAAACCTGCCACTCAAGGATAAGCAGGGGCTGTGCCTGATCTCTTAAGGGCTGTTTGGCTGGGCGGGGACCTTCTCCATGGAGGCAGAGTCCAGTAGGGAAACCTGTGGTAAGGCCCTCCTGGCTTGCCCAGAAAACAAGGCAGCACTTAAACCTCGGCCTCCACTTCAGGCCTTAAACCACTTTGGAGGAACCAGAATATTCATCCTTCTACAGCCGGTGTGATCGCTCCTCCTTCAAACTTCTCAGAAGGGAGACTTCCTTCTATGGATTCCTTCTGGTCCTTGAGTTCCCCTCACCTCATTAATACCATCTCCAATTTTACAACCGCTTAACAACAGTTGGGACTACTGTGTTTATTCCAACCCTATCAGCAATGTTTAGCTCATCAGGAATATGTGCTAGGAGTGGGTAAGGTTTTAAGGAGCCAGACTATTGCAGAGTTCAGCTTGACTTGCAAGAATGGTATAATCCAAAGCATCTGCCTACCTTGAGGGTCAAGATCTAGGCTAAGTCTGTGATAAATGATACTTGTATTCTCAACACAGGGGGTGTCCAACTTGGGTACTACTATGCACCTACCAGGCTTCTATATGCCTGCTGCCCACCCCCAATACTAATCCTTCGTATTGGGGCTAATTCTTAGACTTTCAGACCTTTAAAACCACCTCCCTTCCAGTAGGCCATTCTTCCCCAAAGGCTATCCGGAAACTTCCAAAATGAGACCAGCATGGGCTACTCAGGAGAATTTCCAAGAGCAAGATCTTCCTTGTATTGAGTGCTATGCAAACTTTGATTCCCATGATTAATACAGATGGGAAGTGGCCAGTAATTGGTCACCCCCCCCCCAAAAAAAAAGCTATTAGTGCTAGAGGCTCTTCTTTAGAGGCCCAAAAAATCTAGTTTAAATTCACTAGCCATGTGAATAATTGTGTTGTACTTGATTCTTAGCCAGACAAGAAATTGGAGCTAGCACAAACACGCTTCTTGCTGGAACTACAGACCTGGTCAAGAACAAGTCTATAGGTTAAAATAAAAACCATATGACTCTCTAGAACAGACCCAGCTGGATTTTTGGATGGGTTTTCAACATGAACAGCACTTAGTAACCTAGGTCTCTAGCTACTAGGTCTAATCAGAACTAATAATCCTCTGTCCCCAGTAACTTTCTATTACAGTCGGATTATGAATCCTACCCAGAGTCTTTAAAGCAACTGTACATCTGTCAAGTCAGATGTTTCTATATCTTAGGCAATTAGAGTAACTTTAGTCAAACTACAGACTGCATTCCCAGGAAAACTTTCTAATTGGAATTGCCGCATTGGTTAGGATTTGGATGGTCTTGTTTTTTCTGCCCTTGGCCAAAGTAGGCCAACAAAAGGGGGAGGGATGGAAGAATCTTGATAGCTCTAGTCCTGCTACTTATTGAAAGCTAGTAGTTTTACAGAATACCAAGATTAAATCTGTCACATTACCTCATTCTATCATTGTTGTATTAAGACCCTTCTGTAGTTGCCTGCAGACACACAAAAAGAACAGGTGCAAAATGCCAATCTACTTCTCTGTTCTCCATAAGATGTTGAGAAGTGGTCTGATGAGCTGGATTTTTATTAGGCATAGAACCTGGATAAAGAAAAGATAGCAGGACTAGGCAGAGAAAATGTTGGACTTGGGTTCAAGTCCAACAAAGCCTTGCATCAAAATGGCCAAGGTACTGTCACTTGCTGGTTACTGGGTGTTGAACACTAAGGGCTGATTGTGGAGAATGTGGCTTGAACGTGGCAGGCCCTGAAGAATCTGGTAGCCAGAAGTAGCTGGGTAGCCTCTTACCACAGGTGGGTCCCTTATTTGAGGGACCTCTATATTCATGATGATGCTTGAGCTCATGGAGCTAATCAGTCTGTGCACTGGCTAGGGAACAGCCTCTAAGATTAATAACTCCAAAGAAACTCCAGAATGATTAGTAAGATCAACCCCATCTTTCTCCAAGACCAGTCAATTTAAATACCTGGATTTAGGAGGAGGCTTCCACTTGGTGTGGTCCTAGATCAGTTTCGAGATGAAATTCCTACTAGAGGACTTAGCTAGTAAGATCCACTAGGGCATGCTGAAGTAGTGCAATGTGCCAAGACCAGAAAAAACTATGGGATGCAGGTCTTCTGCTAGATGGCAATTCCCCAAGGGATGGCCACACCTTTGAGTAATATAAGGTGTTAGCTTATAAGGTTAAGGGACTTTGGAGATATTGGTGAATGACTATGTATCCATTGGTAGAAGGGTCTTGACAAAAGGCAAAATGAAAGCCAAAGAAGCAGTGTGAAATGATAAATGATCCAGAAAAACCAATTCTACTCCTCAGTGCCCTGATTGGTATGGGAGACAGAAGGTGGAGAGCAGACTTGAAGGGAGATTTCTGGGGGTAACGAGGACTTTATGATCAGGGTTTGGGCTACTGATGCAGGCATTTACCAAAATGATTAAATAGCTCACTTAAGATCTGTGCATCTCTGCATATGTAGTTCTTATGTCAGGGGAAAAGCAGTAAACAAATATTGAACTGGAGTATGCATATTAGCTAATCTGATGTACTTAAGGCAAAGGCAGTGGATACCTAGAACTCCGAAATGCATCAAAAAATTAAACAACAAAGCAAGTCTCAATGTTAACTGTAATAACTAAGAGGTGGAAGGCTATGAAACTTAAACTTTTTTCATAATACTAAAAGGGTGTAAAAACAAAACAAAGCCTGAAAGTCCAAAGCTGAGTGCCTAATCCCTTCTGCATTAGCATGTCTTCACTTACAGGAAAACAAGATCTTGCAGGACCTCCCATAGTCTCTCTCTTCCAATGGATTCTATTAATCCATACATACTACTCTGTTAGTGGCAATAGTACCAGAAAACCATAATCCTCGATCACCATAGAACCTTCTAGATAAAATGAAAATAGAAGCCACTTAATTGGTAAGCACTTCATACACATTGTCTTAACTCTCACTACAGACCTAGAGGGAGTACTCCCAAACATTACCCTACTCATGTGGACACTTAAGGTAATTTAAGGCTTAAGTAAATTAAGAAACACTCCAAGTAAAAATCCATCTGTAGGATTCAATTACTGGAGAAATCTGGAGTTAAGCACAATTTTGTCTTTGTAACAGATCCTCTTTTTCGAAGTTATAAAGAATTTGCTCAGAACCTCTCAATTGATCATCCTACTCTTCGTAAATTCAAATAAAATTGCAAATTAGTATAACCTGAAATAGAAAAATATAGGTTCATTAGGGCCAGGATACGGGAAGTTCCTTTAGCTTTTTTGGTCTAGTTTACCATTCTTCTGTAAACATCTCAGATGTAACCATGCTAATAATTCATAGCAAAAAAAAAAAAAACCTGATCTAGTGCTAAACATAAAAACTGACTTGTACACATACATTCCAATAGAAATCGGTATTGCACCTGATGGTGAACTGAAACTCAAAACTGCCAAAACAAAGATGCAGAACATTGACCAGTACAAACTGGGAGGTGAAAACCATGGCTGAGCAGACCAGTGGGGGTGTGGCCAGGCAGGGCCTGGGGCACAAGAACCCAAGGCAAGGGTTCCACTAACCTGTCTGGGTGTCTTCTCTGCCACCATGTTGCTTCTACCAAATGTTCTAAACTTAAACGGGGCTCCTGGGTCTATGGGCTTTTCTCCAGTGTTCTGATTAGTGTTGAAAGAAACCAGCTCTCCTATAAAAGTAGAGCCTTCTATGTGCAGTTTTGGCTAAACTTCTAGGGACTGGTTTCTTCATAGTAGGGAGAAATTTCCAAGAGGTCTCAAGTACCTGAGAAAACCATAGAACTGATAAAGGAGGTACATGTGAGCATTCATCTCCAAGCTCATGTTCAGTCTTAAATGATCCTGCTAGGGTTTCTGAAGTAATGGCACACTTTGAATGCCACACCTTCTCCATATGCCTGCTAAGGTTTGGGGATGAAAACCCTAAGATAGAACAGAATGCCCTTAGGAAATATGCTGGGGCTAAATACTCAACCCTGCTAAAAGCCTGGTTTCCTGCTCTTGGGCTAGGGTCCAAGAGGCCCCAACACTGCCAGAATCAGATGGAGCCTAGATCCTACTTGCAGAAATGAGCTGAGGCAGGGTCAGCCCCTGGGCCAGGGAGGGAGAAAGCATGCTAATGACTAGTCTGGCTACAGGAACCCCATTCCTGAACCTTCTAAACCCTCTCTGTCCACCTGACATACTAAACAGTCACCTCTGCCTGTGGTTACCAAGAGCCAAGTGCCTCATCTTGTTAAGAAAGCCAGCCATGTGGTCCTGGAGCACCAAACTTGTAAAAAACTAGGCTCTTCCTAGGAAGTTGCCTCCCTGGTGGAGCAGGCTCTATGAACCTTAATTCTTGCTCCTGGGAATTCTCTGGCCTTGATGTACAGCTGAGCTCAGAAGCCAGCATCTCCTGGAAGTTGCAGGATTTCCTGAGGGCACAGTGTTGATTCCTACCCCCTGCCTGGGCTCTGTAGGTAGGACAGTCTTGGCTTCCTTAGTTCTTGGCTGTAAAGGCCTTACCATGTATACTACTCTTCTGACCAGGGTAATCAGGTTTTTACGGTGTAGTCCAGGGAACCAGAGCCAGTCTCTGAAAAAAGTAGCTAACCTGGGCCTGCAGGAGTTAGGAAAGTACATGTAGGGCCAGATCATGAAGATGCTTGATCAAAGGACTTGAACTAACATGGGATGAAGGAGTTTGTCAGCTTGGAACCACTTTCTTGGAATATACTCCAAGACTTCAGGGGACAATAGAAACTCATTGGGCAGAATTTTGCTCAACAGATCTCCTGGATCTTCTAAGTAAGATGCTTGAGTTACCCTGGCAGTGGAAAAGGGGACAAAGGGGGCCTAGTGGAGTAGGCTTGTGAAGGAGCATATATTACATGACTCTAGAAACTGAACAGAAGATCCCACCCATGTTGAAGGCTTGGAGGTGAAAGCCATCAGGAACCCACTGGTGAGAGGGACCCAGCAACCCTAAGTATAATGATGGATTCCTGCAAGACTGGACTTGAGGGCAGGACAGGGGTTCATGGAATCTGGCTCACTGATCTAACAGGGATTATTCCACACCCCTATACTGACCCAAGCATTAGAAGTCCAAGAACACTTAATAGTGTAGCCAAGAAACCAGGACTTTCAAAGAACAGTGGAGGATGATTTAAGAAAATATCAGATATGGAAACCAACTTGACAATAAACTATTTGTAAAAAAAAAAAAAAAAAAAAAACTACTAAGCAGTGCAGCTGGCTGAATGTTTTAGCCTTCCCTGTGTGTAGGATCAAAAACAAGAATGAAGAGCAAGGGACCTAATAGTTGGGGCCCAGATCGCTTGCCCAATTCCTGGACCTGACACTATGCATTCAGTTTTCTTCCAAGACTATAAATTTACCTGTTCATTCTTAATTATAGACTGTCAACATGAATTTATTGACTTTCTGCAGGATGTTCTGCCAGTTCAGTCATGCTGACCATGCATGATTGAGAGGAGGCTAATATGCAGGGAGTCTAGATATATTGTTCTGACCCATATACTGCATGGCCTGAAATAAGCTGCCAGGAAAGGACTCCACAATGGATTTAGGCTGTAGAGCAAATAGCCTTGACATTACACTTGGGCTACATAATTAGGCAGACCCCAGGGTGCTGAAGATGTCAGTGGTGGGGGAAAGGGGCAGGTTTCTATGAACTCCACCATGCCCGTGAGAAAAATCACATGTCAGGTCCCCAAGGTTTTAAAGGTACACAATCTGCACATAGCCCCACAGAATTCTTTTTTTAAGTTTATTGTCAAGTTTGTTGCCATGTAACACCCAGTGCTCCTCCCCACAAGTGCCCTCCTCGATGCCCTCCCCCCCACCGCCGTCAGTCCTCAATTCTCCAGATTCAAGGGTCTCTCATGGTTTGCCTCCCTCCCTCTCCCCCACTACTTTTCCCCTTCTCCCCCACAGTACCCCACAGAACTATCTTCATGAAGCAAAATAATGGCCTGAAGTACCAGTTTAGCGATGATCTGAGGATGGGTGCTACCATTCAGGATTAGAACTCTCTATGGTTCTCTCTACCCCAATAGAAAGAACAGGGGTCTAGAAACCAAGGGGTGGAAATAGGTCAGACCTGTTTCCATCATTCCCAGCGACCCATGGGGAACTTTGTTTACCATCTTAAATTCAGCTCTGCATAGTTGGAGGCTCTAGCCTCAAGAGAGGGGCTCATTCTTGTCAGAGGACACAGCAAGATTCCCCTTGAGCTACCACTCAAGCTACCACTGCAGCCCAGGCGCTTTGGATTCCTTGTGTCCGGGACCCACAGTCAACAAAAGTCACTATTCCAGCAGAAGTGGCTGACCTTGACTGATCAAGTGGAGGTATGGAGCTGCCAGTATATAAGGAGGGGAGAGGGTACTCAAATGATCCAATTGGATGTTTCCTGGTATTTTCCTGGTTGTGACTATGAATGAAGTGTAGCAACCCATCCTGAGAAGGGGTAGGTCTACTGGGGACTCACTCAGGAGTGATGAGGGTTAATTCTCCACTACTAAGCCGATGAGTGCATCAAAAGTGAAGACGGAGGGTCATGGAATTCTCTTAATGGAGATGGGAGAAGGAGACCAAGTCCTGGGACCAAACGTAAGGATACTGGCAGTGTATCACTCTGCTGGCCCTTCCCTGAGTTCAGGAAGGAGAAGGGTCTTACCAGTGTCCAGGAAGAGCTGATCCCCAAAACTCAGAGACCATTGAGGTATCACTCTGCCTTCTACTTGATCTGCTTCAGACAATGGCCAATGTGACTCAGATTTCTGGAAGAACTTCTGCCTGACCGTCTACAGGTTCTCCACAAATTATGCTCCTATCTTCCTTGGAAGGGTATTGATCCACTCTTAAGAAGTATGGAGGCTCTTGGCTCCCCCTCAACAAAATGTCTATCCCTCACCTGATCCACAGAAAGGATGCCAGTCTGTTCCACAAAGTCTTAACACAGCTCTTAGCAAAACGTATGTTGATGTTTCTTAGGATCAGAAGAGGTGCTTCCACTGAAAGATAATTCAGTGGCTCTGCAAATGAAGTAGGCTGATGGAATACTGAAGGATTGTATATTTGGAGCAGAAGTCAAATCGATCAACTTCCCAGACTTAGAGTTTTGGCATCCCAGAATTCGAAAAGTTCCTTTCCTGTGGCATCTGTGCATCTGATCATAGAGCTATAATAGGAATCAAATATGGAAGCCACCAATGAGTGGACTTGAATTGCTTATTCTCATGAAGACCATAATCTAAAGAAAGTCTCCTAAACTGTTTCCCCCTTGCATTTAATAGCACTAAAAGTAACAGATCCCGTTAGAGAAACGTGCATGCCTCCAAATGTGGATAGCCCTTCTGATGGAGGGGAAGGTCCCCTGTGATCATTAGAACAGAAGACCCTCTGTGGGAACAGGTGTTTAAAGACACCCACAACCCCCCCCCCCGCCACCAGTGGAGGGTGGGGCTTCTTGTCCCTTTTTATTGTGAGATCTCCTTGTCTTGGAACAAAATCATATACCAGGCTCCCTGGGCATAGACAAAGCCCAGAGGGCACTACAAATAAAGGATTTTTGGGGCCAAAGTCCTACAGAGAGAAGGCCAGTTAAATTGGTTCTAAGATCTTAGCAGAAGACTGCTCAGAGGAACACCAAATGGACACTTGATCTTGTACTTCCTATGTGTCTGACAGATGTACGATGACATGTACTTATTGCATCATAGAACTTTTTCACCATCCTAAAAATTGTGTGCTCCACCAATAGTGGACCACCTGAAGTAAACTGAACTCTTAATACCCAGGGATGTTTTAAGTTCAAGTGTACAACCCTGATGGATGTTAAAAATGGAGGAGCCTATGCATAGGTGGGGTGGGAGTTATATGAAAGATCTGTGCCTTTTCAGTTTTGCTATGTACCTAAAACTGCTTGAAATCCCCCATTCCCCTCTGGATCAGGGTCCTGTCCCTCTTCCCCTATCTGACTGGGGAATCTCTCCTTGGAGTTAAGTCTACACATGACCTCTCCTATCACCACCCCCTGAGCTCTACAGAATCCCATACCAGAGAGTGTCCACTGTTCCAGGGCTAGACTCGTGGCTGCAGGTGTACCGTGAGCACACTAGTTGATCACTGTGGGAAGTGGAATTAACCCCCTCTGAAGGGACAGGTGATTCCTGGGCTATTCCCAATGTGAACACATTTTACTTAAAACTCCATAGAATGTCTTATTCTAGGGATATAGAGGGTGTTGGCAATCTTGTAGGTATCAGAATTTTTGACCCTCTCCTTATTACTTTGACCAGCTGACCTGTTGAACATTGACCTACTTCCACATCTGGTTGAAACACCATGACCTACGGGGCATGGTATCTAGGTTCCTAATAAAAGATACTAAAGGTGTCTGAAGTATGGTATCCATCTTCACATGGGATAAACCTTCACCTGCAAGGAGAGAGATGGCAGACAACAGACCGACCGATTTTTCTTTCTTTTCTTTTTTTTTTTTTTTTCTTCTTCCGTGGACTACTCAAAGTGCAATCTCTTTGTGCCTTTTCTGGGTCGAGTGAACAAACCTAAGTAACTCCTATGTCCACACATAGTTCTTTTGTGACCGAGTAGCCAGAGGGGGCACACACAGTCTCCCATCACTTCACATCATTTCCTGTTCCCTGGGGGAAGGACTCCACCCAGACTTGGTCTAGCCACAGTGTCGATCTAGCCATTCAAGCAAATAGAGGAACTCCAAGCCACTGACAGCCACTAGAAGCCTAGGGTAGAGATGGAGAATCCTTGGCAGAGGCTGCCTGGGAAGAACACTCCCTCCAATCAAGTACTGGAGTGACTCCTAAAATCACTGACCACTGGAGGCTGTCAAGCAAGATTCTCCTGGAAGGTGAACACCTTCCTTCTGATTGACTCAAGGCACACAATTAGTGGCTGCCTTTTCCCTAGTAGGAAAACGTAGACAGACTACTATTACTACTAGGCAGACCTAGGGGAAAACTTAGAAGTGGGAGGTTGGCATGAACTTGTGCCCCTTACTGTGGGTGGCCTTGGGCCACAACCTCACACCTGCTTTTGTTCTTCCACTATCCATTGTAAATTCTCTCCTCCACTCGTACCTCCCCTGGTCTCCATGACTGACTTGATGTGACTCAAACCCTCCTTCTTGAGGGTTCTGAGCCCCTGATGATCTCAGGCTGATGTTGCTGTACTAGTCATCCTTGGTTGAGGGAGGGCCATGAATAGAGTACCATGTGTTCAAGAGGACTACTCCATGTCTTGGATCTTTCATTCTGTCTGGTGTCACAGAAAGCCTACTGCATTTTTAAAATCAGAACCAATGCCTCTACCAGGATGGTGACCCTTCTTCCTGCCTGCTGGTTCTGGATACAAGGAGCCCAAAATACCCAGTGGCAGTTATGACTCAAGGGTCAACGACCCTTTGGCTGTCCTTGAACATGACCTAGTCTAACCCTGCAGAGGTAAGAGTTGCAGGGACAAGAAGCACAAAGTCTCCCAGCAGGTCATCGGGAGTTATGGCAAGTTTGGGCCTCTGTTGTCTTAACCCCTTGGTTCCTATACCTGTGTCTCTTCCACTAGAGACTTAGCACCCTGGAGACCTCTGTTGCCCTGCATCCTGGAGGATGGTGCCTCTCCTTGCAGAGGATTGCCTCTGAGCTGGTGCTTTAGCTGTGTATCCAGGAGGCTGTTCCAATGCTCTGTCAGGCCAGCACCCTCTGAAAGGCACCTATAGGATGCAGTCACTGTATCTGAGGGTCTCCCCATCATGGCCTCTCACAGAAGCTTTAGACCCAGCCAAGCCCCCAAGGTAACTCACAATATTTCAATATTATCTACAAGGTAGCAACTCTTCATCTGGAGAAAGAATCATTCTTTGGCAGACCATGGCCCCTCTGATTCGCATAACTGTGTCCAGTGTCTGAGTCCTGGGTTGTGAATGGATCCCAAGAAGGCCATGGCTGAGCTGCTGGACTGGAAAATCTGAAAGCTACTAGAAAATGGCAGAACTCTGTTCTCTTACTGGTACTGCTTTCCACGGTTTCACCTCCTGGTTTTATCAAGGGGCCCCTTGACCCATGTTCCCATGTTGCCACCAAAACTCTCTTGTTTGGACTCTGCTGTTAGCATGAAATCGAGGTCTTACCACATACATCCCCACCTCTGCCCCACTACATGTTCCGTATCTGTGGCAGCTTTTAAGCAAGAGATGCTCTCTCCCATGCCCCATAACAGAAGCACAAACGGCTCACAGAACTGGCTCCTTTCTCAGCTGGAAGCTTTCCCCAAGTACATCCAATTGAGTCTCTGACCTTGGTTGACTTTAGATATCCTTCAAAAACAATGTCACTCAAAACAGTGACCCATCTTTCTGTTGCCAGTTGATGTCCAGAGATGGAAAGCACAAGTTTTTGGAGATTCCAATTAAAGGAATCTGTCTTCGATCACAAATGGCACTAAGTGTTCCCAGGAAGGTCCCATGTTTGTTTTTACATGGTGTTCCCAGTGGATTCAGACTCAAAGGGTTCCAATTGTTCATGGGCATCTGATTTGGGAAAGGTAGGAAAGAGACCTGATCATGTCACCATCTCTGAAGTCCTTTGTCTTACAGTCAACCACGAGATGGTTCTAGGAAGCTAGCAGCAGCTCTTCTAGTTCCAATTAACCCTGGACTGAAGGTTGCTTCTTAAGGCATAGAAATATTGACCTGACTGGAGGTTAAGGAGACCATTTAGGAAAAGGCGATCCTGGGTGACTAAGGCTGCAGTGGATGGGGGCAAATTCATGCGCACTAAGAATAAAAGCCCAAGAGTGCTGGTTTCAGGACTAGGTCTCTATCCCTGGGAATTGTTCTGTTGGCTTCCCAAACTGATGATCCTCTACCAATATGCTCTGGCCACATAATACCCTCATCCAAATGGAGTGTGACAAGGGGCCCTGTCTCCAGATGCAGTAAACCATCTGATAGAACAGTGGCTTGGGAAGGAGAATCGGACTCCTGAAGTAAAGGGGAAAATGCTGCCATGGATGAAACCTGACGGGGCCCATCTGAGAACTTTGCCTATAGAGGGATAATGCCCTTAACTAACACCCACACCAGATCCAGAGTTCTGGGATGGCTTGCCCAAAATACCTAGAATCTGACCACTGACACAGGGATGAGATGGTGAGGGCAGCCTGTCTGGAGGGAAAGGGTCCCCCTTAGAATTGAATGCTTGGGAGGTTCCAGGCTCTTGGGGTGCAGGTTAACCCAGTTCTGTGAGGCCTTTCTCTGCCTCTTGTAACCAGAAGGGAGGGGACCCTAGGATGCTCTGACCTTTCTGATGCTAGCCATCTCTCCCCAGATGGCCCTGAATTTGGTGACAATAGCCCTGCTCTTTGATAGAAGTTGAAGAAAATGATTCAGTGTCTCTATGACTATTGGTCTGTCTTCAACCTATCCTACTTTCAGTTTGACTCCTTTGTGTTGATGTAGGCATAGGAGATGAACGTATCCTTTGTGACTTAAAATATTAAGTGTCCGCTCATTCAAAATTAACGTTTCCTTGAAATGTTTGAAGTTATGATTCCTAATGCAACTGTATGTTATAGGCTATAACTGCTCCCATTTCAAATACATAACGCTATTAATAAAAAGCTGAACCTATTAAAACCTTCCCAGTGTTCACTTTTCTATGAGCTACCAGTAGAACATGGGACAGTTTGGAAGCACCAAGTTCCAAGCCACAGTGGATAGATCTGCTTATCCCTTCACTTCCCCTGTCGAGGGCCAGAGGGGCCAGGCTTGAGGGTGTCTCCTACCTCAAAACCCTCTGTTACTTCCCTCCTAGGAAGGGAGTGATCTTCTTAGGTAACATGAAGAAAGTGTTTCAGGCTTGACTCTAGAAAGATAAGACTGTATGTTTGAGGTCCTTGTAGGAAATTAGATTGGGGCACCTCTATACCTGGAATGCCACAAATTCCTTCCCAATAGTGAAGAAAAAGGACTCTAAAATTGGGTTGTGGAGAGGGGGAGGGTCCGTCTACCAGTTTATCTGCCCATTGCCAGTGATAACTCAGTTGGCCACTGGGTCCAGCTATGGTGCCTATCTAGATGGGGCCCTGTCTAGTGTTGCTTCAGAAAGCTGGATGGCCTAGAAGGGTTTCACACCTGTTCTCTTGGGGCTCTGATGGGAGGAAATAACTTGTTTCTGGATTGCTTGCTGAGGAATGTAGTTCAAAACCAGGGACCAGGGAGGACTCTCAGGCTGTGGCTCTAACAAAAGTGTAATTGTCTGTTTTTGCTCTAGACTGGGCACTGCAGATTAAACCCACATGGAGTTCCTCTGCTGATGCCGGTCAGATGCACGGCTGAATTCTTGTGCAGCCTCAGCCAGGTCACTTGACTTGACAAGATGTCACTTGTAGGAGGATGGAGCCCAGGCAAGCTTGCTTGTTTAATAACCAGAAGGCACATTAATTTCTGTGCATAGTGCAGCATTCCAGAAAAGCCTTCTAAGAGGCTATTTACTAGTGTTTCTGTATATCTTTAGAATATGGAAAGTTGCTTGGTCTTTCACTTTACTTTTTGATGCTTTCCTTGTCTATTTTCTCGACAAACCCTGGATTAGAGCTTCATCTCTCCTTGACTCGTAGGTGAGTCTTCTGACTTTTCTCCTACCAGAGGACCAGAGCACCATAGGACTTCAGGGAGAACCTTCTGAGGGTTGCAGAGTGTCCAAATTCACAACCTGTCATCATGAGCTTCTCCACTGAAGGCTAACCTGCCACTTCTGACTGTTGTCTTCCTGTACTTCAAGTTTGAGCCTGATCCTTGTGCTGCTTCCTCACCCCAGGCTCTGCCCACTCGTCCTTACTTTCCCCTGATGGTTTCCCCCTTCAGATGCTGTTGCTTTTATCTCCTTTGCTGGCTCCTTCTTTCTACCACGTTTTCTTCAATAGTTGTATTCCATGGGATTAAAGGCTGTGCATCCTGAGAATTCTCTCCCTGGGTGACCGCAATGGAAGCCCCAGTGTAATATCTATGGATCTCTTCTCTACCTTTCAGACCTCCAGCCTGAATGTAAATGGAGCTTTGGACCTGTGTCTTCATCTGCAGGTCTGACGGTCTCTCCCAACTCCCTTCACCCAAATGGATCTCCAGTTCATTCTCTCCAAACCTGCCTGCTCCCTTCCTCTCTGATAGCGCTCTGCACCAGTTGGCCAGGTCAGAACCACTCTACTTGACTCTTCTCCACCTTGCCATATATGCAAATCTAACCCAAGCCCAGATTCTAATCTTCTCTTGAGTTTGGATTTAAACAATAGTTGGAAGAGTGGAGACAAACTCAAAACAACCTTATCTTTTCTCCCTGTTAACTATAGCATCCTAACTTAATCCTCCCTCCTAGGCTTACTTCCCTCCAACACTTGATTCTACATAGTGATAGCTATGTTCCACTTAATTTCATGGTCTTCTACTTGTCCTGCTTCTAACATTGAGTGACAATAGGGAGGGGTCACTAAAACCAGGGTTCTGTTTGCTTTTCCTCAGAAAACCTGTCTCCCAAGCTCTCTGGCTACGTCCCTCCCTACCCATTTCTCCTGCCCTCACCCTGGCTTGTTCCAAGAGTATGGTAGCCAGGGCTGCAGGAATACAGGTCCCTAATGGGATCCAGAGGAGTCCAGAAGAGGGTCTTGCCAGAACCACACCCCTTCTAAGAGGTCTTTCCTTGTAAAGCTTCTTATGCCTTTCATAAATGGATCTTGGGAACACTATCTCTTGTTCAGAAAGCCAGGTAAAGGTTTGGGCTACTAATTTGAAAGGAATTGGCAAGGAAGAGCAATAGTGGAGGCATTTGACATCACCATGGAAACCAGTGCCTGGTAGGGAGCTTGGGGGGAAGAAGTGGAGGGCTGCTAAATACTGGAGGGATGAAGCCTTCTACACACATGGGAGACCCAAGCAGTGAAGCTTTTCTTCATGTTCTTTGAACTCCTTAACTTCCACTTTAACCTGGCCATTGTTGGAGAACCACACAAGGCTTAGCTGTCTATTGACTATAAGCAGTTCTGTACTCCCCATTCAGGGATCAACATAACCGTCCTTAGAGTCTCTATTTCCTCCTCATAGTGAGGAAAATAGCTGCCCTTGTAGTGCCCATGGAGATCTAGGCCCTGTCCTAGGATGTTAATTCAATAGTTCTTGTGGTCTGAGGTTTAAATGTTGAGAAGTACAGACCCTTTCTTATTAACCAAAAGAGCTATACATAAAGCTTCAGTGTATCCCTTGTTTGATTCAAATAAACCTATATTGTGACAGATGTTCTATAGGATTGAGCAAGGCAGGGTGATTCCAGTAAAACATGGCCTGAAATTCTCATTGCTGGTTCTTCCTAGTGGTAGTGAATAAATAATGAAGCCTCTGTCTCTAGACCCTTCTATAGCAATGCAACCGCATTAGCTATGCCTGGGATGGAAGTGGTGGCTAGCACAAAACTTGGGATGCCATGAGTGATCTCCACTGATCCCAGGAAACCTGCAACTACAAAAATATGTTCATAAAGTACTGATTTGGTACCAGATTTCAGTGCTATTGCAGGATTGAACTGTAACTATAGACTTGGGGTATTTGCTCATGTAACTTAAATGTTAGTGGTCCTTTAAGATTGTTTGACAAACTGAATTCTGGTTAGTGATCTTTTTTTCTTAGCCAGGTAGAATGTTTCACTGTGATTTATGGTGACCTGAGTACTGTGGTTCTAGACAATGTGGAGGTGGGGTTGGGTGAGGGTAACGTAGAATGTGTCTCCACTCAGAATAACAGAAGCTGTTATTCTGCATCATTAGGAGGGGGGAAGTGGGCTTTGGTGCTCAACTTATTCAAAGCCACACAGCTAGCTACTGATGGAGAAGGATTGGAGTCTGAGGCCTTCCGATTAGGCTGAAGACATTATCTGATGCTGGGGATCAGGGGAATTAAACTATAGCCATAGATTGACCACTGACCTGGTACCTTTGGACTGATCTCCAGAAAGATGTGCACTAGGTTTCCTGTACCTGTACACAAGAATGACGCCTCCCCCCAGGGTTTTATCCAGTCTCCTTGATGGATGATGGAGTGGATGTTGTGGATACTAGGTAATGGAAAGCTGATGAGGTGATAAGTATCCTGCTGGAACACTAACTGGACTTTCGGAAAAATGCCACTAACCAGACCTGTGTTAGTCTGGTTTCTCTGGGGAAACAGTTGGCTCCTGCAACTATGGAGGTGCACAAGTCCCAAGATCTGCAGGATGAGTCACCCCCAAGAGCGCCAATTGTGTGGTTCCCAACCATAGGTCCTCAGGCTTGAGAACCAAGAAGAGCCAATGTTCCAGTGTCTTAGTTTGAATCCGAAGTCAGGAAAACTCTGAAGGTGATGAGGCAGGAAGAATTCTTTCTTGAGCGGGAGGTCTGTCTTTTTTCGTTCTTTCTACTCAGGTCTTCAACTGCTCTCTGTAGTGTGGGTGACTTGCATCCACTCTGCTTTACTCAGCCTGCCAATTCAAGTGTTCATCTTCTCCAAAAATGCCCTCACAGGCACACCCAGAATAATGCTTGATTGAATACATGGGTACCCAGGGACCCAATTAAGTGGATAGATAAAATTAGCCACCACGCATAAAAACTCCTTAAGCATTCTAGATAAAGTTCTGTGTTCTTAACTGAAAACTTGAAGTCACACTAGAAAATAGTCCATAAGTAAAACTTAGTGATGACATAGATGACATAGTGTTTCTTACAAGATACTGTTCTATACTATAAAGTTCTCTCATGGAATAAAAAGTAGTCTAATGCTTTGCCTTTAGCTTCATTGGGGGACCTTTCTAAAACTCCTTTTATCATGGTCACAGCCTGGCTCCTGTTCTGGTTTTGTCTGTGCAACTAGCCAAGTCAGTGTCCTCAAGGGTGACCTCAGAAGAGGTTTGTCGAAATGGTGGTTCTCAACCTTCTGCCAGTATGCCACAGCCTTCCTGCTACTTTTCAAGATGAAAAGTGGGGCTAATGTGACTCTTGACTAGAATAAAACCATGTCTCACGGTTTGGACATTCTTCTGAAATAATGAATAAGCAGTATTTTTTGTATTAACTTTAACTCCGTATCCCCCCACCCCCCAACTAAAAACATTTTGGCCTCTATCTAAGTCTAGGGCCACTTAAGAGTATGTATGTCTCTGGGAAATATAATTTGCTAGTAACATCTAGGCTTTTCTAGGTCTGAGTCCAGTATAGTTAAAGCTGATTTGTAGGGTTGATGGGGCTAACAGACACTTAAGGTTGTCTCCAGGGCAGATGAATGCATGTGGGCCAATGCCATTTTGGGGAGAGACCAAGTTTGGCCCTAAGGGTGGATTCTGTCATTATGATAGTGCTCCATAAGTTCCCTTAGAAAATGCAACATTGGAAGAAAGAATAAAAATGGAACACCAGGGTCAATGCTACGAACACTCCTAAGATTATTTTGTATAGGATTCTTGGTCTGATTGTCACATGAGCTTTAAGCATACACACATGACTGTAGGACCATGACAACTGACTTCCTGGTCATTTGAGCATCTAATCCCAGAATGAGTCCTTTGGCTTCAAACATAAGTATGATCCAGCACTCTAGAGTTTCTCTGCGGGGATAGCTTACACTAGGACCATTTAGTCTTGAAGGTTTAGGGACCTTCAAGGTAAGATCCTAGTTCTTACATCTAAAGAATACTAACGAGATGGATTAGTATTAACCAGGTCCTGACTAGAATCTGTAGGTACTTACAGTTAAGGCAGACTTGGTCTCAAACTAAAGAGGAATTTTCTAATCCACTAACAGGTAGAATGAGTTGACCAAACTAGCCAAGCAGATGCTTTTTGTCACCCAATGGATGCCTCAGGTAGGCAAATGGGGCCTTCTAAACCAAAAGACAAATATGACACTAGATGCCTTAGGCTGTAAACCTTAGACATTATCCTTCCTAGCCATCCACTAAGCTGTGCAGCTGTTACCAAAAGCAACACTTCTGATGAGCTGTCTTATGTGTCCTCTTTTCAGGAAACAAGGGGATCCTCTGAAAGTGTTTGCAATGGGCTGGTAAAAAAAATAAAATAAAATATCCTTCTTGAGCTTCATGCTGATCCTAGAATTCTCCATGTGGGAAGTCCTAATATCTTCCAGTTCCTACATAACTGACTTCTAGGTTCTTCATTAACTTTGGTCAATTGACCCCTATGTACCAGACACTTGGTATAAGGGATGCATCCGTGAACAAGATGGACAAGGGTTCTACCGTTGTGAAGCTTCTAGTGTGAAAGGACTTGAGACTTGGGGGTGGGTGGGAAGAAGCACAGGAGGGCAACATGACTTGATAGGATTGGGGGTAGTAGTTTGGTTAGCTGTAACCTCCTTCCCCTCAAGAACTTCAGCTTCCCTTTGCCGCCTCTATACAAATTGGATAAACTCTAACTCTAAGCTGAGGCAGACCTCTCCAACACTCCTTCCAGTTTGCTTCCTCCGCAGCTAATGACCAATCCCACTCTAATTCCCTTGCCATCAAGCCTGAGCTTTGATAATGCTCTTTAGCAGAAACAATTTCCCTTTGGCTTTTCCTGCCTACTTCTTCCTCCACATGGGACGTTTGAAGAAAGAACTAACACCTAATCTTAAAACCTCAATAGCCCAAGGCACTTGTAGGGGATGAGCACTGGGTATTATATGGAATCCAACTTGACAATAAACTACTAAAAAAACAGCCAGGCTCAAATATTTTACTATGTTTCAGCAGAATTGTGCTTATCCCATTTATCCCACTGTCTTTGGTGGATTCCCCCCAAATCAGGCCCTAAGATAGAAGACCCTGAGACAAAGGTTTGACTGAAGTGCTGGCAAAGGAGCGGGGAGGTGATCTTGGGGGGGGGTGGGGGGGTGAGGAACCTGTGACCATAAGAAGGATCCTAATAAGCTAGCTGTTACAGGGATAGACTAAAGAGTAACCCTTAAGAAAAGCTCTAGGAATAGATAAAAACGTGTTTCAGGATTATCCTGGACTGAGAAATCTGGGTACTATATACTCATGACATTTGTCATTTATCAAACAGTGTCTCTGGTGAGAGACTAATTCTAAAACTTACTGTGTTTCAGACCAAGTGGGTTCTGCAGCACATGGGTTGTCTCCAAAGAAGATGGAGGATTCAAGGGGCCTGGTAGAAGATGGACCCTACCACTAAGGGTTGGAGTAGGAGCTATTAAGATGAAGGCTTCTTTACTGTCCGTAATGCAGAGTAGGAGCTGATAATAGTAGATGGAAGAGAGAGGTAGATTTTTTTTTTTTTTTGCCTTGAAATGGTATCCTAGAAAAATGTTAACACTTGAGTTTTTCCCTATAAGATAGAACAGGGCCAGTTCCACCACTTGCCCTTTTCCATCTTGGATCAAGTAAATCTTTTATGGAAATCCCTTAACCCTATGTTCAGTCTTGGATATATAGAAACCATTGGAAACCTCTGGTCTGCCTGCAGACCTGCTCAGTGTCTTTGCTCAATCATACCAAGACCTACATAGGAGAGAGAGCATGCACGTGCAAGGAGCACAATCAATCTTTTAAGAAATAAGGGCCAAAATATCCCCAAATATGATAAGACCTGAATCCATTCATCCAAATGTTGCAATGAACTCCAAGGAGGATAAACCCAAAGAAATCCACAAGATAGGTTATCGAATTATCAAAGGACAAGAATGGAATAGAAAAATGTACTCCTTATGTACAAGTGTATCCTCCAATAAGATTAACAAATGAATTCTCATCAGATCAGAGGCCAGAAGGCTGTGGGATGATTGACTTTTTTTTTTTTTTCCTCTCAGTATTTTAAGAACTCTGTCTTAAAGACTCTTTGCCTCTGTCTTTTGGAGGCAAAACTGTCCTCCAAGACAGAAATTAAGAGATCCCTAGACAGCCAAAAACTGAGACCTTGCCATACAAGAGACGCTAAATGGAGTCCTTCAAATTTTTAAAGGACACTAGAAAGTACTCCAATCCATGTGAAGAAATCATTGGAATGGGTTTCCTATTGGGGTGATGCAAACATTGTGGAACTAGATACCATTGATGGTTGAGCACAACATTGTGGATATACTGAATGCCACTGAACTGTTTAAAGTGGTTCAAATGGTGAATTTTGGGTTATATAAATCTATCAATTTTAAAATGTCTTCTGGGAGACCATCAACTGGAGAACTACTTAAGGCCCATCTGATTGAACCTATTGTACTCCCAAAGGATCTCATGTCTGCAAAACCAAGGTATTAGAATTGCAAAGTCTTCATTCTGGAACAGCTGAGAATATTGGAAGGTGTTTGGGAAAACCACAAACACCTGTTTGGTTACTTTGGTGGAACTGGCTTCAACCCTCAACCTTCATGACCCAATAATAAAGTGTTGGTTCGATAACCACATCCTATGGTTGTAGTCATGACCCATACTGAGACTGGCTCTGAAATTCCTGGATATGGAAAAATATGTCAGATGTTGTTTATCTTTTCAGACATGATTAGCTTTGGGACTTAAGAATGAAAGGTAGGCTTTGGGTAAACAGTTTGTTCCCTCTTTGGGTTGTATTGGTCTTAGAGGGGGGCTGGATGTGGACGGGAAGGGCCATCTATTCCTTGGCAGTAATGGTCTCCCCCCTCTCCACCCCTGAATCTCTGAAGATGAGGTCCCTTTCTTCTCTGCTGCCAGATCCTCCAGGAGGAAGCCTCTTTGGCCATCACTGTAACTTCTGTCCAGGATCATTCCTGAAGAGCAAATGTCTACCACTCATGCAGCATTTCTGGGATTGCAGATTCTCTGTCCAGGTGAAATTATTATAGCCTGATCTTAGGAGTCTGAATGAGCCTGGCCATGGTCCTTAAAGGCAAAAGCTGTTGTAGATGAGATGAATGTACAAGAAAAGCTCAATCTCGAAAACTGGTTCCTGAAGTGTGTCCAATGGAGTACTACTGAGAGCAACACCTGTAAGATTGATCCAGCAGGACTGGGTGGAAGAGAAGTTGATCTATCACTTAAGCAGGAGCATAAAGGCCTGGGTCTCTCCCCCTATCTTGAGATAACTCTGAATCGTCCTCCAAGCCTCACAATTCTCTGTAGTGTCAGTGATGCTCCTCCACTAGAATGTGTCCTGGGAATGGTGCATGACCTTTGGCAAAGATGATCTCTTCAGCTGAGGCAACCCCATAGAGTGGTAGCATTCTTCAGGTAGCACTACAAATAGCCAAAAGGGAGAAGCTCATTGTTCCTGGAGTCTTCAGGCAGCAACAGTAGCTCATTTTTAAGTCTTAGCTATGTCCCCTGACCTAAGCACGCCCCATTTGGGAGCTAGTGCCTCTAAATCTAAAAGTCCCAGAGTTATAGGGTCAGGAAGAAGGACAAATCCACAAGTGGGTCACTGGGAGTGATGGCAAGTGGGAGGAGTGCCTACTTGAAGCCTTTGCGTGGCAGAATTCTTTGAGCAGAATACGTTAAATCAGAAACCTTCCTGTAGGGGTATATCATTCAAAGAATTGCATTTAAGTGTAAAAAGGATGGGTTGTGGTTGATCCTGCCATGGATCTGGGAACCTAAGTATTGCCTACATACTCATACTTCAGCTTAGAAGGAAGATTTGTATGAATGTACTAAAGGATTAACCCGGGACTTCTGAGTTGTCTACACCCTGCATATTCTAAAGAGTCTGGCCCTTGCCTGGCTCCTGAGAGAATCTCTAATGCCTTGTGATGTCCTGCCTGATAAGTGTGTTTTTGTTTTCTTGGGGACCGTGGATCACACTAGACGGTCTATGCTAACAATGGGACTTATAGTGGGGACTTAGACCACGTGGTATCAACTTGACCTCTGGAGGAGCTGGGTGCTAAGTTCTCCCACACAGGTGGCCATCCCATACCTATTTCCAATAAAATCTCTGGATACCAAAGCTCATGTGAGCTTCCCTGGTTCCATGTGTGTGGTCACACATCATTGCTGGGAGACCTAAGTATCTATAGGACCCCACTGGGAAAGAACAGCTAGAAACTTGTCCCTGATCTCTCCTGGACCCTGCCCTTTGTGCATGGGGATCCTGAGTAACAGCCACTACAATGGGGCGTATTTGGCTTCCCCTTCCCTATCTTGTTCCTCCTTACTACCTTGTTACTTCTTCTTGAAAGCACTTCCTTCATAAACCATATGCATGCAACTTCCATGTCTCTGGCATAATCAGTGCAAGATAGTTGTTATCAGAAGTCTCCCTTGGAAGCAGATTTTCAGAATGAAATTTTTGAAGGTGAATCACCACCAGCAATGACAGGAGATAAGTGAACTGTTGGTCATAATAGTAAAACTAGAATGGTGGTTCTCAACAGTGGTCCCCGGGCCAGCAGCATTAGCTTCTCCTGGGAACATTCTACAAATGCAAGCCCCCCTGGGCTCCATCCCAGACCTACTGAATCTAACTCAGAGGGTGGGGCTTAATCAGTTGTAACAAGCCCTAGAGGTGTTTGAAGTACATATTGAAAGGCTGACTTCCACCTCTGAATTTGAAAGATGGAAGGGAATGGTTTTGTGTAATCCCTCTAGCATGTGAGGAAGAAGGGTAGGGAATGGCTTGAATGAATAAGGACTGGAACTTGTGGAGTATGGCTGGACCAATACTCTACATTAAGTCCCAGTGCAAAAATTGAAAGGGCCCTGGTGACAGTTTTTAGGACTCTCATCACCTATGGCCCTGGTTTCATGCAGTGAGCCCAGCTTCTAGAATTCTGTGGAGTTTAAGGCCCATTACCTACATACTGCAGACTCCTGGCCACCTCTTGCTATTTCCAAACTTAACACTCAGCAGGACACATCTTCATCCCCAGGTTTTGAAAGTTGCTATGCTGCTTCTAAAGCATGTGCTTGCCCTACCCTGTGGATGGCTTGTTTTTATTATTTTAAAAACAAATTCCAGAAGCTTAGATATCTGGCCTGACTATGAATTCAACCCCAACTTAAAACCCAGAAAGGGAATGCTGGGGTGGAAAAGCCCTTTCCAAGCTGAGCTTTCTGAAGGACTTCTATATAATCAGCAATTCATATGTTACTATAGCTACATTAAGTTTTCTACCTTCTGTTCACTTCAGTTTGGAGGTTCTATTGTGGACTAGACCAAACTGCAATATACATAGTTGGTGCTAAGTAGAAGTGTCCCATTGAGCATAGCCCCTTTGACTTGGAGGATAACATGGGTTTTTGCATGTTTTACTCCAAACAGTTATTCTGAAATAAACCTTCCTTTTAACAAGGTTTGCCAAATAAAACATAAGAGTGTCTAGTTAAATTTTCAGGAAAAAGTGTCTTAATATAAAAATATCCCAAATATTACATGAGACCTAATGATGCTAAAAAAAAATCTCATTTAAACTTGGCATCCAGTATTCTTATAAGCCAATAAAAACAAGATTCCTGCAGGCATCCCACAATGCTTTCCTCAAACCAATATTCTAATTTTAAGTATTTTCTACCAGTAAAAAAGACAGATAGCTTCATGTCTCTAGGTACAAATCAGATCCTGGGATCAGAGATTATATTGACAGATGGTGACTCCATGTCTGGCCTCTATGCCTCAGCATGGGGTGGAGGTAAGGACCCAGATTAGTCTAACTCCTCATTTTTGTTGGTATTGGTCCCATGGATGGTCAAGACCACTCTGGACTATGAAGTACAGGCTCCTGACTCCAGCATTAAACATCAGCAACAACAGAATGCCAGGCACTGAGATCTATATAGTACTGGAAAAATAAACTTGAGGCCCCTTAATTTTCCTTAAAATTCCTTAAGATCCTTAAATAGGGATCTTAAATTTTTCTAAGCCTTCATTCAGTATATACACTTTGTCCTTTTCATCTGTCTCATGGACAACTAAAACTTTACCCATATATGATGGTTCCCATGTATTTTGGTAACATAAACCTGTAATCTTAAAGTAAAAACATATTTTCCCCAAACAACCCTCTCAGCTTTCCTCCATACTCTTAGCTCATCACATTCCAATATGCCAGTCATGACCAAATACACTGTGAAGTGTAGATTCCATGTGACTTCCGCCTGTCTTCACCACCTGATCTTCTATATCTTGGTGAAATCTGGCTCCCATCACTCCCCATCCATCTACTTCACTGTTCGCTTCTACTACATAGGTAGCCGACTTAGAATCCTGCCATTCTGTGGGAATGTGGGAAACAAAATTCTTGACTAGAGTCAATGCTCCGGTGCTGTTCTTTTTACCTTGATCCTTAAAGCGTCCATTCGTGTTGACCTTTCCCCTTGCCCTCTCCAGAGAGGATTTCCTACATCTGTGCTACAGTCAGATTCATGTCAGTTTGCCTTTTTCTGGGATTTCTTAACCTTCTAAATGACTTTCTAGTTTGTATACATTGATATACTTGGTTTTAAAATTCTAAAATTTTTGACAAATACATAATGTGTCCACCAGGAGCTTATTAAATAGTTTCACCTCCCCCCAAATCCTGTGCTCTATCTATTCTCCCCCCCGCCAATAACTAGAAGCCATTAATATTTTTACTACACTGTATTGGAATCCTACAGTATAGTCCTTAAAGACTGGTTTAATTTAGCAATATGCATTTAAGATTGCTCCATGCTTTTCTGTGGCTTGTTAGCTCCTTTATTTTTATTCCTGGATAATACTCTATTAAATGGATATAACACTCTTGACTCCCTTACTGAATAATCTCATGGTTGCTTCCAGTTTTGGGCAGTTGTGAAAAAAACTTGCCATAAACATTTATGTGCAGCACTTTTTTATTTTTGAAGTATAGTTGACATAGTGTTTTCAGGTGTAAAATCATTCAACAATTCTATAGGTTGCTCCGTGCTCCTCATGATAAATATACTTAGTGTTAATCCCCTTTATTTCACTCCTCTCCCCTTACCATCCCTCTGGCAACCACTAATTTGCTCTCCAGTTTTAAGTCTGGCTTTCTTGTCTCACTTTGTTTTGTTAAATTCCACATGAGTGAAATCCTATGGTGTTTCTTTCCCTTAGTTCACTCAGCATTATACTCTCTAGTTCAGTCCATGCTGTTTCATTCTTTTTATGGTATAGTAATATTCCAGTGTGTGTCACCTCTTTATCCATTCATCTCTGGATGGGCACTTGAGTTGCTTCCATGTCTTAGCTATTGTAAATGTTGCAATGAATGTGGGGATGCACGTATCTCTTTGAATTAGTGTTTTCATTTTCTTTGAGTAAATACCCAGTAGTGGAATTACTGGACACATGGGAATTCTATTTTTAATTTTTTTAAGAACCTCCACCTGTACAAGATTTTATGTGCATGCCAATTAATGGAGACAGAAATATCCAGGAGCATAATTGCTGGATTATGTTGAGACTATGCTTACCTTTGTAAGAAAGTGTCAAACTGTCTTTCAAAGTGATTGTACCATCTTAATCCCCCCAACCCACCACCAGTGAATTAGAGCTTCTGTTCTGCATCCCTGCTGACCTTTATTTTGACAGTTTTGTTTTTAATCTAATAGGTATGTAGTAGCAACTTGTCTCAATTTGCAATTCCCTGATAACAAATGATGAACATCTTTTAATATGTTGAACTGGCCATTTGTGTATCTTCCTTGATGATATACCTGTTCTGTTCTTACCATTTTTTAAAAATTGTGTCACTTTTTTAATTTGCAAAACCCATCTCATTTGTATCAAAAATCTAAGAAAGTTTTAAAATGCAACAATAGAGAACTCAGAATTAGACCCAAAAACGTACAGCCAACTAATCTTTAACAAAGTGGGAAAGAGTATCCAATGGAAAAAAGAGACTCTTTAACAGATGGTGCTGGGAGAACTGGACAGCAACATGCAGAAGAATGAAACTAGATCATTTTCTTATTCCATACACAAAAATAAACTCAATATGGATGAAGGACCTGAATGTGAGACAGGAAACCATCAAAATCCTAGAGGAGAAAGCAGGAAACCACCTCCTTGACCTCTACCGCAGCAATTTCTTACTTGACACATCCCCAAAGGCAAGGGAATCAAGAGCAAAAATGAACTACTGGGACCTTATCAAGACTAAAAGCTTCTGCACGGTAAAGGAAACAATCCATAAAACTAATAGGCAACTGACGGAATGGGCAAAGATAGTTGCAAATGGCATATCAGATAAAGGGCTAGTATCCAAAATCTATAAGGAACTCCCCCAACTCCACTCCCGAAAAACAAATAATCCAGTGAAGAACTGGGCAGAAGATATGAACAGACCCTTCTCCAAAGAGGACCATCCAGATGGTCGACAGACACATCTGAGCATCCCTCCTCATCAGGGAAATACAAATCAAAACCACACTGAGGTGCCACCTCACTCTCGTCAGAGTGGCTAAAATGAACAAATCAGGAGACTCTAGATGGTGGCGAGGATGTGGAGAAATGGGCACCCTCCTCCACTGCTGGTGGGAGTAAAATGGTGCAGCCCCTCTGGAAAACAGTGTGGAGCTTCCTCAAAAAATGAACAAGAGAACTCTATTACCCAGCAGTAGCACTGCTAGGAATTTACCCAAGGGATACAGGAGTGCTGAGACATAGGGGCACATGTACCCCAATGTTCATAGCACTATCAACAATAGCCAAAACATGGAACGAGCCTAAGTGTCCAATAACGGATGAATGGACCAAGAAGATGTGTTTTATCTATACAATGGAATACTACATGGGAATGAGAAAGAATGAAATCTGGCCATGTGTAGCAACATGGATGGAACTTGAGGGTGTTCTACTGAGTGAAATAAGTCAGGCAGAGAAGGATAGATCCCATATGTTTGCACGTATAGGAGGAACTTAACGGAGGACCATGGGGGGAGAAGAAGAGGGAAAATAGAGGAGAGGGAGGGAGGCAAACCATGAGAGACTCTTGAATGCTGAGAACAAACCAAGGGCTGATGGGGGTGGGGGGAGGGGAAGGGGATGATGGGCACGGAGAAGGGTACTTGGTGGGGATGAGCACTAAGTTTATTGTCAAGTTGGTTTCCATATAACACCATTAAAAAACAACAATATTTTCCAAGTCTGTGAAAGAGGTTAAGGAAGTGAAAGACAGCTACATAATAGTACTCATTTTAACAAAGTCCAGCTTAGTTTTTAGATCTAACACCAAAGGCACAATCCATGAAAATTGTATCACCACGCCCAAGACCACCTTGATTGTTTTCCCGTGTCATTGTCTTGAAGTTCTATAGTCTTGCATTTCCCATTTAGGTCCATGATACACTTTGAATTTGTGGAGGATATAGAGTCTGTGTCGAGGTTTTTTTTTGTTTTTTTTTTTTAAAGCATGTGGACTTCCAATTGTTCAAGCACCATTGGCTGAAAAGACCTTTCACAACAGAACAAAGACAAAGGAGAAAGGATAAGCTATATTTGTGTGAATCTTTCTGGACTTCTGTGCCCTCAACTTATGTCTACTTCACAACTACCATGCTGTCTTGATCACAGTAGTGATCTAGTGTTGAAAGTGGATAACGTTAGACTTTTGTTCATTCTTCAATACTATTGACTATTCTGAATTTTTATCTTTCCATTTTTGCCTTTAGAATATTTGTCATTATCCACAAAGGGCTTACTGGGATCTGAACAGCTCACACATCGCTTATGGGAGCTAGTATGGGCAAAAATTCTGTTCTCCAAATGTCAGGAATCTGGTCTTGGGATCTCTGACCAGAAGCAACAGATCCCTGGTATTTGTGTAGAAGTATGTCAAGAGGCAAATAGACATTGTTGTACCTCTCCCTACTAGTTGAAGCTCCTCACCCTCCAGCTGAAGTGAACATATGAACAAAATGGAAATCTCCATAATGAAATCTAAAACCTAAAAAGAAACAAAAATTTCTAGAGCTGAAAAGTGAAATAACTGAGGTTAAAAACTCACTAGAAAGATTCAAATATAGACTTGAGCAGGCCGAAGAGTTTAAATTTAATAAAGGATTACAAAAATTGTTCACTTTTAGGAACATCCAGGTGGCTCAGTCTGTTAAGCAACCAGCTCTTGATTTTTGGCTCAAGTCATGATCCCAGGGTGGTGGGATTGAGCCCTGTGTTGAGCATGGAGCTTCCTTAAGATTCTCTCTCTCTCTGCCCCCTCTCCTGCTTGCATTCTCACTCTTAAAAACAAAAATGTTCACTTCTATTCAGTCTTCTCAGACTCCGAGCCTAAGGGATCTCTGGCACACCATCAAGAGGACCAATATGTGCATCACCGGAACCCTAGAAGGGCCAGAGAAATGGTCAGAATAGTTGGAAAAAATGCCTGAATTCTTCCCAAATTTGGTGAAATGCTTCGAGTTTATGAAGCTTCTTGGATATTTATATCATGTAAGATGAACTCCGAGGCCCATACTGTGACCTAGATACCATTCCTAAGATAGACAAAAGGAATCTTAAATGGCAAGGGAAGCGACTTGCCGAATACAAGAGTTCTTCAATAAGACGGACAGCAGAGTTTTCATCAGAAACTTTGGAAGCTAAAGACAGTAGGCTGATTGTTTTTGTTTTGCTTTTCTTTTTTAGCCCTTTGACTAGGTCAACCAAGCATTCTATACCTTGCAAAACCATCTTTCAAAAGTTAAGGCAGAAATTAAGACCTTCTCAGAAAAAACAACAGCTGATCAGAATGACATTCATGACCAATAGACTTGTCCTGCAAGAAATGTTAAGGTAGTCATGCAAGATGAAATGCAAAGGCACTAGACAATAACTCAAAGCCATATGGAAGAAAAAAAAGATCATAAGGTAAATGGGTAATTATGAAAGCTAGTATCATAACAAGGGTTTGATTCCACCTTTTCACATAATTCTTCTAAATGCAATTCTCCTAAATTACTAGTCTGTTTGGGGGCACAAATTATATAAAGATGTGATTGTGTGTGTGTGTGTGACCACTACAACAAATGAGTAGGGACAGCCCTAACGGGAAGAGAATTTGTATATACTAAAGTTAAACTGGTATAAATTAAAATGTCATAACATTAGAATGCTAAGTGTAATACAGTAATCCCAAAGAAAATTATTTATAGTGTATATATACAAGGAAATGAGAAAAATTCAAATATTTCAAAATCAATGAAAACAAAAGCACTTATGCAGGAAATAAGTATAATTAAAATGAACAACAGAGGGGCGCCTGGGTGGCTTAGTTGGTTAAGCGTCCGACTTTTGCTTAGGTCATGATCTCGCGGTTCGTGGGTTCGAGCCCTGCGTCGGGCTCTGTGCTGACTGCCAGCTTGGAGCCTGGAGCCTGTTTCAATCTGTGACTCCCTCTCTCTCTGACCCTCCCATGCTCACGCTGTCTCTCTCTCTCTCTCTCTCTCTCTCTCTCCTAGAAATAAATAAAAAACAACAAAGAAAAAACAACAGAAATCTCTCCTTACCAGTAATTATTTTAAATGCAAATATGTTAAACTCTCCAATAAAAAGATAGCTTGGCAGAATAGACTTTTTCAGTCCAACTAAATGGCATCTACAAGAGACCCACTTGAAGTCCAAAGACTTATAATAAAATTACATGAAATGTTTCCATTCTTTCAAATAGTAACCAAAATCGAGGTGGCTATCCTATCAGACAAATTATCCTTAATTATAAGAGACCAGGACACTACATATCAATTACAAGTTCAATACAAAAAAAAAAAAAAACCCTTAGGCATCTAATGACAGAATTAGATTCATATTAAATTGACCGAATTAAGAAAGACATCCCTACAGTAACAGACTTTAGAATCCCACTGAGTGAACTAGATAACTTCAATTTCTGCGTCTTCAAGTTTGATGATGCTTCTGCCACTTCAGTAGAAGGTTGATCTTTTCAGTTGTCTTTCAACTCCATAATTGGATTGGTTCTCCTATAAACCTTATTTCTTCATTAACCATCTTTATTTGGTTCTAGTTTTTAGATTTTTTGGTCTTTGTTTAGTTCTTTGATCATTTACAGCAGCTGGTTTAAAGCCTACATCTAGTACGTCTGACTTCTTTTCTTCCTTGGGGACTGTTTGCTGGCTGCCTTCCTAGATGGTTCATACTTCTTCTTTCCTGGGAATCTTGTAATTTTTTGTTAAATTGGACATGTTAACTGGAAGTCAGATCTTCCATTCCTTCTGTTTTGTTGTTGCTTTTCATTGCTGGTCCTGCTGTTTATTTTTTTGGATTAAGTTTGTAAAATAAGTACTGCTTGAAGAGAAACTTCACTGAGCTGTCATGTGTAGCCACTGGCCAGCTAATAATTGGACAGATTTCTTTTCATAAAATGTTTATTTTGAGAGTGCAGCAGGGGAGGGGCAGAGTGAAGGAGAGAGAATTCCAATCAGGCTCCATGCTGTCAGTGCAGGGTTTGATCTCACAAACCACAAGATCTTGACCTGAGCCAAAATCAAGAGTTAGACACTCAATCGACTGAACCACCAAGGCACCCCAGGCAGATTTCTTTAGATGACTCAGCCCATAAGTCTCCCAGCTTTTGATAAGTGAATCTTTGTGTGTGGTAGATCAAGCTGTCAGTGTTCTGGCAGACCATTAACAACTTTCCTTCAACCTTCACTTCCTGTTAGCACAGGGCAAAGTCAGCTAGAGGTGAGAAATTAGGAACTTCTCAGGTCTTCCCTGGGTATGCAAGCTTTCCTTTGTGTGTGGCCATGTAGATTTACAGGAATATGTTGGAGCTTTCCAAATCATGGCGCTGAATTCTCCTTCCCAATGTTTTGTTTTCCTCTTAAGCTTTTGGGTCATCCTTTATATCTCCAATTGGTAATGATGCCTCAGACATCTATGACGTTCACAACTGGCCACTGATTGTTTTCAGCCAACACTCTGGTATAGGGCTGGTCATCCTTCCTGAGAATGGATATTTCTAGTGGTGGTTCAGGCCAAATTGTGAAAATTCTTTTACTGTGGTTGTGGAGAGGCTCCAAGCTCCAGTGGCTTCTGTGATGCTGGTTTTCACAGCCACCATAGTTGTAAGTCTCTTGGAATGTTTGCGCTACCCTGAGGGCTGGGGAGAAGGAGAAAACACACTGAAGCTCATTGCTACAACTGAGATGGAGTCATTTTTCTTGAATAAATTCTACTCTGACTGTTAGCCTTTGACTAATCTCAAAAGTTCTAAAGTTGACTTGACACATCTTGCCAATGTTCTCCCTGCTTTTAGTAGTAAATTTCCAGATTGTTCCTCAAACTAAGGAGTTCCTGCAATTGCCATTTTGGTCTCAAAAATTTCCCTCATCTCTAAACATGACAGTGGTGTTTTCGAAGTATCTGGACCGGTTATCTATGTAACTGGGAATATGGGGGAGATGGAGGAATTAAAACTATTAAGAAATTAGTAGAAAAAGTATTTAAGGGGAAAAATGATTAATGTTGCCTATTTAATGTTTATAGCCTATTTTGTGGATTTAAATATTATAATCAACAGCATTTTTTGTATGACCAGGTACAGAAGGTATATTAAAACTGTATACTCCTAATGAATCAAGTAATGATGTATATAAACACGGGTTTCTATAGAAATTCACAAATTCTGATATATACATCATAGGAAGTTATTTCAACTTTAGTGCTAATATCTAAATTTTACTTTTAGTGCAGATATTTATACTTCTGCATGGTATATCGCAGAATATACCTGCAACCCAATTTTGCATTCTTAGCAATTTTGTAGATATTAGAGGGGAAACTGGAATCACCAATTACTAAAGACTACTAACACTTGACTACAAAAATTGTTGCTAATTGCATTAGGGAAAATATCTAACTTGACAATTGTCAAAGTGAAATTTTAAACTTATCCTTATAGTATGCTGTACTTTTTCACTTTACAATTAAAATACTAAATACCACAAATCTATTAGAGGACTTGTGAAAGGTAAAGAGAACTGGGATGGCCAATTCCCCCACCCCCATCGTCTTTCCACTACAAGATAACTGCTTCAAATAAGACTTAAAGGCTTACAAACATTTTTACTTGTTTGTTTTTCCTTCTCCTGCTGAGCCCAGAAGCTTTTCTAGGCCCATGGTCTAAGTCCAAGTCTGGCTGCTCTAGAAAAGAATTTATTTTCCTAAAAGAGACATTAAAATTAAGTGAAATCCTATACCTTTTATATTTAATATTGGATTATCAGAGTTTATTCACTCTAGGATACTTGGAAGCCATGAATCACTGAGCTAAGTAAATAGTGAAGAAACTCTAAGATTTCTCCAACACCCAACTTGGCCAAGACACAAACCTATGATAAATAAGGGATTCTAAAATAAGCGCCTGACAAATTTAGCAATGGAAATTTCATGTCTCCAATTAAGTATCATAATTGATTGTTGAGAAGGCATCTTTCCAAACAATTACTTTCAAAACTTTGCAAGTGCCGAGCACTAATTTTAACCCAATTATCTCTACATATCTTTTGAACAAATCAAAGTCTAAGATCAGAATTCTTTAGTAAAAACTGTTCTTTTCCTATCCAATTCCCTTGCTAAAATTGGGACCTCCCCCTCCTTCCCTGCCACCACCATCCCTGTTTCAGAACTTCCACATTTTAAAGCCAAAAAACTCAGGAACATATTCGTTGGTTTGTCATTCCCCAAAACAAAGAAACTTAAAACTATTTTTGTACTGGTGGTTGTTTATTTTGCTCTCCCTTGTGCCTTGGGGGCTGGATATCTAATAACTAGTTCTCATTAGTAGAATATAAATCTAGGACCCTGGAGGCAAGGGACTCTGGCAAACCTATTCCTGTAAGCTTGAAAAAGTAAAATGGAAACAGAATCCATTTCCTTACCTCTAGTGCGTGTGCTTGCCAAATAAGACTTGAGCAGTGTCCTGCCTGATTCCCCCATTACCCTATGGATTTGTGGGGGACCTGAATTCTGGGGAGAAGTGGCTATCGAGTCTCCAGCAGAGAACCTAAAAGTTAAAGGGACCATATCTAACTCTTGTTCCTTAAAAACCTCACTGTAGGTATTTGAAGCAAAAAAAAACCAAAAAAACAAAAAAACAAAAACAAAAACAAAAAAACCCAACAACCCCCCCCCCCCAAATCAGAGACTCTCACACTTACAAAATCATGAGAATGAGGTTTTCGTGTACCTTGAATTATATGGTACTTGATGCCAAAACGTGAGGTTGGCTGCTTCCAAATGTTCTGAAGAGGTTACAGAACAAAAATGCCTTGTTTCAGACCTTTTCACTTTGCAGCACAAGACCTGGTCAGATAAGCAGAGCTTTTAAGACTTCCCTAAAAGAACGTGGTCTGTCTTCTAGCTATGGTGTCAATATATAAGAAAAACCCAAATGCTGGTTCTTCAAGTGGCAAAGTAACTGCTAAAACAGCTTCATATCCACATCAGGACTCTTAGGCAAAAGTCGGTTTCCTTCCTCAAATCCCCTTTCCAATTTCCAGGATTCCCTGTCATGAACCTCCAAATCCCATGGTGTTCCACTTCTGCCAAAGTAGACCCCCCACCCTATCCCTTGCCTGGAGCTGTTGTATAGACCTGCCATGAGGAAGCTAGCTTGTAGGGGATTTTTGCATATGTACCATTCCTCACTTCCTCCAGACCTACATCTAATCATCCTGGGGGAAAGAAGTTGAACATGGGAAGCTATAGCTTACACACTTGTCAGAATTACAACTTCTGGTTGTTATATAAGTCAAGACCTATGTATGTGTGTGGGAATCAATTATAAGGGTGCTGGACCAGTGAAGAAGACCTGGAATTTTGGACAAATGCAATTATCAGTAATAGAGCCCTTCCTATAAAGGTTCCGATGTAATGTGTGGCCCTTAGCAACAAACAGTTCAGTGTTGGTCTGTATCAAGTTGCCAAAATGTCTCTAATGTAGAGGAAAGAACCCAAAGACTCTGGAAGATGTACATGTCGTCATGTGGGTTTAGTAGCCTCTGTCCCACCTCATACACTTCCTGGCTGCCTTGCTCCATGGTTCCTGCAGCTGTTACCTACATGTGGCCCAACCACCTTTCACCTCCACTGTACTACCTCTGCCTTGCTTTCTGCCCTAGGATGGCTCTGCTGCTGCCGTGTAAATACCTGTGGAAGCCCATGTCTCCACTGTGGCTCAGGCACCAATCTAAAATTGCAAGGTAGTTACCATCTGGCTAAAGCACGATGGAATATTATAGAATTCTACTACCCTATTCCCTGCCATGTATGGCACCTTCTACATGGTTCCTCAGAGGATTCCAGAAGTGCTTAGTTAGCCCCAGTTTCCAGCAATGATAAAGGACTACAGCAGATACTAGCAGTGGTCCTAAGGGTCGTCTATTGTAGTGCAGGTGGTGGCTGCCACCAGCCTCCCATCTTTATCTGACGGTTTTCCTGGCTACTGGTGGCCACTCCACTAGCACACCTGCTTGAAGTGCCTGAGAATTTGCACCCTGAAGCCACCCAATGGTATTAGGCACTGGTAACCTGTAGGGTTAACATGCTTGATAATGGCCCATTTGTGTGAAAGCTGATCCCAGGAAGTGCTGGCAAGGGAATGGGAAAGTGAGGGAGAAGGCAGCAAGGAGTCGTTCTCTCCAGGTTGCTTCTAGGGGGACTTTAAGACTCTTGTTACTGAAAGTGGCCTTAGCAAGTAGAAATCAAAGATCTGACTCTTGAGTGATGGGAACAAACTGAGAACTGATGGGGGGGAGGGGGAGGGGGGAGATAGGCATGGAGGAGGGCACTTGTGGGGATGAGCACCGGGTGTTGTATGGAAACCAACTTGACAATAAACTATTTGTTTAAAAAATCTAGATATTTCCCCGTAATTGTCTAAAATTTTATTTTTTGAGAGACAGAGACTGAGCAGGGAAGGGGCAGAATGAAGGAGACACAGAATCCAAAGAAGGCTCCAGGCTCTGAGCTGTCAGCACAGAGCCCGATGCAGGGCTCAAACCCACAAACCATGAGATCATGATGTGAGGTAAGATCGGGAGTCAGGCACTTTACCAACTGAAACAGCCAGGCTCCCCTTGAATTAAGTTTTTAAACTACTACAGCAAAGGCTTGAAGTGCCCATCTCTTTGTAAAGAGGGGGAAAACCAAACTAAATCTATAGAGGGCTTTCTGACCGAGCACCTAATAAATGCCCTGCTCTGGTTCCCCACTGTTTCAGAACCCTGTGAAGCAGTAGGCAGTGGTGGTTGTTTCCGTAAACACTTTGGCTCTCACAAGAAACCACAACCTCTGGCTTTGACTTCATCAGTGCTAATGCTACCATTCCACCACTCCAAGTTAAGCAAACACACCCACTGCATCCTGGAAGTGCAGAGGAGAATGGTATTCTCTCTGGAGGTGTAGTACCCAGAAGAGCAAAGGAGGAGTCCACATCAGCATGCCTGGTTTATTCTTCCCACACGTACCATTCAGTCAATTTACTCTTTCCCTGATACAAAATGAATGAAGACCTGGAACAAAGCCAGGAGCCAATGTTCACTGAACTCTTTTCCACCTAAATGGAAACATCCCAAGAAGAGAAGAAAATTCCCCCACAATACTCCTGTGGGAAAATCAAATGACAACTGCAGTGGCACATCTAGAACTCCACACCCATGTTCTGGCTGTCTCCTCACTCCCCTGCCTCTTCATTGCATCCTTTCCCTTTGCCCAACCTTCACATGTTATCCCAGGGTCTGCTCCTTGGTCCACTTTCTCTGTTCACACTCCACTTCCTGGGTGAGTTCGTTTAGGAACTTAAATACCAGAAACCCATCTGCATAGTAAGATTACACTAGATATGGAAAATTGATATTTCTAATTAAAATCCAACCAAAAATCTGGATTGTATTAGGACTATAACCATAAATCATGGAACCTGGTAGCCTATCAAAATGTTACTGGTAGGTGACTGAATGCCCCATGCAGATCTTCTCTTGTCCCTTCACTGATCTATTACTCTAGCCAATGGGTGGCTGGTCATGATTAGCTGTGTCCTTATCTGGGCATTGACCTTGGATTAAGAGAGCTGCCTCCCCTAGGTCCAAGGTTACACCCTTCCTGTGGATGTAGGTAGGGGTGTATGCCTCCTTGCCATGGTCCAAGACCACTCTGATGGAGCAAAGGTAGAGGATTGGACAGAACGAGAGTTTGGACTGCCAGTCTCCCAGGGCACTCTGGACCTGGGTGATCATCGGGGTGGTTACACATAAATTTCCACTTTCGAGCTTGTTTCCATGGAACCCAACCAGCAACGTCATGGGCAATGACCAAGTCTGTTTTAGCCCAAGAATGTAAAAATTCAATATCCAGAATTCTACCCTGTTAATGTCACAAATTATATGACAAATTAGGTGAAAAATTAATGGCTATCCAATTGTCATTTCACACAAACCAGTAATTCCTAATAAAAACCATGTATAAAAGAAAATCAAAACTACTTCTGGTTCTGGGTTATAAAACTGGACTTAGTATCTTTGAAAATATGAAAAGTTCTGGTAGATATAGACAATGGGAAATAATAAGCTTAAGATATAAAATACTCAAAGCAAGTATTTGAAAAAGTGACCATTCTTTATTCATAAATTCTATAATTACATAACTATAACTCCAGAAAACCCTGGACATTTTGCCCTGAAAACTTGTGTGTTTATTATGGTGAAAAATCCATCACATTTGTATCTGAAAATAGTGTTTCTATATATTAACAAAAAGCTAGAAATGAAAATGACAAAATCCCATTCACAGTAGCAATAAATCTGTAAGATATCTAGAAACTTGCCCAAAATGGTCCAGAATCAATGTTACAAAGTTTTAAGGATATAAAACCAGACCTGAACAAATGACCAGACCTATTGGTTCCCTTGATGGGAATATATGTTTACTTAGGGCGTATGTTCTAATTTATAATATTGGAAAACTGACCTCTTGATATAAACACATAAAGGCAACATAATGTAAACATAGGAACATAATGTGTTTTCAACCAGAATTCCAAAGATCCCTTTTATTTAATTTTTTATTTTTTTACAAATAGTTTAATGTCAAATTAGTTTCCACATAACACCCAATGCTCATCCCCACAAGTGCCCTCCTCCATGCCCATCCCCCCCTCCCCCCCACATCCATCAGTCCTCAGTTTTTGTCAGCATTCAAGAGTCTCTCATGGTTTGCCTCTCTCCTTTTCCCCACCATTTCCCCCCTTCTTCTCCCCCTTGTTCCTCAGTTAAGTTCCTCCTAATCCTCCTATACGTTCAAACATATGATATTTGTCCTTCTCTGCCTGACTTATTTCATTCAGCATAACACCCTCAAGGTCCATCCATGTTACCCTTTAAATTTAATCAAATCATTTACGTTTTTATGAAGAAATGTTCAAATGAACAAATTCAAAGCGCACATTCAAAAACTGACTCCTGGGGAGTTTTCTGTCAGATATTAAGAACTTCTTGCAAAGTCACTATAAGAAAACACCATGTAGGGCACCTGGGTGGCTTGGTGGGTCAAGCCTCTGACTTTGGCTCGGATCAAGAACTCTCATGAATTCAAACCCCACGTCGAGCTCTGTGCTGACAGCTCAGAGCCTAGAGGCTGCTTTGGATTCTGTGTCTCCCCACCCACCTCTGCTCTCCCCCCACCACTCAAAAATAAAAAAAAAAATAGAAAACAGCATGTTATTGTCCGAGGAACACACATACACAGTCTGGCACACACTTCATCTGATGAGGATTCCAGGGGAGTTATTTTACCACACTGAGTTCTGGATCAGTAATGGCTCTGCAAAATAATTCCACTCCCCTTTGCCCCTGGCCCCCAGGCTTGGGAAAAACCTTTGCAAATATGTCTGGTTTTTAAAAATTTTTTATTCTATTGCTTTTGAACAGGTTATAACACTTCATGGGTTTCCTCATTAATTAGGTCAAAATTCTAACAATGTTCATTTTTATGAGAATCCTCATTTAGATTAAAAAGTTAAACATAGGTCACCTGGGTGGCTCAGTCGGTTAAGTGTCCAACTCTTGATTTCGGCTCAGGTCATGATCTCCCCTCCAAGTCAGCCTCTGCACTGGGTACAAAGCCTACTTAAGATTCTTTTTCTCTCTCTACTACTTGAGCATTTTTCTCTTTTAAAAATTAAAAAAAAAAATAAAAAGCTTAACATTTTGGAGGTCTTCCCTTGGGATGCCAAGTGGATGCACCAAACAAAATCAAGTTTAGTCACCAAGGAAGTGCCCCTTGTGGGCTGTTTTAGCCCATCTATGTATTTCTTGGGTCACAGAGGTAAATCCAAAGCAGCCATAAAACATTGCTGTTCTTCTAACCTTAATTTTCTTCTCTATAAATCTTGTGTTTTGCTTTTTTGGTTGGTGGTGCCATTAATTAATTTCTACTAGTGGCAACCACGACTAGAAATTTGGTTTTATGATCTCAGCATTGAGTGATCTGTCAATTGACCAACAAAGAGCTCTATTCTCTATTGAGTGAGAGAAGATGGAGAATCTGACTTATTAGTCTTTGTCTATCTTGACCTCAATTAGTAATCCTGTGCTCACCAAGAAAGAGAATATCTCTTTAATATCTAGACTGGTGGGTTTTGTGGGTCTGTGTTTACCTTTGACTCGTGGCTAAGATTGTAGAATTGAAGCTATAAGTTCTCTGTATGTCTGTGTCTATAATTCAGAAAGCCTTTTACCTCAAAGTAGTAATGTTCTCCTATGTCCAAATGGCATTAATAAATTAGATAAGAGCTCATTTACTTTGAGATGTTATCTCCTCAAGATAAGCATTCATGATTAGAATATCCCTAATTCTGGAAAAACAAGGAAGTTATAATTTAATACTTCTATATACTAAATGAAGAAAAAAAATCCTTAAAACACTTTTCCTGGGGCTTCTTCATGGCTCAGACAAGTGTCTGACTCTTGATTTTTTGCCTCAAGTCTTAATCTCACACTCTGAGTAAGCCTCTGCTTCAGGCTCTCCATTAACAGCACAGGGCCTGCTTAGGATTCTCACTCTCCTTTCTTCTGCCCCTCCCCGCACTCACACATTCTCTCTTCCCCCACCACCCCTGCAAAATAAACTTGTAAAAAAGACATTTCTTATAAAACCAAGTCAAGTTAAAAGATAACCTGTGGACTAAGAAGAAAATATTTGCAAACCATATATCTGACAAGGGACTTGCATCCATAACCTATAAGGATCTCTTACAACTCAATAACAAAAAGATAACCTAGTTAAAACTGGACAATCAACTTAAACATTTCTCCAAAGTATGTATACACTTGGCCAATAAACACGTGAAAATATGCTCAAAATCATCAGTCATCATAGAAATGCAAAACAAAGCCACAGAGATGCAACTTCACCCTCACCAGAATTGCCATAATTCAAAAAGATAATAATGTGGAGATACTGGAACTTTCCTACATTGTTGGTGGGAAAGTAAAGTAAAATGGTGCGGCCTCTTTGGCAGATTCTCAATTTTAAACACAAACTCTTTTCCAGAGTTACCTGTGACTTAGCAATTCTATTCCTAGATGTCTACCTAAAAGACAGGAAAACATCTGTCCACAAAAAACTTCTAGATGAATGTTCATAGTATATTCATAACACCCCAAAGCTGAAACAACCCAGCTGTCCATCAACTGATGAGCACATACTACAACATGTGGTTACCCATACAATGGAATGCTGTAAGCAATAAAGAAGGAAATATTGATCCATGCTCTAGCTGGGTGAACCTGAGAAGATATTATGCTAAATGAAGACAAACACAAGACAACTTATTGTATGATTCTGATAATATGAACTGTCCATCATAGGCAAAGCAATGGAGACAAAGTAGGTTAGTTGGTTGCCTAGGGCTGCTGGAAGTGATTGCTTTCAGGGGTGATAGAAATGCTCCAAAACCTGTGGTGATTTTTGTACAACTATAAATCTACCAAAAATGTTGCATTATATGCTTAACACTGAATTTTATGTGTATATTATACCTCAAAGCTACTCCTAAAGAGTCAACACAAATATTTTAATAATTCAAGTTCACATAATTTAAATTCTTAGCAAATGGAGACTGTTTTTAATTAAAAACCTAGATCTTTGATTTATCAGTGTTACATAGGGTATTCATACTTTTCATCATCTTAAATATGTAGGAATCATGTTGGCTCTTTTTAGCAGCAAACCTGTATCCATTTAGGAAGAATATACCCAAGTTCGATAAAAACATGTGCCTTTAACTAGAATCATAATGATGATGAACATGTTTATTTCAGCATTATATTTTGTAGTTTTTCAACTTTAAGGTTTTACATTAAAGATCATGGAAATCCTCTTTAACTACTACTGAGTGAATACTCCCTGGATGCCTAGATGCTTTCTAAGTAAAATAGAATCACGACATATGGATTACTAAGCTTATTATTTCTATACACTACAGAGAAGCTAGATCTCTGTTTGGGTCTATTAATATTTTCATCTTTGCCACTGAGAAGTTGTATAAGGAATGTGGCAAAGGCTGTTTTATATGTATCCATGAGCCTTGATAGCTGATGTATGACAGCTCTCTGTTCCCTCTGCCAATTTGTCTCTGAAAGCACTAACTACTCTGTTCTAAAGTTTCTGGTCTGTTGGACCTGCCCTTGGGAGCAATGGTCTCCAACAAATACGACCAGGTATGTACATCTGTTTTGCAAATAAGAGTAGTTTGGTCCTAGTGCACAGTATTCAGGGTATTTTTTTTCCCTCTCTCTCTCTCTCTCTCTCTCCAAACCCCTGGATGCTCTTCAAAGTTCTTAAGCTCTCAAGAACTCACTTGTTAAATGTCCAATCTGAGACTTTTCATGTGAACTTGGAAGCAAAGCAAACTTCTGGCCTATAAGGTAAATTAACACCGTCTGTGCACCTATGTGCATGATCAGGCCAGAACTAAGGAGACCAGCCTTACTCTGTAATCAGGAAAACTTTAATTACTATGTCTCAGTGGGAAATGAGGGAAGAGTATGTCTATAGCCCTCCCAAGTGGGATTCTGACTTCATGGGAGCTACTTGATAATTCTAAGTTGTTACCTATTAATAAAAACCCGAAATAATTCTCACTATGAAATATGAACGAAATCTCCACCCTCTCCAAAAAAAGAAAACAAAAACCAACCCATTTCTGCTCCGTGGGTACATTCAACTTTTTTTTTTTTAATGACTTATTTACTTAGTATGAGTGGGGGGAGGGGCAGAAGAAGGTGGGGGAGAGAGAGAATCTTAAACAGTCTCCATGCTCAATGTGGAGCCTGATGCAGAATTCAATACCACACAACCCTGGGGTCATGACCTGAACCAAAATCAAGAGTCAGGCACTTAACCTACTGAGCCTCCCTGACCAGACACCCCATGTTTTTTTAATGTTTTATTCATTTCAACATTTCTTTGTATAAATGTGAGTGTTCTTTGAATTATTCTCAAACTGGTTCTGGCATCTCCTCATTTTCTCACTATTTAGTAAAATTACTTTACACCTGTATGAGCATCATGACTTTCCTTTTCCTGAAATTCTCTTAACGCTGTTTTGTTTTCCTGACTTGCCTACCTTGGGAAGCTCACTCTGACGAAGGTTGCATTTCAGTTCAGTGGGAAAAAGACTGGTTTGTGACTGTTGCAGGTGTACCTGGCTCCTCATCTGGGAGGGAATGTTCTAGGCCTCCTCAAACGCCCCACATATGAAAATGGGCTCCAAGTGGATTAAAGGTTCAAATGTACCAGTGTAAAAACATAAAGATCTTAAGTATAAAATGTGAATGATGAATCTACTAGAACACTGAAGAGAAATGCAAGTCAGACTGGTGACTGGAGACCTTCCTGAGGCAGGACCATAAAGTATGCCATTTGAATACTAAGGATGCTAACTTTTATCTTTCCTATGGGTTACATAAGATTCTTGCTCATCAAATTGGTATTAAAAGGATGAACATTCCCTCGGGCTATTATTTGTGTTTTGACTTTATAATTTTACTGTATTCAAAATTTTAAGCACTTCAGTCAAATTTTTCTTACCATAGAGCTTCTGAGTTTCCTGTCTTGCTGAGGAAGGTCTCTATCATACCAATTACTATTTTTTTCTATCCATTCTCTTCATAGATCTATGAATAGAAAAACATATCTGGACAGTTACACACCAGAGCATGCTTGGAGACTTTTCCTGGAGATAGGATTATGGGTGATTTTATGCTCTTGGGCTCTGTTTGCTTATCTCGTTAAGCAAGCAATATATGTTCATTGTAGAAAAACTACAAAAGAACTCTAAGATTTTAAATGCCTTGTCTCTAGAAGGATGTGTAAGAAACTGGCTGAATTGGCTGCCTGTGTGGCTGGGGACTGGGTAGATGGGAGATAGGAATGGCAGAGAAATTTTCGCTGAATTCTTACTATCTTTTGAATTTTGGACCATGTAAATGAATTGTCCATTCAAAAAATTAAAGATAATCCTGTCTGGAGGGCAATCACCTTCCCTATTGCATGTGCTAGACACCATGATTCCTCCTGTCCGGAGGGCAATCCCCTGCCCCACTCCATGTGCTAGGCACCAAGTCACCTGCTCCTCTCTTACCTGCAGCATCTCCTTGCCATCAGGTCCCTCACACAGCCCTCCCCGCAGGTCTGTGTGGCTCCTGTGCCCAGGAATGTGGGCATCAAAAGCATAGGCTTTGGCATCCACCGAATCTCCCTCTGAATCTGTGCCCCAGGCTCTTAGCAAAGGGCACCTCCAGGAGGAGCTTGCTTTCCCTATTTGCTTGGTTCCCTCCTCTCCAGAGCACAGGCAGTTAACTGAAGACTCAAGAGGCTTGAGGTTGAGATGCTGTATACAAAGTACCTCCTATATAGTAAAGACTCAAATAGTAGCTGTACTTAGATCTGTTGATCAGGTATCCTCCTGAGTAGGGTATCACAGTTCAGCATTATAGACCATTTAAATCAGCATTTTTTTCTGAGCGGGAGGAGGGGGTAGAAGAGCCTGTCCTGAGCATTGTAGGATGCTTAGCAGCGTCCCTTACCTCTACCCACTGGATCCCCCACTACTGGGCATCCAAGTACTTCTGAAGGCCTCCCACCATGACTGGAAGAGACCACTGGGGTTCGTGACTGGCTGAGCACTGTCTGCTCCGTGGGAACAGGACCTCCTGCCCAAACTCAATAAGGGGATGTGGGTGACCCCCCCCCCTCAGAATGTGCATTCACACATGAGCTGTCAGAGCACAAGAAGGTCCCACATCTCTCCACGGGCTGCCTTCTGATTTTGGAATCCTTGGACAGCACTGGGGCTTACTCAGGCAGAGGGCCTGGCACAAAGGGATCTGGAGGGGGCACTCAGTACACGTCGGGGCCACAGAACGTCACCAAAAATTCATCTCAACTCTGCCTTCCTGATGCTCAGTTGGTCCTGGTTTCTCCTAAGCCACACAGGAGAGTGGGTGGTAGTATCTTGAGAAAGGCAGAGATGGTGTGTATGTGATGCACAGTTGGTTGAGCTCAGATAAAGTATCTGGCACGCAGTACATTGGCCATTGGAGATTAGTACAAAGGCCATTGAGCACCTGAGACCCTTCCCATCCCAGGCCCTGCTTCATTTCCTTGGCAGGCCTATAGAAATATCTTTCCCTGGCTATTATTTCCAGGACTCCCATGAATGTTCTCTTGAACTTGAGCATTGATCTGTCTGCTGATCCTATTTTACACTGCTGTACACTGCTGGTCTTGCCCCTCAATCAAGCAATATCTCCCTTGCCCTCATTGAAAGGTGCTTAAGCCTTTGCATTCTGCTGTCCCAGTCCTGAAGGATGGAAACGTGCATGGCTTTCCTTTTCCACCTCAAGTGGATAATCAGGGAATGAGGATTGAGACTGTCTCCCCCGTCCCTGACCCCATGAGCCATGGAGCTGTATCCCCAGCTTTCCTTTTAAGCAAGAACTTTGACAGGCAGCTACAAATTGTGCTGGCCCTCCATGTCTTGCTTGGTCTGAGGCTACTCTCTTCCCAGGTGGTCCTCCACCAAGGACTAAGCACTGGGAGGTACTGTGGCTTTGCCGTGTCTGTCTGACACAGCCTTCTCCAACGTTCCATCTTTGCTCTGGAGCTCCTGGCTGAGTTGACTGAAACGTGGTCAGCCCTTGCCTGCTCTTAGAGCGCTCCCTGTCCGACCCTGCTTCCTTATCTTGGTGGTCACTGGTGTCCCACAATATACCGCAGACAATCCTAGGTCTGTCACCTGGTCGGTGTCCTGTAACTCTGCACCCATGCTATCCCTCTGCCAATGTCCTGTCCACTGCATCTGAGCAAAATACTGCCCCTGCAGGCCCGGGGGGCCTATCTGGGCACAGAGGGGTTGGTCTTGCTGAGTTCTAGGCTTTCAGTTTGGCCATCCTTGGGCCTGGCCCCTTGGGAGGCCTTAATCCAGAAGGCTTTTCTTGCCACCTGCTGACTTCACACCACTGGCTTTCACACCCCAGAATGACTTTGGTTCTCAGCACAGACCATTTCTGCTGCCTTCTCTGCCATGTTTCTGAAGCTGCTCACACAGCTCTTCCCTTTCTCCACACATTTCCATGGTCTTGCTGCCTGTCAGGAGCCACGGCTTTTATCAGCAGGGAATGTGAGACTTGCAGAGTGCCCCGGGGTTCATCTCCCCATGTGGACAGAAAAGGAGTATAAATAAGATCCTCTCAGGCCCAGAGCGGACAAGGGACCAGGACACGTCACGCAGCTGGCCGTGGGCAGAGGGACCGGGCAGTAAGAGTGTGTTCTGAAGACCTTTCACCTGAGATGTGTGTGTCTCCTAAAGATGGTGTATTACACAAATCTCTGATCTTTCTCACACAAATCTCTGCTAAAACTACAGAACAGGGATTTTTGTAATTTTTATTTTAAAAGCTCTGAGTCCGGATGAACAGAAAAAGGAGTGGACAGCCACAAATCTCTGTAACCAGGAAGGAGCCGGGATGGTAGGACTTCCTTCTGTGAGGAAGCTGGACACTAACTGGGCAGTGGGCAAAGCCAGAGGCCAACTGGACATTCATACACTACAGAATCCGCAGGAGACTCTGGGATTGATGGCCCCAGGCACTTCTAGAGGCAGAGTTGGAGACAGGCTGAGAGAAGGATTCCATTATTGCTGTTTAGAAGGCTTCCTGGAAACCCTCTCTCGCACCCCTGGGCTCCCTCCTCTCTCGCTGGCAGAAGACTGGAGCTTTCTATGTTCACTGGAGTGAATCAGACAGAATCTCTAGCCCAGAAGACACCTGAACACTTAGGGAGACAGAGGTATTGTTAGAAAACCAGAGGGGTGCCTGGGTGGCTCAGTCAGTTAAGCATCTGACCTCGGCTCAGGTCATGATCTTGTGGTTTGTGAGTTCAAGTCCTGCATCGGGCTCTGTGCTGACAGCTCGGAGCCTGGAGCCTTCGTCGGATTCTGTGTCTCCCTCTGTCTCTGCCTCTTCCCTGCTCACACTGTCTATGTCTCTCAAAAAGATTAAAAAGAAAGAAAACCAGGGTGCTAAGTGGCCATGTGCATAGGGAGGGTGGGCTGTCTCTGTTCCCAAACACTGTCTGCCCAAACACTGTCTGCCCAACCTTCATTCTCAGACAGGAGTTGGGAAAAGTATGCTCCAGGAGCTCTGACTAGCTTCAGGGATCCCTCAAAACAGGGTCCCTGCTACATCGGCCCACACTGAAGTTCAGTCAAAAACCCACCCTGTGCTCAGACACCCCAGCAGCTACTCATCCCCCACTCTTAAACCTGAGCAGACATGGAGGTTCCCAAAAAACTGAGGGAAATTCTAACAAAAAGCAGAGGCCTAAACAAATGAGGGGGAAAAAATTGGAATCACTAAGACCAAGCAGGAAGAAATTTGGGAAAAAGTATTAATATCCTCAGAGGATATTTGTGACAGGAAACAGGGTGCTAATTTTTAGGGGAAAATGTTAGAAAACGAAAATGAACCTTTGAGATTGGAAAACGAAATGCAAACACGAAAAACTCCATGGAAGACCTGTGTAAGATGTTTTTCTTAAAACTTTTTTTGAAATGTCTGTTTATTTTTGAGAGAGACCACTCAGTGGGCAGAGGAGGGGCAGAGAGAAAGGGAGGCACAGAATCTGAAGCAGGCTCCAGGCTCTGATCTGTGAGCACAGAGCTCGATGCGGGGCTTGAACTCCCGAACCATGAGGTCATGACCTGAGCTGAAAGTCGGACACTTAAATGACTGAGCCAGCCAGGTGCCCTGGTGTTTGAGGAAATGTCCAGGAAGTAAGTAAAGAACAAAGACAAATAGATGATGAGCGATGCAAATAGTTGAAAGACCATCCCAGGAAATAGAAGATGTGAATAGGGGTTCCAGAAAGCAAAGCCAGAGAAAAAGTGTTAAAAATGTGAGAACAGCCTTAAAAATGTTTTCCAGAAATTAAGGACCTGCCTTCTAGACATAAAGGGTTTACTAAATCCCCTTGCACACACTCATCCTTACACATCATCGTGAAAATACAGAACAACAAATAAAGCAAAGATTGTACATCCCCAGAGGAAAACAAACACCCAAACACAGGTACACAGGACTCAGCATCAGGATGGTCTTAACTTCTCAACCGCAGCATTAGAAGAGAGAATTCTAGAGCAACACTTTTAAGAATATGAGGGGGAAATTTTCCAACCAAAACTCTATTCTCCTTCAAAACAATAGCCAAAATAATGGTAAAATCAGACTCTTTTATAGAAAGAGGTCTCCAAGAATTTAACCTCCCAGAGGATAATTTTGCTGAAAGCTCCCACAGGGCATGTTCCAACAAAACAATTAAGCACATGGTGAAAATGGGATGGACACTGGAGGTCACACATGCGCGCAGGAGCACACACACAGCTGAAGACCCAGAATGATGGCTGTGTGCCAAACAGGTAGTCTGAGTTGCACAAGGATGAGTCAGAACAGACTTTGAGCACTGTCATTACCAGGAGACCTGCTACTACCATTGTTTGAGACACAATGAGCCCAGGATCTCTCTAAGTGTGTTTATTTTAAGAGAACATAGGTTAGAGGGGCAGAGGGGGAGAGAGGATCTTAAGCAGGCTCCACGTGCACCACGGAGCCCCACACGGGGCTCAATCTCACAGACTGCTGGGCACTCTGATGCTAAGCACTGAGACTATCCATGACCATATCGTCTCACAAATGTTCACCAGTACTATGAAAGAAGAGTTCCGCGCAGAATAGAAGAGGAAAACAGAATTTACGTTGAGGGAACAGGAGGGGTGGGCAAGGAAACCATCTGAGACCTAAAGAATGGGGAGGGGTTGACCAGGCCCCAGGAGGGTACGTTCCATGTGGATCAAAGAGCAGGGCCCCGGCCCCATATCAAGAGAACACCAGATGCCTTAAAGGTACTCCGAGAGCCCGGAGGAGCATGCTGGAGGCTGGTCAGGCCTTGCTGGGTTCATGGCCAGGGATTTGGGCAATGGACTCTTTCTGCCCAAAACCTATTCATGGCTTTTCATCTGCTGAGGACAACAGAATCCTGGTGGTGGGGTACTGTCACCGGCCAGAGAAGGCATGTTCCAGTGTGTACTCAGTCCAATTGGAGAGGCTTTGATTTAATTCGGAGCAGACAGTGATCCCTGAACCTTCAAACCTCAGAGCTGGTGATGGTGGGACCAGAATTGGACAGTCCCCTCAAAGTCCCCTACAGACCTCAGGGCCCGAGCCCCTAGGAGGGGCTTATCCACGTGACCTTGTTCTGATGGCTCTGGTTCACCTCAGGCCAATGGGAGGGTGACAGGCGCGGGGTGGGCCCTGGCGCTACTGCTCTGTGCTGCTGGTTTGATTCAGTGCAGTCTGCCCTGCTCCTGGAAGATGCCTGGTACAGAGCGATACTCAATAGGTTGTTTGTTGAGCCAGTGAAAGCAGGCACCAGATTTATGGTCAGTGAGGCAAGGGATGTCCAGAGAAAGGGAACAATTTGTGCAAAGGCAAGACTCCGCAGCCCCAATCCCCTGCCTGGCATTGCTGATTAAATGTAGACTTCTGCTCCCTCTTTCCTGCCAGGACTTTAAGGAGAGGTGGCTTGTGAGTTGACATTGTCATTAGAACAATTAAGAGTGCCTGGGGAAATATAGACCCCATCATGATAGGTACAGAGGAGGAGCGCTTAGCTCCTATTTTAATTATTATTAAATACTCAGTAATTGTGCAGGGCCCTGGGGATGCAATCTGCCAAGCAATTAGACCCAGCCAGGCCTTCAGAGGGAATTACTGGGAGAAGTGGCATTTCCAGGCTGCGAGCTCCCCGAAGCGAGGCAGAGTCGAGTGGAGCAGGCCTGCCTAGCTACTGCGCGGTCAAGAGGCTCCAAGGGAAAGGGGCAGGTGCCCTCCCCTCCCCTCCCCTCCCCTCCCCTACGGAGCCCAGGCCTACTGGCACATTTGGCCATCTCCCAGAGTGGCGAGGCTCCTGAATGCCCCATGTGGCAACCCTAGGTGACTCCATTCTGGGGTACCATCTGTGCCCATCTTCCTGGGACTGGGGAGTCCAAGCACGGGGGACATGGAGTGTAAGGACCAGGAAGGTTGCAGGCAAACCAGTATGACTTCGGCATTCCACGGTTGCCGGCAACACCAAGTGTGGGCTGCAGATGCAGCTGTCCTCTGAAAGGCTCACAAGGCAGGTCATCCTTCTGCAGAAGCGGGAGAGCCTCTGCTCGCCCTCTGCCTCCTTCCCTTCACACACCTTCTGTCTCTCAAGGTGGGCTCTCCCCCACCTGTCCATGGGCGCCCCAGCAGGTACGGGCTGAACGGCCAAACCCACTGCCTGAGTCCAATCAAAAGACCATAAATAGAGGTGGGAGACCTCGAAGGGATGGCGAGGCACCCAGTGTCTAACTGTGGGAAGTCTTCTCCGCTCTGGGGCAGGGGGAAAGGGGAGCTGCCTGAGACCAGGCACAGACGGACCACTGCCATTCCACGGGCACAGAGTGGTCAAAGGGTAGCACGTATCCTGTTCCCCCACCCTTCCCGCTCCATCTCCTGCCAGCAACGCCACTGAGCACCCCACGTGGAAGCCAGGGCGCCTGGGCGATGCAGTCCACAGGGTCTGCCTCCTGGTGCCGAGCAGGGAAGGGTGGGCAGGGAACAGATCCGGAGAACAGCCAGCGTGCACGTCCATGGGGAACTTAGCCCGGAATGCGAGAGCTCCAAAGCCAAACAGGCACTTCTTCTGAAGATGTGAAATATCTGGGAGTTCATGAGCCTCCCAGCCACACAGACCTCCTTGCCTTACCCCCAGTCCAGGCTCCACGCCCTCAGTGATCACATGAGGCTAACAACCCCCGCAGGATAGAGGGCACTGAGGGCAGGGGTGAGGGCACCGGGGGCCTGCAACCTGTCTGCAGGGTGAGGGGGATGAGTGAACGCTCGAAAGTGCTTCTCCGCTCATCTTCGCCCATCTCGCCTCCATGTAAAGCATCCGATGGAGCTCTGGGCATAAAACCCCGTTTTCTTTGCCTTCTGGCTTCTGCCGTTTCCTGGAAGGGCTTAGACTAAGTTAGGTGACCTGGTCTCTTTTTTTGGCAGCTACTTTTGATCCCCGTGTGCCAGACAGGGTCTTTGAGGATCAGAGGCGCTGAGAAGGCTGCGAAGCTTCTGCAACGGTCCTCTGCGGTTGCTGCTGCTGTTCTTGCTGGTGTCAGGCCTCAACGACTCCCCTCCCGTCAATCCCCCAGCAAGCCTCGAAGAGCCTGCCTGCGCCGTTCTGCAGAGGAGCTGCCTGCGGTGGCCTCTGGTGTGTCAACCTGGTCCCCGGCTCCTTGGCCAAACCTTAATCTAGGTGCTGCTGGGTTTAAATTTTTTTTTTTTTTTACAAGTAGTTTATTGTCAAATTAGTTTCTACATAACACTCAGTGCTCATCCCCAAAGTGCCCTCCTCCATGCCCATCCCCCCCTCCCCCCACATCCATCAGTCCTCAGTTTTTCTCAGCATTCAAGAGTCTCTCATGGTTTGCCTCTCTCCTTTTCCCCCACCATTTCCCCCCTTCTTCTCCCCCTTGTTCCTCCGTCAAGTTCCTCCTAATCCTCCTATACGTGCAAACATATGATATTTAAATTTTTAAAATTTTTTTTGAGAGAATGAGAGAGAACAAGTGCGGGCGGGGAGGGGGGGGGGACAGAATCTGAAGCAGATTCCAGGCTCTGAGCTGTCAGTACGGAGCCCGATGCAAGGCTTGAACCCACGAACTGTGAGATCATGACCTGAGCTGAAGTCCGACACTTAAGCATCAGATTTCTGGTCAATGGACTGAGCCACCAGGGGTCCCTAAGGGTTTTCGAGGATGTGATTAAAGGACGCAAATGGGTGATTTCCCCGAGGAAGAAGAAATCCCGCCTGTGGACACGGCTTCAGCCTGTGCTCAAGGGTTCCAGTCTTGGGCTTCCCGGCGGTTTGCCCTATGGATTCCAGACTCCGCCGCAGCGGTGACCCCACAACTGTGAACCAACTCCTTGAGGTCTCATAATGCCTCCGTCCCCCTGGTTCTCCCCTAGTGGAGTATCTGAGACTTGGAGAGGTTGAGGGACTTGCCTGGGGTTTACTTGGCAAGAGGTGGGGACCCAGGTCCATCTGACCCCAAGCCCTGCATTCTGCCCTTGGGTCATAGGGCCCAGGGATGAACGGGCACTGGTTATGCCCCCCATGTGTCTTGAGGACTTCATGCCCAGCACCCCATCATGCGCAGCACCCCATCATGCCCAGCACTACAACCTACAGCACGCGGGTGGTAGATGTCCATCTCCAGAAGGAACAGAAGGGCCCTGCAGGCCAGACAGGGCAGGGAGGGAGTGTCCTGTGCCCACTCAGAGAATCCCTCTGGGAAAATCCCCTCCCCCGGCCTCCTAATACCTTTTACAAGATGCCACCCACTCACCCTTCAAAAGCCATCTATTCCTGGTGCCGCCCTGGGGCATCGCCATGGCAACGGGACAACGCGGGAGGCCGGGTGAGCCGGCTGGCTTCTCTGATGGCTCTATGGGGACCTCATGGTATGCAGAGTGGCTGTGCGAGCCAGCACCATCTGTTATGAGCTAGTACCCCTCATCCTCCCCCCGCCCACCCCACACTGAGCTCTACCTCCACGCAGCCCTGGTTCTAGGACCCTAGGACCCTAGGACCCTGGTGAGGGGCATAAAAGGAACCCTGGCTGAGTTCTGATCCTAGCTGAAGCCAGGAGCTGGTGGGCCCCACCAATCCTCTAGGGAAAAACTCGCTCTAGACCCCCCAAAGGGACCTGCTGGGTTGACGGTGCCTCCTAGGGGAGTGGTCAGAGACCAGAAGTGACACAGCCGTGTCACTTCAGCCCGGAGCTGGAGGGGCCAGCCTTCCTGAAGCTGGGTGGTCAGCAGACAGACAGCTGGCCTCTAGGGGTCTAGGCCCACCTGCCTCCCAAGATAATGTGTTCCTGGTCCTCCCCCCTCTCTCCGGACTCTTCTCCATACCAGGTGAGTAAGGCCAGGTCTTCCATGTCTGCAGGGGTGCATAGGGCAGGGGCAATGGAGGGGACTGTGGGCTGCACAGTGGGCTGCCCACTGCTCCTCACTGTCCCACAGACCCCAGCTCGAAGCTGTTCTAGAATTCTTAGCCATGACCCTACAAGGGAAATGTCCAATCCCTTCTCCTTAACGGTGTGTGTCCTCTCGCAGCTCCAGCTCTGTGGAGGAGAGGGGAGAGGCAGCATTGGCTGGCTTGGCTGGCTCCTCTCCTTCTTAAAGCCTTTGCTCAAGTTCACCTTTCAGTCCTGAGTGTCACTTGCACAGTCTACCACCTCCTGCTGAGTTCCGAGTCCCTACTCCAGCCCCCTCCTCCTCTGTTCTGTGACCACACCCTCAAACATGGGACAGCATCACTTCTCTACTGACCACATTTATTATCTCTCATCCTGTACTATATACAAGCTCTTCAAAGGTGTCTTTGTGCCTGCCTGGCATATTCTAGGCTCTCCATAATAATTTCTTGAATGAATTATATGAAAAATATAGCTCAAAACAGAGCTTACTAAATAATAAATGTGTGTATGAGGGGCTAGGCACGTGCTAAACACACCCACAGTATAATCTACCTTTAATGAATGAATACTTTGGCCTATTTGCGATTCAGCATTTGGTCAGCACCAGGGTCTCTGATTTAGCTCTTTGCATGACCCTTGGCATGATATATTTTAACTTATCCGGTACCCAAAACTATGAAGGCTGCTGCATACAGGTGTACCTGTTGTGCACTGCACAGGCAAGCTGGACCAAGGTGGTGCATGGGAATGGAAATAGGGCTGACCCTCCTTGAACTGTGCTTCTGTGGCCAGAGACGATATCTATACAAAGGAAAGGGTGACTTTTGTCTTTTACGAAGGTGCCATCTGCTCATCAGATCCTGTGGCCACTGGGCTGCATCTCTGTTTAGCATGCCACACTGTCCGGGGAAGCGTTAGTCCCATTTTACAGCTGAACATTGATGTGACTGTTGGGAAACTCCAAGTCCTCCCTGCAGTCTTCACCTCACCTGCTCTGCCATCCACTCCTCAACTCCTGATCTCCGCCTCTTTGCCTCTCTCTTAGTAGATAATAGATGCTGCCTTTGCAGGGAACGTGGCCACAGGACCCTGGACAGATGGCTGACCACATTATGAATAAGTCTTTGTGGAGGGAGGGGACTGGAAGGAGGTGACAAGAAAAGGAGAAGACACTGTGAACATGATTATTAATGGGCATAAGGGAGACCCTCGTAATGGGGGCAGTGTAAACAGTTTACAGATAAGGCAGGGTGACTGTCAAAACCTCTGCAAACATGTAATTTTTTTTCTCTTAATTTTTTTAATGTTTTATTTCTGAGAGAGAGACAGCATGAGCAGGGGAGAGTCAGAGACAGAGGGATATACAGAATCTGAAATAGGCTCTAGGCTCTGAGCTGTCAGCACAGAGCCCAATATGGGGCTCGAACCCACGAACTGTGAGATCATGACCTGAGCCGATGTCGGACACTTAACCAACTGAGCCCCCCAGGTGCCCCATGTGTAATGTGTTTCTGCTTGAGCAGAAATTTTCTCCGACATTGGTGACCCTGACCACCCCTAAATGGGTACCATAATGCCAACCACAGGATGTATAAACCCAAACCAAGTTTGTGGAGCCTGCTTGGGATTCGCTTGGTTGCTTCAACAAACAAACAAAAAAATCAGTACCTGATTCCCATCCCTGGCTTTGTTCCCCCTGGAACTACCTGTCGTTGCCACAGCTGCATCCCTCAGGCGTCAGGGGGTGGGGATGACATGGGTGTGTGGAAGCCAGAGGCTCACAGCAGGACCTGGAGCCCACACAGGTGTGGGTGGGCCGCGGGGTTCTGGAAAACTCTATAGCGATACATATATTGTTCCTCAGTAGATCTTTCCAGGGGCACAGCCTCCCACTGCTTTTGCAACCTGAGAGACACGTACCAGAACGTTCGTATCTGTATAACAAATACTCGCCAGTAGAAAGAACGTCCATCTACCGTGGACTGGCTTGCTCCTAGACTGGAATTCTGCAGCTGTGAGAACAAACACGCTGTAACTGGCAATGTGAGTGAAGTTTACACGTACACAAAAGCAACAGATATTAGCAAGTATATGCATATGGGTCCATTCATTTAAGATCTTAACAATACAATCTTAGATCAGGAATCTTGCTGGGGAGTCTGTGCCTGGAGAAGGTGAAAGCAGCTTCTGGGGTGCCCGTCATCGTCTGTTTCTGGACTTCGGTAATGTGGATGGTTCAGCCTGTGAAAGTTCATCAAGCCGTATACTTAAGATGGGTGCACTTTTCTGTAACACCTGCCATGCCTCAATAACCTGTAAATTGAAGAAAAAAAAGAGAATCTTCGCTCTAGGTCTGCTTTCAGCAGAAGCAGAGTTGCTATTGGATGGCCCTGTGGGCATTGGGGGGTTTATCCCAGAATCCCACAGGCTGCGGGGCTTATCAGCCACAGTTTATTTCTCCTGGTTCTGGAGGCTGGAAACCCAAGATCAAGAGCCCAATTCCTGGTTTGTGGACAACTGTCTTCTTGCCATGTCCTCACATGGCAGAGGGGGGAAGGGAGACCTATGGGGTCTCCTTTATAAGGTCACTAACTTCATTTATGAGGGTTCCAGCCTCCTGTTCTCCTCACCTTCCAGACACCCTGCCTCCTAATACCATTGCACTGTGGATTGAACATACAAACTGGGGGAGACAAAAACATTTGGTCCAGAACAGACCATTAAAATATGCAGTGAATGCAAGAGTTCTGCTCTTGAAGTAGGGCCATGCTCCCTTGTGAAGGTTGCTGGTTCTTGGGATGACTTGTTCCAGGGGAAACCCCACGTCAGAAGTACCCAACACCGTACATGGCCAGAGAACCAATGCCGGCCTGTAGCCTAAGCAATTGTTCCCCTTTCCTAGATGACCCCAAGTTAGCTTCCCAAGACCATCACTTGGGTGGAGATGTGTACAGCTCTCAGTATGATTTCATGATACTTTGTCAACATAGGCTTAGTTGTCTGCATCTAGCAATCCTGTGCATGCAGCGGGCAGGGTCCACCACTAGAGAGACCGCATACTCACCCTGGATGGTTTGAAAATAGTTGAATGCAAGAGCCATTTTCAAAAACTCAGAGTACAAGGAAAGCATGAAGGATGGTACGGTACCTGGGGCAGGGCACTATTCCCCTCCTGGAGCAGGGGGAAGGGGTTCAGAATCTGAAAACCAGAGACTGTGAAGAAGAGGCCACCTGGCAGAGGTGGGACCCTTGTCTTAGAAACCATCCAGACCCCAGAGGTTCCCCAGGGCAAACCAGGAATAAGTGTTCCCATCTTCCTTTCCCCCCAAACTCCAGACTTCATGCCGTTGCTCCTTACTTGGCCAAATGTAAATGGAAGCCACAGGCTTGTTTCCATGGACACCTAGCAACATGGAAAAGGTGGAGAGAGATCTGGAGAGGAAAATAGCAGACACTCAGCTCTGCATCTGACTTGGGATGCTAGAGCACCTGATTCCACTCACTCTGGCTTCTGAAAAACTGGTAACCACTCAGCCAGTAGAAAGTGCAGGGGTGGATCTGACCTCAAGGAAGACTTGATTCAGGACTTAAGTACTCCAGGCTTTGCAGGATGAGCCTGAATGCTGGCTTCTTCCTCTCCACCTGCCTGCCTCCAGGGGCCCCAGGCCACGGCTGGTGCCACACAGGACTCTTCTCCACCATTCCCTGTGAGGGAAGGAAAGGAGAGCTCTGATTAGTTGCTCTGGGCCACAGAGTCATTCCTGAAGCAATCACCCTCGTGGTGCAGGAGACACGGTGCTCTAATCAGAGCCTGGATGACCGGCCCAGCCTTGCCTGTGGCTAGGGGCAATGTCTGCTTCCAGTGAGGGGCTTCTGCCAGGGCCGAGCACGGCTACCCAACTGTGCATTCCAGAACTTGAGAAGCAACACAGGGTGGTTGGGGAGGCCCCTGTGAGCCTGGTCAGAGCTAAACTGCGCTGATCACCTGACCTCTATGAGCCCCTGCTCCGATGATGGACCACAAGACACTATGGATCTTCTGGAATTTGTGTCCACTCAGAGCCAATGTCCAATAACCTCCCAAAAGCCTGGTTATTCCCATTCCTACAATGCACAGTCACCCTGGAAATGGCCATAGGTCCCTTCAGGGAAGGCTGGAGGAAGATTAATAGTATCAATTTTTGCCAGTGTGGCCGGATCCTTCCTCAAGGGAACCTGGCTTCCCTTTCATCCAGTGATTCTGCATCAGTAAAGTGGCTCAAGACTGGAATATTACCAGGATAGGGGGCCAAAGGGGGCACAGGGCAAATAAACACTCTAGAAGCCACTTTTCATGGTAGACCTCCAGCCATGGGAATGTGCTCAGAATGCACACGGCTGAATTGAAAGGAACAGCCGAGAAAACCGCATTCTCTGTGCCTGGCACACAGCTAGCATTTATTATGAGCATTACATACATTATCTCAGTGGGCACCTTGGCTCATGGGGAGATGTTAATAGTAATAATTCCTCAAAAGAGCCTGGGTTTACACATGAGAAACCTGCAGTGTAGTGAGGTTAAGTAGCATTTCCACCTGAGACTGGGTGCTGAGCTGGGCAGCTGACCCGGTCCCACTGGGGGCTCCCTGTGGCCCCTCCTGGCCCTACAGGGGGGCCAGGTGAGGGAGCCCTGCATACCGGGCTCTTGGGTTTGTTTATCCACACAGTTCTCAGTCTGGCCAGGGCTTGGGTGGATAGGAGCTGCCAGGACAGTGGACTTGACCTGCCCGGGCAGTACAACTACTTTGAGCTCTGTAGTGGGGACTTAAAAAGGCTGTCCAGGCTTTACCCGACACCTGGCCCCTGGACTCCACTTGGTCACATTGCTTTTTCTCTTTGGATGAATGACTCAGGCTCTCACGAGAGTTTGGCAGGATGGGGATCATGGCCATGGCTCTGCTTGTACCTCTCCCCACCCCAGCCAGCACCACCACCACCACCACCAGCTCTAGACTCATTATGAAAACCGAGGTCTGGGTTTTCATCCACAACCAGTGCATCCTCGTCCTCTTCGGCCACTGATGGCTGAAGGATGCTGAGGATTTGGGAGAAGTGGCTTCTCTACTTTCTCCTTTGTAGAGAGTGTCACCAGCCCCTGCAGTGGCCTCCCCCAATTGTGGGGGACATGCTGGATATGCCAAAGGGATTCTGTGTAAAAAAACAGAATCCCTGGAATGGAGATTGGACTGGAATGGGCAATACTTGACCCAGATAAGGAGGACCCAAAGTGGGGTTTTGTTGTATGCAACTGCCCCCAGCAAGATGCTGCAGACCAGTGGCTAATTCAGTGAATTCTTATTATGAACCAACCATGTGCCAGACACAAAAAGCCTGAGGAACCAGTGTCCTGAGACCCATGGACCAGTTGGGAAAGTCCTAACTCCAGTAGGATTAAAAGATATTTTTCTCCTTCGCTTTATGTGTGCACTGTTGGCCAGCTGGGGACTCTATGCTCCATCTCTTCACTTCAGGGACTAGACTCAGCAGTCACTATCTTGAAACCTATCAGCATGACAGAAGGAAAGAAAGTTCCAGAAGGTCTCACACCATGACCATTAATGCTCCAGCTGGGAAGTGACCTGTGTTGCTTCCTTCCTGATGCATTGGCCAGAACTAGTCCTAGGAATCTACTCACCAGGGGGGCCAGGAAGAGTCACCCTATCGTGTGCCTGGAGGGTGGCGGGCTGAAAGGAGTGGGTGCACAGCATAGCTCACCACCAGGGGATGTGCGTCTGGGGTTCCATTCACATGAGCACATGTGCAGGATTCCTTAGACCAATGTGCTCAGGAGTCACCAGGGTAACAAAGCTCAAAAGCTTCTTCAGGATAGTAAAGGCTGTGAGTAGCTGTGGCATGGTGGGCTGTAAATCTCCAGGAAAGGAACATCAAACACACCAAGGCACATTACCTTCTTGGGGATGACTGGGCGGGGGGTGGGGGGGGGGCAACTTGGAGAACCAGCATTCTGCAGAGCACACTTTGAGAAGTGCTGCGTCATTCCAAGAAAAGCACTTTGCAGACAGAACACAGGACTTCACGGCGGTAAAACTAATCCGTCTGATACGCTAATGGTGGATACGTGTCACCCCACATTTGTTAAAGCTTGTGGCAGGCACAGCATGAAGACTGAGCCCTACCATAAACTCTGGGCTCTGGTGGGGGGTGATGTGTCCACGTGGGTTCTTTTATGGTGGAGAATGCTGAGGTGCACAAGTGAGAGCCACACCCAGATTCCAGTGAAGAAGACCTATTCTAGCACGATATCTTGATGCTGAGCAGCTGGGGCCAAAGGCGGACCCCCCCTGAAGCAGGAGTGGAGCCTCCGTGTTCTCAGTCCACCTTAAGCTCCAGGCTGGCATAAAGGAAGTCCTGAATCTTCTCCACTTCTTAGCCATGACTCAAACCTTCCTCAGCTGCCACTGCCCTGGGTGTCCCTCTGAGCTGTGGTGGGATGGGCTAAGTAACAAAGACTAGAAAGGGGCCCTGCCCATATGACAGCCACTCCCCCCCCTGCCCCAAGACTCTGGCACATACATAGAGCCTGCTTAGGAAGCACAAACCACCTTGTTCACTGAGGATAGAAATTGCCTCCCAGAGAGTGTGGCCATGGGTTGTAGACCAAGAGCCAAACCCTGCCCTGGGTCCCCAGTCTGCACATGGGGAGCCATGTGGCTCCTCTTACAAAGTTCTTTGGCCTGTTTCCAAGGCTGCCCCCTCTGTGCACAGGATCCTTGCCTGTGAACTACAATGGTTGCCATACCTGAGCCCCTGGATGCCTCCTCAGCCACTTCAGGCCGTCCCTGGCCATGAGGTTGTCCTTTAGGAAGAGTGAAGGAAGCGTGGAGGGGTGCCAGGAGCCTCACCGGCCCTGCATGGTGTGCTGGGGCTTGGGTTGTGAACTTGTTCATCAGTTAGGCAATCCACATGTACTTAATATTAGGTACTGCCTTAGGTGCTGGGACACAGCTGCTGGGGCTGACATTCTTGTGAGGGGGGATGTGGGGGCCACACAACCAACAAATGTGTGAAATCTGGAACAGGAAAGGGCAGGTCGTAACAGTGTCCTAGGAAGAAAGCAAGCCGGATGGACAAAGAGACCAGGAGTGAGGGGCCAGGAAGAGTGATATTGGAGATAGTGGGGGTGAGGCTGGGGAGAAGGGAGGGCAACACAATAATCCAGGTGCCACCTGGCTCTGTGGACCAGGGCTTTGGACTTTGCTCTTTTTCCCCAGATCCAATCCCCCTGAAAATCCTGGTGGCTCTTCCTTCAACATTTGTCCAGAAGCTGACCCCTTCTCACTCCTCCTCCAGAGTTCTTGGGCCTGAACACCCAAAGGATGGCGCTGACCTAGAGGAACACCACAAGAGCAGCAGGGGCCTGGGCGGTGGGGAGGGGATGGTCAGGAGTTCATTGTTTCACACGTGATGTCTGAGATGCCTACCAAAGTCCACGTGGCCACCGAAACGGGCGAGTGGCTATGCAGGCTGGAGTTTCTGATGGTTGTTGATGGAAGGGGGGTGGGGAGGGGAGGAGGAAGAGGAAGAGCAGGGGAAATCCACACCGAACCTTTTTCCCATCTGGAACCTGCTGTGTGCCAGCAGCCAGTTGGTCCCCTGCTAAGTGGAGGTCCGTGGCCACACATTGACCTCGGGGGAGAGGTGAGCACCTCATCTTGAAGATGTCAGTGACACACATGGCAAAGCCCCCTGACAGGGGCTGTGTCTGGTGGTCTTGGGAGCCCTGTGAAGGCAGGACGTGGAGACTGGATGTGAGCAGGTTCTCTGCACAGTGCAGCATGTGGGACTAGCTGCCCTTGCCCCCTGCCCAGGGGTGAGGTTTGCTGTGTCTGGCCCTTACCTGTGACTGCTGGGTATGGCTGTGTCCTGGCCCATGTTGGGGCGGAAGGCAGGGATGGCACAGAAAGGAAAATGGTATACAGGGTGAGGGTCAGGGAAGGCTAGTCTGGGTCGGGCCCAGCTAATAACCTCTTGAACCCTCCCAGGAAGTGGAAGCCCAAGAACAATGGGCAAAATCAAGACTTGTCGAACTCGTGACCTGATTCCATCCCTTCTACTATTGTAAGAAGCAGGGAGCCGGCAGCCAACAGCGAGCCTTCAAACCCTGACTCCCTGACCCCCTCACCCCCTCCCTGACCTTTTACAGATGACCTCATGGAGGGGTTCACAACCGGGGTCTTTGTACGGCCTCCCAGCTCTGAATGGTTTTTACACAATTAAATAGTGGGAGAGGGGCAAGAGGAGAATAATATTTTGCCATGAAAATGACAGGAATTTCAAACTTCCATCTCCATAAATAAATCTGTACCGGATGCCATCCCATACGTTCCTTTCCGAATCCTCTCTTGCTGCTTTCCTGCCCCATCGGCATTGTTAGGTCATTGCACTGAGTCTAAGCTACCTACTAGCTGGCTCTCTGATGAAAGTTTGCTGACCCCTGGCTTAGACCAGCTCCTGAAGCCAGGTGTGTGTTTGAGGGTCAGGTGCAGTCACCAAGAGCTCAGGTACTCACCGGGGTCTGTCCACTTCCTGTCTGAGCCTTGGGCAAGAGCCTAAGGAAGCCAAACCGAGCTGGGAGGGTGGCCAGGTGTCCCGTAAGGGTGTTTCCCACAAGACAGGCCACAAGGGGCCTGGCCTTGTGGGGCTCCCCTTGTGGCTATGATGTGCTTTTGGCCAGAATCTCCCCTTAATCTTGGAGTTGGGACCATATGGAGGCCACTGTCTTCAGGGTGGTGTCCCCATTCGAGCAGTGTCAACATCAACTGAGGGCTCGTTAGAGGCACATTCTCGGACTGCATCCTGGGCCCACACTCAGGGTGGGGTCTGGAAGTCTGTTTGTGGGAGCCCTTGGGCAAAGGTGACGCCCAGATTGGAGAGCCAAGGCCCCCTGGGAAGCTCTGACCCTGGGCACCCCTAGGTAGAGTTCCATGATGCCCATGACTCTGGAACATGAGTGAAGTCAGGGGCTTCCTGACTAATGTTGGGGCGGCTACCACATTTTGCCTTAGACAACGGGTGCTCAGTATTTTCTAACTCTCTATTTCCCCATCTTTCTTCCACACTCAGCAGGTGAAAAGGGGCAAAGGGGAGGTCTCCTGTTTTGAACTAAGGCTCCTCACTCAGAAAAGAAAATGCTGACAAATCAGCTCTCAGTTCAGCTGAGGTCTTTGCTGGGCTTTTTAGGACCAAGGCTGCTTAGTGGGCCTGCCATGGCCTGCCCAGGCCAGACCTGACCTTACCTCACCTCACCCTGTGCTGACAGCTCAGAGCCTGGAGCCTGCTTCGAGTCTGTCTCCCTCTCTCTCTGACCCCCCCCTGCTCACACTCTGTCTCTCAATAAATAAATTTTTAGAAAACCTATTTAAAGGGACGTGGTTAGAAGGTGGCTGGGGTGGGGGGATGAGAGGGGTTAGTCTCACATCAGAGGGACTCTTCCCCTTTCTTAGTGAAGGAAGACCAAGACACATTTGCAAACGTGCCATAGAGATTTTAATGAAAAAATTAGAAAAGTGCATTATTTTACAACACTACAGTAAATGATTCTTTCTTTTTCTGTAAAGACATTGTAAAATATATACAGTTGCTTAGTGCATTCGTTACAAAAGAAAGATGCAATCCTTGCATAAATTACATATTTTACACGGGCTGGATGTCTACTTGGACTTGTAAACATTGGTGATACAGTTTTGTTTGTTTTCATTCTTCAGGTAAGCTGTGACAATAAATACCTCTGATTTCATTTGATGGTTGTCTCATTCTGTTAAACTTCAGAACGGCATGCTAAGGCCATTTGTGAAGGTGCCCTCTCCACAGGCGGAGAAGGCCGGAGAAGATCAACAAAAGGAAAACACAGAAGTAAGAGTAGACTGCTTTGAATTTGGTTCACTGTGGTCCAGTTTGAATCACTGGTTTTGCTGAACCTGGAATGACTTCCCAACACCTGGTCCGATGCTCAGACCACAGTTAGACTCGTGGTCCAATCCCTAAACACCCACCAGGGTGGGAAGGGAGGTCCCGGCTAGGGGCTCAGGACAAACCATCCCATCTACCCGCAGTGTGGCCAAGTTGGCCCAGCTTCTGGTAGAAACGTCCTGACTTCCAAAACCCTCCCCTGGGAACAGCCTTGAGGGCCTCCAGCCACATCCACGCCCATCAGAACCAGACCCATGTCCTCTTACCAGACAGACATGAAAATGTCCAGCAATGCCAAAAAAAATAAAAATCAGATACCCAGTCAGTGCACACACACGCGCGCCCTAAATGAATACGTGAGAATCCATATTTCCGTGCCCCCACCCCCACCCCCACCAGAGAGCCCCCCTCCCCGTGCATGTGTACCTATCAGATCACTGTGTGTGAGTCTGGAACTAATTCAAGCTGAATGGCTCTATGCGTGGGGTCACAAATAATGCTTTCTTCTTGTTAAAATTTTGAGGTACAAGGACACATGGTTGGCTGACATTAAAAATTGTACATCTTTGAGCATCTGCAATTTCTTGGCCTGCTGGGAACAGACTAGAAATTCTTCCTCCTTGTTAACCAGATCAGTGGTTTAAAACCTACCCATCTTCTCTGAAATTTCTGCCTGGGTCTGATGTCTGTTTAGTTGCAAGCCCCCTAGTCAACATCTAAGGGCACATGAGGCAGCCTCACACCTTCTGGGGTGGGGGTGGGGGTAGTCAGCCGGTTTTCCTGGTGGCAGCAATTTCACCTAATCCAGTGCGAGTTACCTATTCCATGGAGATTTCTGATAATGTGGAGGGTGGCCTGAGATGACCCCTGGAGGTCCCTGCCAGCCCCAAACAGCTGTCAAAATTCTAGCTGTAGGATGAATAAACCAGCATATAATTAGCCTTTTTTTCAGGAGTGTATTCTCTGAGGAGGTATCAAATTATAGAGAAATCTTGTTAATTGTGAATTCTGCTTCATTAGGTTCCCGATATCCTGTTTTTTCCTTTCATTGGATTTTTACGTTTCTACCCAACTCCTAAAATTCAGCTCAAACTACAGTAATGGCTGAGGCATGTTCTCCCCATACCTGTTCATGTGACTCTTTCTAGACCTTGGGCATCTTGGAAGCACGTGCTATGAGGCAGTTTGGTGTTCCGAGGCCAGGGATCTTGATGGTCCCGTTCCCCACCGTGTCTCTCACAGAGGCTGCCCACGGCCAACACCAGGCTTGCTCTGTGAATAACCAGCAGGCAGTTCCACATGGGCCCGTGGAGCCACCATGGCCGCAGCTCCCACCTGGTGGCTGCATGGCCCTCTTGGGTTAAGGGAAAGGCAAGACCTTCCCTGAAGTTTGTTGGGGGTGGGGGGAGAGATGGTGGGCTTTGGGTTCTCAGAAGACCTCCCACCCACACTATCAGCAAGCATCTGGTCCACTGGGAATGGAGAGGTGGGGGCACAGAGGAGAACCATCAACAGAGGGGTTGGAGGAAGAAGGTGGAGACGTGATTCATTGGTGTGAGAAAGTCTACAGAAGCTGTGCCTGAAAATATTCTATTCCCGGGAGGGAAGAGCTGGTCCAGCTCAGGCACCCTTTGCTGGGAGCAAGTACCTGGTCCTGCCTCCCACCAAAAGGTTAACCAAGAGCCCCCACACATAATGACACTGACTTCCTTTCATCTCCACCAATACCTGTCTGGGGGACACCTACTTCTCCCTGGCTATATCATCCTTCGTGGAAGAGACTGAGATGTGGCTTGCCCAAGGCCACATGGCCTGGTTACAAAGGTGAAGGCAGGGAGCCCAGGCCAGGTGCTGACAGGCCCCTGAGGCTGCGAGGCCACCAGCCCCCAGTGCTGAGGAGCTGGAAGATGTGATGCTGAGGCTTTATTTCCACTGGCCAAGGCTGATGGCTAAAATTCACAAAACTAAGAGCTGGTCTCTGAACTTTGGAGGTCTCCAGGAACTTGAACTGGGACCCAGGAGTGCCGGGAAGCCACGAAGAATACAAGCTTCCCCAAGCAGAGATGCCTTGCCCTCCTCCCCTCCCTTCTGCCCTGACTCCTCCCATGATCACCAGGTGCCAGGGAGTCTGTGCCCATGTGCCTCATGAAGCTTTAGACAGAACCCAAGCAGCATCCACAGGACAGGGTTTTTCCACTTTGGATCCTTCTGGAACAATCCCACCCTTCTAGATCCTTCCTGCACAGAGGGGGACACAGAGGCCCAGAGAGATGGGGCATGTCCACCAGGATGACCTATCTGAACATCGGTCCTCCTCCAAACCATTCCCATATCTCCTCCCAGGGAGGATGACCTCCCCAGGCACAGAGCAGACTTTGGACAGGGTTTGGCTGAAGTTCTTCTGCCCCCCTGGCCAGACCCTTTGCCTCCTGAGGGGACCCTATGGCCTTCTGGGAAGCCTGCACCTTATAGTCCCATTCTGACTCCCACTGCCTGGATCCACCAGCCCACCCACCCTCCATAGCAAGGAAACTCACACTGCTGGGCTGGGGTCTGCCCTCTGGGGCCACTGCTACTCAGCCAAGACACATGAGGACAAGTTCTGCTTGATTAATAACCATCCAAGGCTTGTTCTGAGCATGGCTCTCCTCTCAGGCTTTTATCCCTGGTGATTTGTACAGAGCTGGGCATTTGAAACATGTGAAGGAACTGGCAGATTCAGCAAATACTCTTCCTGAATGCCCAGAAATTTCTCCTGTCCAATGCCCGCCCATCTGAAATGCCCCCTCTACCAGCAAGAAGCCTCCCAGTTCACCTAGAAGTGACCCCCTTCTGTCTCCCCCCTCAGGCAGTTCCTGTGTCCCTTCTGGTAAGCAAGGAGACCCACTTCTCCCTGTGAGCCTGAGCACAGAGCCTGGGGAGGAAGGGTCAGAAGTGTGCACTCAGGGTTCCTTTCCAGTGATGCTACTTCTGAGTCCAGCTGCCCCACCCAGCACAATAGTGGAGGAGCAGAAGAAGTCAGGGCTGTCTACACAGTGCTGCATTGCGTGTAGGCCTAAGAGCCATTGGCAGAGCAAAGACAGTTGACCTGAGTCAGATGGGGCCCTGTGGGAGGCCCTGTGCTGAGCCAGTGGCTTCCATACATGGGGGAAAGGTCCTCCTGGGAAGCAAAGAGCCCTGAAGTAAGGACGAGCTGAGAATGCAGCAAGGAAGAGCAGAGGTAGAGGGGAGGGGAGAACTGGGGTTTCAGGAGTAATAGGAAGGCAAATCCTGGGGAGACAGACCCATCCCCTCACAAGTGAGGGAGAGTGCCACAGATATGGACTCCTAGATTCCCCCCGGCTCAGGCACGCTCTCTTTAGAACAGTCACCTTGCACAGTCAGGGTGCCTTACGTAGACACAGGAAACTAAGCAAAGATGCACTGCAAGAAGCTATTGGTTAATTAAGAACCCATATGCCATTAAACACCTCTAACTGGGAGAGTTACCTTTAACAGAAGGTGTCTGGGTAGGTACTTAGATACTTCCAGATGCTGGTTGACGTCAGCCCAGCCAGTCCTCCCCAGGCTGGAGTTGGGGGCAGAGAGAATGAGGCAGACATGGTTTGGGAGGATGAGGGTGGGAATTTGGGAACTTGGCCAAACCCCTTAGTCTAAAAAGGAAGAAACTCAGGCCCAGGGAAGGGAAGTGATTTGCTCTGGGGTACACAGCAAATCAGAGACAAGGTTTGAATCCTGGCTCAGCCCACATTTCCTAGGCTAGACTTCTTTCCACCCAGCCAATGCCTCCCCTCAGCCTCCACCACCCAAAGGCTTCCCCTCAAAATCAAAGCCCCCACTGCATTGCCTGGGGGAGCGGGGGTGGGAAGCTCTGTACCAGGATGCCACTCCTTGACCTTGACTGTACATTCTGACACATACCTTGGACACACCAGTAGGAAGATAGGTCTAAAGAACAGATCTGAGCCGTCAGCGCTCCCCACAACAGCAGATGCCCCCCGCTCTTCTGACACCCTATTCAAAGGACCTTGCCATTAGCACCACAGCTGTGAGAGACCCCAACTCTAGGGGAGAAACCTGGAATAAGAGCGGGGGCCCAGACCAGCATCTCAAACTCCCATGAGGCCATAGCCCAGGGCCTGAGGCCCCAGTTACAGGCAGTCACAGAATATGTTGATGAGGAAGTGGCAAATTCTTCACGCCAAGTGAGCCCAGCAGTTAGATCTTTTCCTTCTGTTAGCTCCGTGCTAATCTTTGGTAGCTGTTAGACTTTGCCGGGACAAGTCCCGCAGATGCTCAAGTGAAAGACCGAGCAGACCTTATCCAAAAATGTTCTCCTATGCAAATTACAGCCAATGTCCAGAAGACTTAAAAAATGCACACACACACAACTATGAACTCTACCTCAATAACAGGACTCCATAGGATTTGAGTTTGGAGAGCCTCCAGGATCTATCTGTGGGGCTCTGTTAAGAGAGGAGGCCCCAGTAGGGGCATCTGGATGGACAGGTCCTCCACCGAGGCCTGAGACTTGAACTAGGGTGTGCGGGGTAAGGGCCTTCAAATAAACTGACTATGTGGGCACTGGGGAGCCAGGGAAGGTTCTTGAGCACGAGGCTGGCCCGAACGACTGAGGAGGTGAGCAGCTTGTGAAGGGCCTGGACAGTCACGCCGCCTCCTGTCTGTTGGGTGTGGCCCTGTGGCAGGATTCCACTGATCGCTGGCTGAAATCTGGGCTCCTGACACTTCCACACTCAGTGCCCTTGCCCGTGCTGTGCCTCTACCAAAAACAGCACCCACCTGCTCCTTCAAGCCTTGCCTAGAGATTTCCAAAAGCTACTACTTCCTCCACAAAGCCCTACCTGACTTCCTCAACCAGACTCTATCACTTCCTCTCCACAATATGATTTCAAGTCCAATGCCCGGGAGTGAGCCCTGGAGCTGGCGGATCTGAGGGCAGCAAATGTGCGCGGGGGCAGCAGCGTGGCACCTGGCAGGGGTCAGGTGCCCGGCGTCATCCCCTGTGGTTCCCATAGCCACTCTGTGCAGCAGGGTCTATTTCTAATCTCCCACTGAAAACAGGGAAACAGGGAAACGGGGACCCAGAGAGGCAAAACCACCCACCCACCTGCGAATGGCAGAAGCCAGTCTCAGGTGTGCGAGGTGCCACCACACTGAGTGGCTTCCACCCACAGGCTGCCCCACGGATGCAGGAAGGGTCTGCCGTGCCTCTGTCCTAGGGCCCCAGAGCCATGCTGGCAGGTGTAGAGCGAGGCCCCCAGGTTCCCGTCACTCGTGGTGCACAATCCCACACTACTCGGCCTCTACGGGTGGGACCTCTGCCAGAACACAGGTGACAAACGGCACCCTCACAGGGCCCTGTCTCCGCCACTGCAGGGTCAGATGTCACAAGTGTGCCTCTGGAGACCGAAGACACACCAATCACCCACTTTATGGGAAGTGCTGTGGGCAGCTCATGGCCTGTTGCACGTGGCATGCTCAACCTTGGCAGACAAATGGCACTGAGTAACCAATGGTGGGTGATGAATTTTCAGTACATGGGTGTGCATCGATTTTCAGGGATGCAGCGACTGCCTGCATTGACATCCAGACATGCCGTGATAATGGGGATGAATGGCCAATTAGGCAAGAAGCTAGAAACGGGATTGTCTTGACTCCCCTCTGTGGGTCACTGTGCTTCCGGTGCCTAAGGCCAGGGCCATCGCAGTGTGCTCCCCACAATGTTCTTCTCTGACAGCAAGAACTAGGAAGCCCAGAGGAGGGCATCCCTGAGTCCATCAAGGGACAAAGGTTCAAGAGAAGCTTTTGAAGTATGAGGGAGAAGCTCCTTTCTCCACCTGCATGCTGAACGGCAGCAGGGAGCCCTTCTAGGTAGCAGGAACAGCATGGGCAAAAGGTCAGAGGTGGGAATCTGCATGGGCCTGTTTTCTTGATCCAAATGAAAGGTTACTTAACCACAGCACGTAGGCTGCTTTATGTTATCAGAACTGAAAAATCCGTGCTATAGAACTTTCCAGTGTAAAGACCTCAAAGACAGAGCACAATCAGTCTTTAATTGCCAAGAGCACTGCCATAAAATCAATTACAGTTTCATGATTATTAATGATAGAAGAGGCTCAGCGATTATTAATTACTGAGCAGCTCTCGGGTCCCAGAGTACCCCAACTAGTGTACAGGGGTCCTTACAACAATCCTACTGGGTTCTACTTGTGAGCCAGCGTTGGTAATCGATGAAAGCATCTCTCTGTGCTTATGTGTATTTATAGCTGGATCACCCCCACAGGTGTTTAGGGAAAAAATGGCTGGTGCTCCCGCAGCATGGCAGAGAGAGCCATGTCAGAAGTCAGAAATAGCAGAGCGGTGCTGGACTTTGGCAACATAGCAGCCAAGGACTCATGGATCCCTCTCTTAGAAGCTTTTGCTAGCTTCTCTAACACAGGAGAACCACATTTAATGTGACTTCTTTTTCTACAATGAGAGAGGTAATCACAGAGGGCTCCAGAGAGCCAAACACCTCAAATGCATTAATCATGGCTACACATCACCAATGTCTTCTTGCCTAAAATTCTCTAACCTGAGGAAACCAGATGGAAGCAGATTGTGGGGCCATTCCCCAAGACAACTGGCCTGGAATGAAAATGGCAACGTCCCGAAAGACAAAACCAGTGAGGAAGGATGTCCTAGATTGGGGGAATCTGGGCCAACCAGACGGGCAGCGTGGAATGTGACCTTGGGCCATCTCTGATTCACAAGCTCTGAAGGACATTTCTGGGACAAAGGGGGAAATGTAGATGCTATACCTGAGACAATATTATTGTATGAATGCTAACATTCCTCAGGTGTTAAGGGCGCTGTTCTCTAGAACAATGCTCTTGTTCTTGGGAGATCAGCAATTTTTTCTTTAGCTAATTGACCTAAAAGTTACAGATCCCACTTCATCCTCCAAATACCCCAGCATGGGCATGGGGAGGGTGGAAGGGATTAAGCAAACGTGACTGAGTACCGAAGGCTGGGGAGTCTGGGTGACAGGTATATGGAGATTCATCATACTATACTTTCAACGTTAATCTGGAACTTTCAAAACAAAGTTGGTGGGGGCAAATCGTGGAAATGAGATCGTCCCCCTGCAACAGCAGCACCTACCAAAGTGTGTAGTCAAGAAAGAGCTACATCAGATGGATTTCTGCCCACGGTTTTGGGGAACCCAGAACACACGGGGCCTGGTTCACGTGATGACCTCTGTTCTCGGTGCCACTCCGTGTCCTCTCTCCACCTCCCCAGCACCCTGCCAAACGAAATTATTTCTGGTATTCCTCCTGCTGTTCCGACCTTCAAATGTGCCCACTGAGGGGAACACCCAGGCCAAATGTCTTCACGAGCCAAATTCATGTTGTGCTAGGTGCTCATCAATCCCACCCGACCTGTCCCATCATGTTGTGGGACAGCAATAGAGGCCCAGGAAGGTCATAAGACTTCCGGAGGCCCAGCAAAGCAGGAGGTATGCGCCCAGTCCCTGCCCTGCCAACCCTTCCCCCACTGGGAGGCGTCCAGGGTCCCACACAAGCCATAACTGGAGGAAACCCACATCAGAGCCCCAGAAGCAGGCCTGCACATGACACCCCCCCAGTCTGACACCCCTCTTGGAGCAAAGCCACATGCACTAGAGCACTTCAGAAGACGGTACCTGTCACACTAGTAGAATGGATGCATTCCAACACAGGTCTCAGACCTCACACCTCTGTAGATGCCCATAACTCGTATCTTAATTAGGGCCAATTATTTAAAAAGAATGCATAAAGAAAGAGGGCCATAGACCTCAGTGGTGGGTGGGTTTCCTCCTCTGTTTTTGCTCTTACCTCCCTCTCCAAGTCACACACAGTGAACGCTTCTAGCCCGTTCTTTCCAGCTGCTAGTGATCGTTGCTAGGAATCAGGATCCTCAAGGCAGAGAAAAATGACCTCCGAGATTTATTGGTGGGTTTCTGAGCTACTGTCCAGACATTTCCCCACTCAAGGCCCCTTGTGCAGAGAAGAAACAGTGAGCCCAGGTTCCACAGTCACTCTCCCCTTTTTATGGATGGGTTTCAGCACCTGCAAAGGTGGGCCTCCCAGGCAGCAGCCTGGGTCCATCTGCTTCCTCTCCCATTGGGGAATTTTGGGCTGCAAATGACCTGCTGTGATCACGCCCAGTGCGGGCAGCTCGTCCCCATCATGATGCACAGCAGGTGCTTCAGGGAGCACTGGGCAGCCCACTGCACTGAAGGGTCTGCTGCTTGGGTTTCAAGACAGAGTGGTGTGGATGGGAAGAAAGAGACCCGATCCCAGCTCCAGGGCTAACCAGGCATCTCAACACACAGACAGTGGGTTCACTCTGAGGTAAATAAGAGTCTAACAGCCCTATGGTGTGATAGCACCTTCCACCCAGCAGGGGTGTGGTGAAGAGTTAAAGCGGGGAGTGCCTCTAGAGAGCACCCAGACCTGTTTGGGATGATCAGGGCCCCTGCCCACCCTCCTGTCTTTGGTGCAGTGAATGGATTGAGATCTCCTAGTCAGAAAATGCTCGAGCAAGAGTCCGAAAGCTCTTGGAGGATCTACAAAGCATGCTGACTTCTAGACCCCACACCCAGAACTGGGTGGCAGCCAGGCCCCTGTGATTCAGGTGGAATGCAGCTCTTCATCTTCAGTTAGGACGAGCCGAGAGGAGAAGCCTGCCTCCAAACAACCTCCTGTGATGTCCCCCCCCCTCGCCGAATGGGCACCGCTACCTGGAAGGGCATGAGAAGCCTGACTCAGGAAAGAAGTCGCCAGGCGTGAGAGGGAGGAACAGAGACTCCTTGAGGTGCTGAGGGACCTGGAGGGTGTAAGCAACAGCAGTGACAGAAGAGCCAGGAAAAAAGTAGAAGCCCAGAAGAAGCCCGAAGACCTGACTGACCCGAGAGGCCAGTGCACCCTTTCTGCATCTCAATTTCCTCCCCTGAAAATGAGGGAGCTCAGTGAGGGGACTCAGACTAAGCTTCCTCTTGGCTTTTTGAGGATTCTTGTGCTGACTGAGCGGGTCTCAGGTGGCCAAGCTCTAGATGGAGATCCCTCAGACCCATTTTATTGGGAGAGAAGGACCCTGGAGGCCCTTGACCCACTGCCCCCATGAAAGCACCTCACGGGTGCGCATGGAGAACTCCTTGGCCAGAGACCGTGGTAGGTGGTAGGGAACTAATGGGCCATCTGAGAAAAAGATGGACATAACAAAGGAAGCAAACCAAGGTTCACCTCTGTCTCCTCAAGACACCAAGCGTGAACAGGGATATTTAACTTTGGAAGGAAGACTCCCTGATTGTCCTTCAGAGGGCTGGATGGTCGCCAAGGACAGAGAAATAAGAGGGATATGGATGCAAGACAGATTCCACGTTGCTCCCAATATTAAGTTGGAGGTCATCACTGAACAGCAAAAACTTCATCCTGCGATCCTTAATCGTATAAAGAACAGTCAACTCTGTGGAAATCCAGAATATGGAATGTTTTCCCAATTTCCTCAGGAAAGGAGGGAGCTCTGTGGTCACTGGAAACATTTAAATAGAAGAAGGCCACTTTAAGGGATAGTTGAGTCAGGGAACCAGCCTTGAATGCAGGGTTGAGCTCATGCTCCTCTGACTCCAGAGGGCCTGGTGCATCTACCTGTGGACAGAGAGGCGGGTGCCCTGAGCGGAAGGCTGAATGAGGGCACCATGGTGTGGCGGAATCCGCTTCCTGGACGAGGACAGACTCTGAGCAACCCACTCACCCTCTCAGTACTGCAGTTTCCCTTAAAGACCTTACAAAGGTTTTCATGAGAAACTCCACGCTTCTTCCAAGTAAGATCCCTCCGGCGCATGAAGCACTCAGCAAAGATGCGCTAGTATTTTCATACCTGTGACCTCCTAGAACCCAAAATTTCTTCCAAGAGGGGAAAAAAACAAAACTGCTATTCCCTAGACAGATCTTAGCCCTAAAATATGTATCTATTAACAATGAGCAAATTGAGACAGACAATCTTGAAGGTTGAGAACTGTCCATTCTGGTCTAGAGAATCTGTGGTACCCAGACCCCTTCCTCAGGCTCTGCGTCCTGATGCAGGCGCCATTTTGACCATGGGCCGTAAACACTAAAGTACCGGCCTCTTTGGAGGAACCTGGACTACTGCACCTCAGCCCAACGGCCCAAGTGCTTGGGACTGTTGACATCTAGTGCCTTCTCCTAGGGAGCTGATCCTCCCTTCTGGGAGATCCTACGAGGGCTCCCCCTGCTCCTTCTGAGCAATGCAGTTAAAGCCCTTTTCTATCCAAGAGCCATGGATTTTGAGTTTATGTAAAAGCCAGGCAGGATGGGTGAGTTTTAGAAATGACAGGGGTGGTGACCAAGGAAATGAAAGACACCCTTGTGAGTAAAGGATGCCAGACTTTCCTTTACTTCTGTCACTGAAAAGGCCCCCAACATGCTCTTATTCCATAGCCTGGCTGCTCCCCCAAGAGATTAACAGGGCTTCCCTTTGAGCCATTTAAAGAGATGGTGGGGAAGAATTTTGTCACTACTCAGAAAAATCATCCCCTGAGATTGACACACGTTCCCAGCAGGCCAAGACCCTGCCCCTTGCCTCTAAATGCTTCCTGCAATCAACACAGACTTGCGCTTATTTCTGAATCAAATGCAATTAGAGACCATCTTTCTTAAAATACACACACATATATATATTTTTTAAACAAGGACTGCCCTGTCATTTTTTATTAGGAAAAGAAACCACATCCACCGAAAACCCATTCTCATCCAAGCATCCCAAAGTATAATTCTTAGTTATGCAGGTCGATGCTGCATAAACTACCATCACCACCCTATAAATAAGAGGGAAATAACAAAATAGATCCTCTGTGGTTCCAACAATTTTCCAGTTCCCCCTGACACTTCCAGTTGCGTGGTAAATTGTTGGAACAGGAGATAATAAAATTAAAAACGTCTTTAATAAATTCATATTATTCTTGGCTTTTGATTTTTTCCGCTGCTAGTTTTGTTTTCTTGCGTTGATAATGCATGCCAGTTTTAACAAAGTGCATGCTTTTAAAAAATTTTTGAACTGGCAAGCTAAAATGATCCATGTCTTCTTTCCCACCCACCCCTAAAAAGAAGTTAATATAATTTAGAACCTAGCATTTAAAAAATATGGTCATGACACATCTGGGATAGAGATGGAACATGCTTCATTTGGCAGAATGATAAATCAAAAATCTTGTGGGTTTTGTTTTCCCATTTTTGTTTGGAAGCAGCTGAAAGCAGGTCCTTAACAGAACTGTGTTGTGGAAGAGAAAAATTAATACCTGCCACTTTCCGTTTTTGTCACATGGCACGCGCACGCACACGTAGAAGTACACGGGTATGTGCACTCACTCACACATCATCCATGCACACACACACACACACACACACACACCCAGTGCTGGGGAGGACAAGAGAAAGGAGTTAGGGCAGACGCCACGTGGGTGGTCCCTGGCCAGCTGGCAGCCTGGGGGGCAACTTTGGGTCGGGTATATTCTCTCAGCTCTGCCTGGTGGTCTTGGTCTCACACCTGTCCTGGGAAAGCCACCCCAGAGATGGGGCAGGCTGGGGAGAAATGTAAGGCATACTTTGCAGGGAAGGAAGGAAGGAATCCATGCTTCATGCTCAGACGCGAGTCTCAGAGGGGGTCGGGCCTTTCTTTCCCCTTTGGCCTGCTCTGTCTCGCCGGGGGTGTAGGGGAGGATGTGAAATCAATGGGGGAGGGGAAGGAGGAAGGAGGGAAAGTAATCATGATACTGACCATCACAACAAAGGATACTCATAATAAATAAATAAGAACGAGAAGACGAGGTGGGCCAGTTGAACTTGACGTCAAATGAGTGACTTTTCTACCCGCTCGGCGCCCGGCACCCTAAATGGACTTCCGCCGTCTCATAAGCCTGTGGTTGTCGGTAAAGCTGTGTAACCCGGGGGAAATGGAGCTGATGGGGGATGGGAAGAGGCTGTTTTTCAGTGTGCTTGGTGAGATCTCCTCGATCTTGTACGAGATGGAGTGGAAGTACTGGGGGGCGAGCTTGGTGCTGAAGGAGTTCTGCTGGGCGGCCGGGCGGTAGCAGGTGCAAGAGCACACGGACTGCAGGTCTGGCGCGTCCGCCTTGTAGCGGGGCCGGCCCTGCCGCGCCTCCTCGGGAATGTGGATGACCATGCTGTTGCGGTTCCCGGCCAGGGATGCCCTCTCCTCGGCGTCCCGCCGCTCGTCCTCGCTGTTCATGGTCAAGAACCTGAGGACCACCAGGTTGAGGAAGGCCCCGATGACCGTCAGCCCCACCAGGATATACATAAAGCTGAAGGCCACGTAGAGCGGCTTCTTCTGCAGGGCGCCCTTGGTCTGCAGGGCCACGTAGTCCCCGAACCCAATGGTAGTCAACGTGATGAAGCAGTAGTAGTAGGCGTGGAAAAAGCTCCACTCCTCGCACTGGGAGAAAGCGGCTGCCCCGATGCACAGCGTCCCCATGCAGGAGAAGAAGCCCACGGTCACCATGTTCTCCATGGACACGTCTGTGTTGCGCATTCCGCAGCACTTCTTGATGCGCTTCAGCAGGTAGCGCACAAAGGTGTTCATCCGCTCGCCCAGGCTCTGGAACATGACCAGCGTCAGCGGGATGCCCAGCACCGCGTAGAACATGCAGAAGGCCTTGCCCGCGTCGGTGCCGGGGGCGGCATGCCCATAACCTGGGGGTGGGGGAGAAAACAGGGACAAGGAGTGATGAGACGTCCTGTGAGGTTTGGGGTGCGGTCACCCTTGAGCATCTCCATTGGGGTGGGGCTGGGGCATGCCCAGAACCTGGGGGGAAGGACAGGGAGAGCCAGGGAAAAGAGGGCACTGGAGGCTGGCGCTGGGAAGAGGGTGAAGTCAGGGAGCAAGCTCCTGTCCTGGAGAGAGAGGGGAAAGAACAAGGAAGAATTGGTGAAGGGTCCTTTGCGATTCAGAGATGGGAGGGGTGCCTTGGGGGCGTTTCATCTGGGGCAGTTCAAAGGAGTATGGAGGGTATTTCACAGACAGTCGGACAGTTTTGAAAAGGGAAAGCCGCATACTCACTAGAGTATAGAAATAGTGCAAGGGAGAAAATGAAATACGCCCACCAGGGACCAACTTCACTGTTGCACACCTGGCTGTCTGCTGAGTCGTTGTTCTACGGCAACCTCATTCTGACCCCCTAACAACCCTACAAACCAGGCATGAGTCCGACACCGAGGGCAGGAAAACTGAGTCGGTTACTTAATAGCAGGATCACTTGATTTCTTCAGAGCTGGGATTTGAACCCAGAGTTTCAAGCACCAGGAATAAGGCAGAGATTTTGACAAGAGTAACTGCAGAGTGTAATATACGCACAATGAGAGCAAAGACTTGTATCTGTTCTGTTCCTGGATGGATCCCCATGCCTAAGGTGATACCTACCAGGTAGAATATTTAATAAATGAAGGAATAAAATTGTGCCACTGTGTGAACATGGGCTTCTCAGGAACAAGGGAGCAAATAATCCTTCAAGACCTCACATGTGTAAGCACTTCTGAAACTCTTCATGTCATTTCATTTATCCCCTACATCAACTGTATACAGGGTTGGCTTGTATTTTCCTCATATTCTGAATGAAGATGGTGGTGCTTGAAGGGTGAAGTTACCTGCCAGGGTCATTCAGCGAGTTAGTGTTGATGTGAGAGCCAGGATAGGGTCTGCACGATATGTCAGAACAGGAGACTCAGCAGGCTCTAGTTCAAGTTCTGGAACTAACACTGCCTGCGGGGGGTGGGGGTGGGGGACACCTGAATCCTGGGTCAGTATTTGGACTGAGACTTTGGAGGATGAACATGGCCTTCCAACATCTCAAATCCTGCCCCACCAAGAAAGGCTTCCCTGCTGTTACCCTGAGCCATATGCTCACAAGCTCATAGTTCTTTAACCACATGCACTAACGAGGGCACCAAACCTCTCCCAACCCTGGTTTCTTCATCTATTACACGGGCTGACAGTAACTCCCAGGTGGAGTTGTGCAGATCTGCCGAGTCAGAGAGCACCTAATCCAGGGCCTCATACTCTGTAGGGACCAAGCAGGCCCCAAGCCCTCTGCCTGTCCCCTCTGCCCCCCAGGAAACAGTCTGACCACTCAAGCCCACAACTCTCTACCAGAATGACATTGCTTATGGTCAGCCTGTTTCTCCCCTGGCATGAACGTGTGCCACGTCCTGCGTGTCCCAGGGATCCTACTCTCACTAGAGCGAGGACATCTCACGTTTGCCTCCAGGATGCCTTCTCTTCATCCTCTCTGGCCTCAATCCCACTGGGCAGGCACTGAGCTCCAACCCCTCAGAAACCCCACAGCCCTGGCACGAGTGAGAAATGACAGGACAAAGCCTGAGTCAGGCCAGGAAGGATACAATGGGGAATGAGAAGCGGACAGAGAGTGCACCCAACACAGTGGAAATCCAACCTGAAGAACAGAGAGAAAAGAGAGTAAGACCAAAAAAAGGGAGGGGGGGGAGGGAGGGAAGGAAGGGCAAGGAAGAATGAAGAAATAGCCAAAATGAACCAAATTTGGTGAAAGACACAGATTCACAGATTCAAGAAGCCCAGTGAACTCCAAGCAGGAGAAATACAAAGAAAACCACCCGTCAGAGCCACATTGCTGAAAACCAGAGAGAGAAGTCATGAGGCAGCCAAAGAGAAACAAGACATCACACAGAAAACAATCTCACTACTGCTTCCTTCTAATCATAAACAATGGGAGCCAGGAAACAGTGGAATAATATCTTTAAGGAGCTTTAAAAAAAAAAAAAAAAGGTCTGTTAACGTGGAATCGTCCATCCACAGAAAATATCCTTTAAGAACGAAGTCAAGGGGCACCAGGGTGGCTCAGTCAGTTAAGTGTCTGACTTCAGCTCGAGAGTCATGATCTCAGGGTTCAGGAGTTTGAGCCTCACACTGGGCTTTCTGTGATCAGCACAGAGCCCATTTCAGATCCTCTGGCCCCCTCTCCCTTTGTCCCTCCCCTACTCACTCTCAAAAATAATAACAAAAATAATTTTTTAAAAAATGAAGTCAAAACACATTTTTTACATTAAAGAAAACTTGTTCCCAGTATATCTGCACAGCGCAATTACTAAAGGAAGTTCTTCTTCCTAGAGGGAAAGGGTACCAGATGGAGGCTTAGGTCTTCAGGAAAGAATGAGGCACGTCTTGGTAAACAAGTGGGTTTATATTTATACAAAATGCAGGGGTGGGAATCCCACTGTATCTCCATATAGCTCACCTGCCTGGCTGGTACCAAAGCCAGATGGATGGTGGGGACCAGTCGATTGTCAGACACATAGAACAGTGGTGGTGTTAGCTAACGGCTTGGGATGCGATCTATTTACTAGAGAAAACGAATGCAGCATTTTCTGGGTCAAAAACCACTCATGGGGTTCCTGGGCCCCACCCATGCCTGTCAGTAGCTGCTTCCTTCACGTGGCCCCGGGCAGCCCCAACCCTGTGGCAGGATGGTTCGGTTCTCTGGCCATCTGTCCTGCATTTCATCATTCTGGCGCCCTAGAGTATATCCCCTGGTTCCATTACAGCGGTGACACACCGGAGTCAGATCGGGCATGACCGAGTGTGGGAGATGGACGCCCCGAGAGGTCAGGGCCTTCTGTATGGGTAAACCTCTCAGCACTGCGTGGGTTGAGCACAGGACTGTTCCCACTACAGTGAGAGACAGGTTGCTGACTGTGTAATGCTTCCAGGAAAGAGACAGCCAGGCAGGACATCCTCCACATTCCCAGCTGGATGTACCCACCTCCACCCTGCTCTCTGGCTTCCGGTTAGTTCGTTCGGCAGGAGGCCAGAGGAAGGGAGGAAGGTGAGGATCTTGGTAAGAAGCCACATCTGCCAGCAGGTTCACAGCCTAGAGCCATTCTCCACAGTTCCAGTAACTACTCCCAGAAAGGTGGATGCTCTCCATCAGCACCCTTTCAGGGAGCCACACCTTCCCTGGTAGCTTTCCCTCCACCTGACCCACACTTTCCAGAAGAGTCTACCAATAGCCCATTAATTGATTGCTTGAACTGAGAGAGTGCTGCTTCCTGCAAAGACCCTAGCTGACATTCCATGTGCATTCTCCACTGGACCTGCTTCCCATCTCTGCTGTGGCTCAGCACTGCAACCAAGTCTACCCGTATCATGTGTGCATGTCAAATGTGCACAAGCTGTGGAACATGGGTGTAGGGTCTATGGGTACTTCAAACAGGACATACACGGTACATTCAGGAGCTTCGTGAACAGCATGTACCTGTGGGCAGAGTAACCACATGTACGTGGAACGGGTAGGCACCCGTACCACCTATATTATACTGATATATAAAAGGCATATATGATATACTCCTAGCATGCCCATATTCAAGGACAAGTTCCACGTGGAATATGTGTGTGTGCAGAGTACACTCAATGCACAGGATGTGTACACATTCCTGTATATGCCACAGGGATTGTGTACATGGATTTGAAATTCAGCAGCATCCATGTTACACATCTAAGAGGAAAGGGGAGATACAAAACGCACACGTGCCAGACATCCGGAAGCCCGTCTCTCCTTCCCAAGAGAACGAGGTACAAATCTCCAGTGTCTCATGGAATGTGTGTGACAGTTCAGGTCCTGAAAGACGGGGCTTTCCATCCACGCATGAACAAGTGCACCCTGGCCTCCCCGGGCTGGGAGTCGTATTCATCCAACGACTCATGTCACCAATGACTGGTGACTTTTCACCAGGCCCTGTGCTTGTCACAGTGGATCCACAGGGACTTCTTTCCCCAAAATCTCCCAAGGGGCTCCAGCCAGCCAGCCCGGGCCCGGGGCCCTCCCAGTGCCTGGCATGATGGGGCCTTAGCAGTTGAGGGCATGTGGATGTCCAGGCCACCGAGGACCCCCAGGGTGAGCTGCCTGTCTTCCCCCATCATCTCCCATCCCCCGGCCCCTGGTTAGGTCCAGTCCTGGCAGCTCAGGACCCACATCCCCGTCCCGGCTTTCCCGCTGAGTCCCCAGGCTCCCAGGCCCTTCCTCTTCCCCGTCTGGGCCCTGCAGGGCAACATGGTGTCGGGAACCGCACCAGGGCCACGCTGCCCATCCGCCCACCATTGTATGAATAACTCATCCTTCTGGCAAAGCAGCGTCAAAAAAATGATTGGCACGGGGTTCGGGAAGCACGCACAGGGCCCAGAAGAGACACCAACACCAGGCAGTCACCTGGTTCACAGGATGGAGGTGGAGGGCAAGGCTTTAGAGGGGAAGGTAGACCAGTTTACGTGGTCCTGCCCCAGCCTGTGTTTGGCACCCCCTGCAGATGACCAGCACCCAGGGCCCCACGAGCTGGAGAATGCACCACTGGACTGCTCACGCCTCCATCTGTCTGCACCAGGCCGTGCCTCACCCTCCTGAGAGCCAGGGAAGGACTGGCTCAGGGCCCCAACACTGGCCCAGAGAGGCTGCTCCGCTGGCCACAAGAGGCCCAGTCTGGGGGCCAGCTCACAAGGTCAGTGCAGTCTGAAAAGCCGCCCCTGGTGCGTCACCCCAAACACCACGCTCCCTGGGTTCCAGGGCACTGGAGCCCTGAGGAGTCACCCGGGGGTCTGTCTGGGGAGAGGACCCATCCCAGCGCCTGCCGCCCCCACCTCCCAGCCACTGCCAAGGCCCTACTCCCCATCTTCAGTGTGTGCGTGGGGCCGTGGGGTGCCCGGGGCCGGCCAGGACGCAGCTGAGTGACCCTGGGTCGAGTCCAGTCCCCACGCTGGGGAGGCTCACAGGTTCCTGGCCCGGCACGGGAGCCAACAAGGACACAGATTGGAATCGAATTCAAGGGACCTCAGTGCCCCGAGGAGCAGAGTCCTTGTCAGCAGGACCTCAGCCCCTGAGACCCAGCTTAGTGCCCTGGAGAGGCGGGGCCAGCACTTAGGGCCCAAGAGGCGTGCGGCTGCGGGGGGAGGGGCTGAACGGCAGCTCCTGGTCTCCCCGGTAGAATTAGAGAGGAAGACAGACTTGTCAGCTCCAGGGGGGCGAGCGGTGTCCAAATCATCTGCTCTGCCTGGTGTGAAGTTCCAGCACGAGGCCCAGGCCGGAAGCCGGGGCGGCTCAGGGGACAACAGCTTGCGGTCACTGGCTCTGAGGAGCCTTCAGAGTTTTGATGGATAAATCGGAGTTTGCCAGGAGGAGAGGGGGCTGCAGGGTGCTCATGCTGCCCACTTCTGCTGGAGCCCAGACCTCCCTCGGTGGGCCAGGCCCGGTCTCACTCTTATCAGGCCCCCTCCCTGGGCCTGGGCACTCTCTGTCAGCAAGTGGAGGGCCCAGAACTGGCCTGAGCCCGGGATCCCCGCCTCCCTGCCAGGAGCGCTAAGGACAGGGCAGGGGCGAGGGGGGCAGGGCAAACGTGGGGGTGTGCAGTGTGGGAGGTTTGGGAGAAAGGAAAGGAAAACCCTGCGTCCTGCCCCGTAACCTAGCACATGACCCCCACCCCCGGGAGGGCACCCGCTTGCTAAGCCTGGAGGGGACTGGCACGTTATAAGAGTTGCAAGGTTGTTCATTTTGATGACTGCACAGAGTGACCCTGGAAAAGGCCCTCCCCATCACCCTCCCCATCACCCTCCCCATCATCAGAGGGCCAAAGCGAGGCCCAGAGGCAGGCACGTCACCCCCAGCTCCACACAGCAGGCCATCACCACCCCGACTGTACTCCTCTCTCACCCACAGACACTGACCCACCCTGCTGGAGCCGCTGTGGGCCAGGCCACGGGCAGGGGGTCCTGTCGTCCCTCCCTCCTACTGCCCTCTGGCCAGACTGAGCTCTGAGGACAGTCCTGCCCCCTCCTGACCCGTCTCTGTGATCCCAGACTGTGGCACGGGGGAGGCACTTGGAGTTTAGAAGGGATGCATCACTGTGTAAGTGAGTTCCGTCTTCCGGGCCCAGCTGGAAGTCCTGGCCGAGCCGGAGCCCAGCACTGAGCCCAGCATAGCTGGGGGGAGCTTTGCCCAAAACACGGCACCAGCCAGCCTCATTTCATGGCCTCTTTAATGTGCTTTGTGGGTCTCCTTGATCTGTCCTGGGAGAGGCTTTGCAGAGAAGAGGCCTGGGTCTCCCGGCTGCCGCTGGCTAACAAATAAAATGAATAGGCTCCAGTTTTCCGGAGGGGAAAGATGCGGGGAAGAGCGTAATAACACTCATCATTTCTGTTGGGTCTGGGCTCCCCGAAGAACCAGCTGTGGCTAGAAGGCAGCACCCCCCACTTCCAGTGCTCCTCGCTGGCTCCTACTAGACTTTCCAGAAGTTGATGGCCACAAGGTATGAGAAGTTTCCCAGACCCAGCTCCTGTTCTGGGCAGTGTTTCATTAAAGATGCCGTGAGTGTCGGGCAGGCTCTCCCCACTGTGAGAAGTAAGGAAGGCATCCGGACACTGTGGGCCACAGACCTGCCTCGCTCCTGGCACTCTGGTGTTCCAGAACTGTGGCTCCCTTTAGCCCCCTGGAAATCGAGGGCCATCAACAGCTGGCCTAAATGACTTTCTCAGGCTTGCACAGCACTTCACAGTTTGCATAATTTCCTGCTGTGCAGTGCCCCTCCCTGAAGCCCGCCCTGATCCCTTGGCCCCAATTCCACTCCAGGAAACAGCAATGGACAAGACTGGCCCCCCGCATGGGGCCAATTCAGGTTGGAGCCCTGACTCTAGGGGGTCGCCTCCCTCCCCAGGCACTCTCACTCTTTTCCGTCAAGTTTGGGGGGGGTGGGGGGGCTGCTCCCTGAGCCACCACAACCAGAAGCTGGGTGAGGGTGGTGGTGGCTGTCAACCCCAGCCCACAGCTGCCCGGCTGGGGACAGACGGCCCCGCACGGGGAGGGAGATGGCGACACGGGCCTTGGGCAGTGGGAAACTTGCTACTGGAAGAGAATGAAATATTTATAAAGGACGCACAAGGTTTTTGTGCTGATAGGAATTAAAACAGGCACACATTCCATTAAAGAATGACTCAGGGTGGCTTTGAGCAGGGAAGTGTCAGTGAGGGGAGCTGCCCTCAGCCCCTTGTGCTTCCTGGCCGGCTCCCCCACTTCTGTGTGCAGCTTGCCTCCCACTCATCCACCCTCCCACGACGCTGGCCTTGCTCAAGCCCCCAATGAGCTCCGCATGATTATCAAGACCCAGGTGTCTGCAGACACCAAAAAGGAAAATGACTCATGGGCCTCATTGGCGACCAGGGGGTGGTGAGTGGGCAGGAAGGACTCTCAGGAGGCTCCTGGGTAGGATCAGTGAGTCCCAAGATCTGCAGATCTATCTGCCACTTCCTGACCATGACCTTGGGAAAGCCACCTAGACTCTCTAGGCCTGAGCTTTCTCTCTGAAAGGGGGAATGGGGAGGGAAGCAGTCCCTTGCAGTTTACAAAGCTTGTCCACACCCATTCTTCCTTCCTAGAGGGACGTCCCAGCCTGCAGCTGCCTCAGGGCGCCTCTCCCTTCCTACAATGGAACAGAGCTGGGTACCACCCTGTGGGCCAGGCTTATGTGCAGGTCTCTGTTCAGCCTCTGAGAGGGGACAGTGCTTCCTGTGGGCTCTCATTGGGTGGCCAGCTGAGCCCTGAACCAATGAGCCTTTTGCTCTTTCCCGCCAGACTAGTAGGGTGCTAGAGTGTGATGTCTGGAGCCGCTGAAGTGATTTCGGCACCATGAGGATGGGTGCAACGGCAGAGGAGAAATCTCTGACCTGGGAGACAGGGTGGCTTTTTGCACCCGCATCTGAGCCCAGCCTAGAGTCAGCCCTGCTCACAGTCCAGCCTGCTCCCCAGGAAGTCTTTTGGCTACAACCAGCGTTTTGAGTGCAACTGATTAACCCTCAACATGCTCTACCCCTTAGCATGACTGCAAATGACAAGTAACAGCTTTGTATGGATAACATAGTCCTCTGCGGGCCACCCGCCCCGAACACAGCTTCTCCTCCAAGTGTCTCCCATCCGTCCAAGGGGAGACGAGGTGCACCAGCGGATGGCCAGCTGCACAGCCCAGGCCTCGGGAAGAGCAGCTGCTCCAGAGCCCAGCAACGGGGTGCAGGCCAGGGTGCCTCAACTCCCTGATTTTCAAAGAGAAGCTGGAAATATGGATTTTGTAAATGTAGACTCTAACTGATGTCTAATTAAACATGTTAATGGCACAGGCCAAACAAAATAAGACAAAAACAGACCATCTGTTTGTCTAAAACAAGAGGTCGTGATGCTCCAGAAATGGCGGAAAGACAGAAGGCAGGAAAGTGAGGGACGAGAGGTCAGTGAGCCCAGGGGGCATCTCACAGATGCACAAAACCAAGGTCGCAACAGGTGCCCTCACCGACAGATGCTCCTCCCCACGTGGGCTGAGGCCAGCCCTGCCTCCCTGCAGGTGGGAGCCACAGCCAGGTGGGCACAGTCCTCCCACGTAGACTGAGGCCCCTCCCCCAATCCCCATGGGGAGCTCCACCCCACAGAATGCATGAACCTACTTAACAGATTCGAATACTGAGGCTCTTTGCCCAGAACCCTCGGATTCCAAGTCCCAAGCACTTAGCCCTTCTTGGAGCCATGAGGAGGCCCCAGTGACTTGCTCACTCACAGGTCTGGCACTCTGTGTTCTCTGGAGGAATATCTGGCAGATTTGGTGTCTTATTTAATAAAAGAACATTTCCCTCAAATACTTTTAAGATTATTATTAATTTCCCAAATAGTCCCCTTTTGGCCTCCCTTCATTTTGTGGCTTATGGGGAAAAGGGGACCTATAAATTTATTTTTAAAAAGCTTTATATGAGCTTTATGGGCGCCTGGGTGGGTCAGTCGGTTGAGCGTCCGACTTTGGCTCAGGTCATGATCTCACGGTTCATGAGTTGGAATCCCATGACGGGCTCTGTGCTGACAGCTTAGAGCCTGGAGCCTGTTTCAGATTCTGTGTCTCCCTCTCTCTACCCCTCTCCCCTGTTCATGCTCTGTCTCTCAAAAGTAAGCAAAAAACATTAAAAAAAATTTTTTAAATGTAAGAATAACACCAAACCACTACCTAAGCTTATAAGGCATGAATTTCTGACCAGAGCTCCTGACCGGCCTTTCTGTTCTTCTGTCCCGAGAGAGGGCTGGGCAGGCTGGATGCAGGGAGCCAGGGGAGGGCACAGCCCGTGCTGGCCACAGGGAGCTTGCTCCCGCGGCTGCCAAACGGACATCTCATCTTCTCACTGTCCTGCGGGCATCCCTGAGGAGCACCTCTCAGGAAGCAGACTCACAGAAAGCCTGGCCCAGACCCCCGCTGCACCTCTACCCGTTTCCTCCACTCGGGGAGGATCCAGTGGGGATCAAATAAAGTGCCATTATCCCAAGTTATGAATGAAGCAGGCTGGGCAGCCACGTGTACGTCTCCATTAGTCCCCAAAACGACTGTGCAAGGTGGGCATCAGGGAGCACAGGTGCATCCAGGGGGCCCTGCTGGAGGCCGCATGCCCACCCAGGAGTCCACGGAAAAGTAAGAGACCGGCTTTACAGCCTTCTCCGCTCTCAGCGCAAACCCAGATAACAACGAAATGCATTCTTCAAACGTTATTTTTAGCAGTTGTACCGTAGGTATGTAGCCCAAAGAGCTGAAAGTAAGTCTTCAGATACTCGTATGCCCATGTTCGCAGCAGCCAAAAGGGAGAGGCAACCCACATGCTCTCCCGTGGATGAACAGATAAGCAAAATGTGGCCTATCCCGACGGTGGAATATTATCCGGCCTTGAAGAGGCAGGAGATTCTGATCCATGGTAGAATGTGGATGAGCCGTGAAACACTATGCTAAGGGACAGACGCCGGGCACCAGGACCGTACTGCAGGACTCCACCCATACGAGGTGCCCAGGAAGTGGCCCACCGAGGCTGGGGGAGGTTGCCTCTTGGGCCCAGGGCTATCTTCTGGGGTGGTGATCACAGGATATTATGAATGGGCTAAATGCCACTGAATTGTTCACGTTAAAAGGTCAATTTTATGTTGTATGAATTTTACTTCAGTGAAAAGAGTAGAGAAGCTCTTCCCCATTTTCTCCCTGACGATGAGGGAGGTGGGGGTGGCAGAAGCCTGGGGGTCAGGGCTGAGCTGGCCTGGGCACAGGGGCCCCCAGCAGGCGGAGGTTGCTCTGGAGAGGCCCTGGTCCTCTTCTCGGGGGGGTGGGGGGCACAGCCTTCACACGCCACACTCCCCAAGCCTGCAGGGCCGCTCTGTGGGCTGCCTTAACCAAACCCCATTGGGCCTCTGGACGCGGGTGACAGGCGCTGGTTCTGGACCAACCGCGGGCCACCTCCTCCCACAGAAGGCAGGCAGCTCTGAGAGCACAGCCTGGCGGGCAGAGTCGGGGCTCAGGGCCTGGTCCGGGGTCCCACCTGGATGGGGGCGCCAGCTCTGACCCGACACCTGGCGCAGGACCAGGTCAAGGTCAGCCCCGCCCACTCGAATACCCTGAGCCTGGAGCACGAGCGCGAGCCGGGACCACGGGCTGGGAGAGGCTAGAGCCCACCACTCACCAGGCAAGTCTGCTTCTAAAGAGGCGCCTCCTCTAGGGGACAGGGAAGGGCGCACGGGGCGGGGACTTGCTGGCAGCAGCAGCCTCCGGTCCCTGGGGCCGCGCTCCGCGGAAGGCGGCGACCGAAGAAGCTCGGGCGCCCTCTGGCGGGCACTCGGCGCAGAGCCGCCATCTCGGCCGCAGCCCGCGTTTCCCTGGGCCGTATCCAGAGCCATTCATCCCTTCCTCAGTGATACCTGTCACGCGGCGAGCCTCTTCTCAGAAGTTCCCATCAGTCAGCGGCGGCACTGACGACACGGGAACGATCGCATTGATCCAGTGCTGATGACCACAACCACCTATACCGAGGGCGCAGGCTCGGCCAGGGACTGAGCGCAATGGTTTCAAGACCCCCTAGCTGGGAGGGGTGGGGGGGGGCAGGTGTGTGCTGTCACCTCCCCAGTGTGGAAATGTGCCTTGCCCCCACCTGGGCTCCCACGCAGGCCCCTGACACCAGGCACAACCCCAGCCCCACTGTGGACACGGTGGTGCCCACCCCTTCCAGAATGAGCCGGAAGCCTGTGGTTCTCTTCAGGCCCTCCTGGGTCCCTTCCCAGTAAAAAAGGCTCCTCGCTCTTCTCTCCTTTCCTCCTCACCCACAGTACAAACCCCCCCCCCCAAAAAAAAGAAACTGGAAGAAAATGTGGTAAAACAAACCCATATTTAAAAACTTAAGTTCGGGGCGCCTGGGTGGCCCACTCGGTTAAGGGTCCCACTTCGGCTCAGGGCATGATCTCACGGTTCGCAGATCTGAGCCCCGTGTCCGGCTCTGTGCTGACAGCTCAGAACCTGGAGCCTGTTCCGATTCTGTGTTTGCCTCTCTCTCTGCCCCTCCCCCACTCTCTCTGCCTCCTAAAAATAAACATTCAAAAAAAATTTTTTTATTAAAGTCATAGGAACAAAATTTGGCTCACTTTTGAAAGTCTATGGTAGAGTAAGAAAATGTAAAGTCAAGCAAGACCTGACACCCATTCGTTAAGAACTGGTACATTAAAAAAAAAGAGAGAGAAAGAAACCAAGTAAAACTCACGCTGTCTGATGTGGAGACTGTCTTTCAGGGCTAATTCACGCTGGAGTGCACAGGGGGACGGAAGTGAGCGGAATTCACACCAGAAAGGCCAAGAGGGCAGAACACGCAGAGCCTTGAATGCCAAATTGCTCTCGGCTCTAACAACCAGCCCAATGAGGCAGTGGCCATGGCCCCGGGACAGGCAGATTCCACCGCTCTGTTCAGATGCTCCGGGCCCTCTAACAGGAGAGTCCTGCCCCCTCAAAGGGCCCTGTGCAAGTGCCACCTTCTCCAGGAAGGCTCCCTGCTCCTCCCTCTGAATCCCCAAAGGTGCCTGGACACACACGGATCTAAGTGGCGTGGAGTTATGGGGCCCGATGGCCAGGTCCTCATCCCTCATCTGTGAAATGGGCATGATTCAAGACTATGGGGCCATCAGGGCGTGGGCAACAGAGACCAGGGCGCACAGGGTAAACTGTTACACAGGCCCGTGCCCCTCAGGTCCCAGTGAGCCGAAGTGAAGGTCAAGAGTGTTGCATTTGTAGGTTCTGAGGCATTGCCTCCTAAACTTGGGTGTTCGTAGGGACGGGACAGACTAGGATCTCATTACAGGGCAAGTCCTGAGTCAGGAGGGCTGGGGGCCCAGGACTCTGCGTTTCTAACTTGGCCCCTGGTGACACGCCGATCCGCGGAGCTCCCGCTGTGCAGGAAGGGCCGAAACAGAAGCCAGGTCACGTCAGAGCAGAAGGGGGTCAGGAGCCCTAGAGGTGGTACAAGGCCTTGTTTTTTGTTTTTTTTTTTTAACTTTTTAAATGTTTATTTTTGAGAGAGAAAGAGCGTGCATGAGGGAGGGCAGAGAGAGAGGAAGACACAGGATCTGAAACAGGCTCCAGGCTCTGAGCTGTCAGCCCAGAGCCTGATGTGGGGCTTGAACTCACGAACTGCGAGATCATGACCTGAGCCGAAGTTGGACGCTTATCGGACTGGGACCCCCAGCGCCCGGTACCAGGCCCTGTTCTCAGTCCCTCTGACCTGGTGACCTGCTCACACGTGCTCCGCACCTGCAGGAGGCGGGTGGCAGCAAACTCACTTCCAGGGCCTCAAGCATCAAGAGATGCTCATTTTGTCCAAAAGCAACAGGAGTGGGCGGGTTCTAGCCGAGACCGCTGGTGCCCACCCGCCCACATGTGTGCCCTGCTCCAGCTCGTGCTCACACAGCTGGCCCACACTGTTCCTCGCAAGCCGACTCAGCGTATGACTCAGGGACGGCAGCAGGGTTCTGGCTTGGCCCATAAACACCGGCCTCATGGTTCTCTCGCTCTCCCCTCTCCTTCTGAGTGTGACTCCCCCTGCCCGCTCTGTCCCCTCCCCCCTCCCCGAGGATGCAGGACTCAGGATCACGGGAGGACAGAGCCTCTGGCTGACAGGAGCCGGAGTTCCTGAACGCCCCACGGAACACAGCCCTGCTGACCCGCAGTGACGACCCCAAGAGGAAAAGTCGCTTGTACTGCGTCCACGCCCCCGAGTGACACTTCAGAGAGATGACCGTCTGCCAGCTCAGGAGCCAGAGCCCGACGGCAAAGACGTACAGACTGGCGTTGCCCACGAGGCCCAAGGAGAACCCACACCTGGGTGTACACACAGACCCCACAAAGCCCTTCTGTGCCCCATCCTCACGTCTGCAGGTGGTAAGCACTGGGACGCTCACATCGACTTCATGGGGGACAAAACCGGATCGCAGGCCCTGTGCATGTGCGTGTGCACACACGCAGGCATGTGCACACAGGGATGTGTGCACAGACGCGTACACGCACGCACACAGGCAGTACAGACACAGATGTGTGCACACGCATACACCCACACTCACAGGGACGTGTGCACGCACACACCGACACGCAGACTCACACACGCACAGCCCTCTCTGCCCTGGACACCTTGGAGAGTAATAAAAAAGGAACAAGACAAACCTGAAGAACATTAGAAGCCCCACTCCCCCACCGCCTAATTTTTAATGGTAAACATGAATTAAACGTGAGCGCTTCTACAAAGCACAGAACGAAGCTTGGTTCCCAGCCTCTCTGTGCTCCGTTTCCTTGTCGGCAAATCAAGAATGATAATATTGCCGGCCCCGGGAGGTTGTAAGGATTGCTCATTTCAGCCAAGCCACTGGCCCCAGGACATACGATATGATGGGGACAATCCTCAACTGCCACAAGACCTTCTAAGGCGGCCGTGCCTCCAGCGCCTGCGGAACAGCATGCACGCACACGCACACACGTGCACACTCACACACTCACGGCCTGGACCCTCCCTTACATAATCGTAACCCGATGTCTCCAGTCTCCAGGCAGAGTGGAAAAACCCAGGCAGAGAGGCAGACCCGCTTGGCCTGACTCCGTTCAGCTGCACAACTTCAGGAACAGGCTTCAGCATCTTGCGCCTGGTCTGTTCTGGAGACGAAGTACACACAGCACCTTCCCCCAAGGCTCGCTGTGAAATAAAGATAACAGATACAAGCACCAGGCACGTGCCTCCCTAATGCCAGGGGCCTCTCCCTGGCCCTCTGCGCTTTGAGTCTGCCTTCCAATTTCCCAGCTATCCTGTAACCATCGTCAGCGAGCTTGTCACTTGCACAGGATTCCTATTTCTCCTACCTTATGCCTCTGGACCTTTGCACATGCCATGCTGCTGGCTTTGAACACCCCTCCTGTGCTCCACACCCTGCTTACAGGCTCACTCCCTTTTCCCTCAGCCTTGGGCTGGGAGGGCTCAGCGGAGGGGAGCCATGGCGCTGAGTCAAAGCACTCCTGCTTCTTGGCTCCCTTACGCTGGTGGTCTCAAGTGCAAATGGCTTTGGGACCACGTAAGTGCCATTCGCAAGGAAGCAGGACTTGTCTGAGAGGTCAGAGGGAAGTAGAGACCCCGATGAAGGAGACAGCCAGACAGGAAGCTCCAGCTGGTTACTGCTTTAAGGGAGGGTGGCCTGGCAAGGGGTAAGGGGGGCCGGCGCTCCCCTTCCCTGAAAGGCAGGCCTCCGGATGCATCTGTGGACAGAGGGCAGACCAAGTGTCCACAAAGCCCCTCCCTTATCACTAAGTCCCCCTCATCCTCCCAGCAAGAGGCATCTGTGTCTGTGCCAGCGGCCGGCCACTGCCCCCTGCGGCCCTCACCCCCAGCGGGGCCTGCGGGGCACAGGGCGGCAAGTCCACCAAATCTCCGGCCATCTCTTGAGATGTCCCACACCCACCTGCCCCCTGTAAAGGGCCCTTCACAGAAGCCACTGGGTCATCTGCACTGGAGGCCGTCTGTCCTCCCCAGACCAGCGGGGACACCTCAAGGGCGAGCTCTGATCCCGACTCTTTCTGAAGCCCTAGGGCTGTGCCTGGCACACATGGGGTGGCTGCTTGCCAAACAGCTGGATAAGGATGGTCCGCTGAGGTGTGTCTCTACCTGGTATCCTTACACATGGGATGGAAGCTTCTAGTAAATACTATCCTTGAGTGGAGGGGGTAGTAAGTAGTTTATAAAGAAATCAATTCACCAGGCCTGCCCTGGACTCCTCAGTGAGGGGACTCTCTCCTGGTGTGTGTGGGATGGGGGGCCCTCTCCTGGGAGGGTGGCACTTGCGTTTTGCCAGAAACTTCCAGGGGTGGGCAGCCAGTCTGGGCAAAGTCAGGCATGCAGTGACCCTCAGAGAGCATTCTAGATCCTGTGTTATTCAATGGCCAAATGTATCTCCAATGTCCAGTACATAGTAGAAATTCTATAAAAGTTTGTGAAAAAAGGGGCGCCTGGGTGGCTCAGTCGGTTAAGCACCAACTGTGACTCAGGTCATGATCTCACGGTTCGTGGGTCTGAGCCCCGTGTCAGGCTCTGTGCTGACAGATCGGAGCCTGGAGCTGCTTCGGAATCTGTGTCTCCCTCTCTCTCTCTCTGCCCCTCCCCCGCTCTGTCTCCTTCTGTTTCAAAAATAAACATCAAAAAAGAATTTTAGAAAACAAAACCATGAAGCAGAACGATGTCAGCTGGACACTGTCCTAAACACCGAAGTGCCTACAGTGAGCACAGCTGCTGCACCCATATTTTAAGTGAGGAAACTGAGGCTCAGGGGTTAATAACAAGCTCAAGGTCCCTGTCCACCTGGCAAAGCAGGGATTCGAATCCAGACCCCTGCCTGCCCCAAGCCCTGCCCCTGGGCCACCTTGCTGCCAGGGTGGCATCAGATCGTCCACAGAGCAACGCGCATGTCCCAGAGGGGGTGGGAGGTGCAGGGGTGCGGTGGGGAAGGAGGCGGGGCCGGGAACCATGAGGCCACAGAGGCATGCGGAGGGTCCGACGTCAGGGGCGCAACCTGCCGTCATAGGAACGGACTGTCACCATCCAGGCTGGGGGCACCTCCGTCCTTCCCATCTCGGAGGATGAAAGGCTTGTGTCTTTCATTTCTGCATTCCCAGTGCCTGGCGACAGGGGCACCTCACCCACTCGGCAGGTGACTACTGGGGCCCTGTGCCAGGCACCGAGGGGGGGCAGTGACCGCGGGGGACACAGTGACACCGACCGCAGCAACGACCACGGCACAGGGATGGGCACAGCACGGCGCTCTGTCCTCCAAGCTCAAGGTCAGCTGCCGGGTCCACAGAGGGCGCGATGCTCATAAGGATGTTAGAGGGTATGAGGGAAGAACTTTAGGGCAGGCCGCTAACAACCCCATTTCACAGGTGAAGAACTGAGGCGCAGAGAAGTGGTGTCCACTCAGGGTCTCACCTGTACATGAGTCCGGCCCCGCACTCGGATTCCGGAGAGGCCCACCCACCTGCCCAGACGCCTCCATCCCCGCCGCAGGAAGCGTTTACAAGCACAAGCTGCCCTCGATCCATCTCTCCAGAGTCATGGGACCTTGTAATTAAAGCGGCTGCCCGGCTGTCTGTGGGTGAGGGATGGCCCCGGACCGTGACAACGGCCCTGCATCTGTCTTGTTAGTGGCCTGGTGTCCGGGAGGCGCAGGGTGGGGACACAGCCTCAGCCAAGGACCCTGGACCGCGGGGCCACCCCAGCCTAGGGTGGGATGAGCCCTCTGCTGGGACCAGCCCGCCCCCCTACTCAGCTCCCGCCCCCCTGAGGAAAACAGGACCAGTTCAGCTTCCGTGGCTGCTGCACACGTGGCCCCTCCCAGAGCCCACATGCTGGCCCCAGGGGTCTGTGCTGGGGAAGGCGGCCTTCACGGACGGGCCTGGGAGGAGCGCTCGGCTCAGATCATGGACTTCCTCCCTGGGACTCAGTTGCCCCTGTGTCACTTGGCCCTGCTGCCTGCGGTGGCTGTGAGGGCTAAAAGGAGCGAGCTGGCTGAGCACTTGAACTTGAACTCGGATGGAGCGCCAGGCACACGGCAGGTGCCGTGCTGACACTGGAGAGAACACGAGGTGGCCATCTGTTCCCAGCCTCCTCCTCAGGGCACCGCGGCTGTGACATCACAGATGCGAGGCGCACGGTGGGCCCTCCACCCGTGTCCGGGGAAACCAAATCCCCTGTGCCAACCCCCTCGCTCCCACAGTCAAACCCCGGCCCCAGAGCACAGTCTCCTCGGACGACCTGCTGGAGGAGCAGGGTCAGCCTCACGGCAGGAAAGCCGTCCAGGGAGCGCTGCACTGGCTGCTCCTCCCGCCGGCTGCTGGCCGAGCCTGGGGTCCTCATCCGTCACAGGGAAAGCGTCCCCACGCCCCTCCCCGCCCAGTGAGGTGGGCGTTGTGTGCGACGCGTGCAGCCCAGGCCCCAATGCACCAACGACCCCCAGCAGTCACCTTTCCTCCCAAGCCAGCCCCGGGCCACCCCACAGCTTCCTGCCAAATCCCACATCACATCCTGTCGAGGGGGCCAAGCACTCTCAAGGTGCAGCCACAAACCTTCATGGGAATCCACAGGGTGCTGGTCAGCATGCAGCCCTGACCCTGACCATGGAAACAGGCCCCAGCATCAGCATGACAGAGCCACCCGAATTGGAGTCCAGGAGCCCCAGCCCCAGCATGAGCGGGGCTCTGGCTCGGCGCCCACTTTGGGGCCTGGCATGAGGCAGAAGATAGGATAGGTCTCCAGTGCCTATGCAGTTTGTGCAGACGTCCCCAGGGTCCCCAGGGCCAAAAGCCTGTGGGGTCCCCAGAGGCAAATACCCACTGATAAAGCTTCCTTCTACCAGTCCCACAGGGAGAAAATCATGCCTGAACGCGGCATCGCCCTTGATACCCTTCCCGAAAAAAGCCAAGGGTGACAGTCGCTTGGGTGGACTCTCCCCTGAATCTGTCACCGCCAATTCCCATCACCGCCCAGCACTGGGCACCACCAGCCCGGGGAGCGGGCTGGCAGCTCCAAAGGGCTGCTCTGTGATCTTGACTACCCTGTCCTCACTGTTCAGGAAGAGCCGGGTCCTGGTGCAACCCCGTCCCTGCCTCAGCCCTGTGACCTTGGGCAATTCCCCTAACCTTGCAGAGATCCAAAACTGAAAGGCAAAACAAGAAATGGGGAAAAAAATCCCCACAGATCTAATCCTTCTTAATTTGTCTCCTGGACTCCCAGCTACTTTATTTTACTTCCTACTTCTTAGATTTCTCCATTTTGTAATTTGTTGATTGTAGGAATAGTACTTGCTCACTGGAGAGCATCGTGAAGTCTTCTAAAAAGGCAGGAGAGCATTACCGACAGACAAGCCAGTTCAAGAGGCAGCCCTGTGAGCATTTCCGCACGTTTCTTCCAAGTCCTTCCACCAGACACACCTTCCAGGGCTGAGAGCAGACTCTGAAGAAACCATTATGTAGCCTTCTTATAGGAAAATGTCCGTGTCTTTACATTACCCATAAAAATTCTTCATAAACATCATTTTTAATTCTTCATAAGCTTCAAGGAGACTCGCCGTGATTTCTTCACCTAGATAAGCTAAATGGGGAATCCAACCGACTCTACTTTGTCTTCATTGCTAATAACCATTTGTACTTTGGCCAAAAGCACACCATTTCTGGCCCTTGGGATTTTATCCTTACCATGTAAAAAAGCCAGAAACCAATGAAATGCCAGAACATGGGCTGAGCACTGCAAGAAATTAAAAAAATAGAGATGCTCCATCATCCCCTTTCCTGAGGGAAGGGTCTAAAGAGACCCTCCCTCCCACCTGCTAGGGGTGATTGCCCCCATTTTCCTGGGTGAAGAAACATACTCAGAGAAGTCACGTGAGTCTGGGCTTCCACGGATGAGCCCAATCTTTACTGTGCTTTCTGAGGTCACAGAAGCTCACTGATGGCCAGACCACTTCCAGAACGGCAGAGTAAGGACTGTGAAAGATCTGCCCCTCCAAAACCATGAGAACACTCCCCAAAAGGTCTAAATCAAAATTTTTGAAGGGTGTCTGGGTGGCTTAGTCGGTTGAACATCCAACTTCAGCTCAGATCATGATCTCATGGTTCATGGGTTTAAGCCCCGCGTCGGGCTCTGTGCTGACAGCCAGGTCAGAGCCTGGAGCCTGTTTCAGATTCTGTGTCTCCCTCTCTCTCTGACCTTTCCCTGCTCACACTGTGTGTCTTTCTCTCTCTCTTAGAAATAAATAAAACATTAAAAAAACTATTTTTAAATCTACTTTTTTAAAATCTGGAAATTAACTGCAGGCTTGCAGTAATCCAAGAAAAACAACTACATTTCAGAAAAGAAGGAAAGCTTTATGGGGTTCTAACTTACCCTATTTCCCACCTCCCTGTTCCCAGCTCCGTAGGAGCCTTGAAAACTAACAGCCCTGCAACCACGATTGCTATGAAAAACAGCATCCAGCCACCACAGGAAGGGGGCAGAGCAAGTCTGGAACCCCCCAAGCCCCCACAGAATCGCCATTATTCGGCCTGTCCGGCAGCTCCCTGTAAAGTTCCATTTCCACAGCGTGTCTTTATGTGATCTGACTCAGAGCCTGCTCAGTGATAAACCATACCCCCAGAACATTTGTTGAAAACAATCACAGGCCATTTTTTTAACACTGCAGTTGCCTGAACGGGCATTACTAATTGGAGCTCACAAGTGGGTGACTATAAAACCAGAAAGGAAGAACAGGGGAAAGGGAGACTCTGAAACACTCTGATACACCCTGGAAACCTGGCCACTCTGATACCTCCTGGTAAACCCTGGGAACAAGGCCACACACGTACACAGGACTGTGCACGTTACCGAGAAACCCTTGGGATGGCCCCAGTGCCTCGCTGCTGGCTGACCTTGAGACCCTGCACAGGAAGAAAGCAAAGGCTGAGTGGGGGTTGTAAATTTCATGCCAGAGCACTGTGTACCCCAACACACACATAGACTCTCTTGGTGAAGATGGGGAGACCCCCTGACTTAAGGCCTTGAAGGAAATCTCTGTCCAATGGCTAGCTGGCCACTAAGAGAACCAAGGAGAGACTTTGTGGCCACGTGGAACAAAGATTACGGATGCTACAGAATTCATCCAGGAAAAAAGGAAGAGCAGCAACAGTAACAGCAAAAGCAACAACATTAAACCCTGCAGAGGAGGGAGAATGTGATTCCCAGAGTTGCCATATTATATCGTTTTAAATACCTAGTTTTGAGCAGAAAATTCTAAGACACATAAAGACATAGGAAAGGACGGCCCATCCACAGGAATGAAACACCGTTGGTAACAAATGTCCCTAAGGAATCCAGAGATCAGTAGAGGTACGACATCAGTTGCCACAAATATGTTCAAAGAATAAAAGGAACCACATCGAAAGACGTACAGGAAAGTATGAAAATGGGGTTTCACTAAATAGTAACAATTGAATAAAGCAATAATAATAAAGCAGTGTGGAAAGGCTTAGACCATATACAGATGTAATTTGTATGATAATAACAGTGCAGAGAAGAGAGAGAAACGGGGTTTTGTGGCATTCTGCATGCCACTGAAATTAAGTTGGTATTAATCCAAACTACACTTTTAAAAGTTAAGATGTTAATTATAATCCCCAGGGCAAGTACTAAGAAAATAATTCAGAAAACATATAATAGTGAAGGAAACAACAAAGGAATCAAAATTGTATACTAGAAAATATCTATTTAAAAACAAAACGAATAACAGAGGAATCAAGGCACACGCGCACACACACACACAAAGATACAGAAAAGGAACAGCAAGATGGCAGACTAACTTCCTACCTTATCGGCAACTAAATACAGATGGACTACATGCTACCATCAACAGGCAAAAACTGGCAGAATGGACAAAAACATGTCCACCAACATGCTATCTATAAAAGACACTTCAGATTCAAAGACACAACCGAGTATGATGCAAAAGATGGACAGAAAAATCACGCAAACCACCCAAAAGAGCCATGGTGTCCATACTGCTATTAGAACAGACTCTAAGACACAGTTTTACTAGAGCCACAAAGGGAGATTTTATGATAGTCAAAGCTCAGCGTGTCAGCAAGGCACCACCCTGATACACACACCTCACGGCAGAGCCCCAAATACGTGAAACGGAACGTCACTGCTGTAACCACTGGTTAGATTTGTCTCCGTCACCGCCTTCAACCCCCCCATCAACCCCCCCATCGCCCATTCATGACATCTGGGAAGAGTCCAAAACTTCCCTGTCCCTTCAGTTATTCACACCTCAAGGAAGTCTAAGCGTCTTCTCAAACTCCATCTGGACCGCGCCTCCTCCTCCACAGGCTGTAGCTGGGATGCGGATGGGGACAGGAAGGGACGCCAGGGGGCCCGCGGTCTGGCTGGGACCCCTCCTGCCCTTCCCTCACAGACCCCCGCAGGAAGGAGGCGAGCCCTCTCCCCATCTGCCTGATGCTCCTCCCCCCTGCGCTGGCCAAGGGCTGGCACTGCTGTGGACACCAGCCTGGGTTCTCAGGTGCTTTCATGCCCTGCCCCCTGCCCCCTCTGGCCACTGGGGTCCCCTCACCCCAGGGGGCGGCCACTCTCCCTCCTCAGGGTGAGCTGAGTCCACCAGGGCCTCACCGGGCAGGGACCCCCAGCAGTAATTCCTGTGCTGGAAACAGCGGCTGCCCCTCTCTGCCTGGGCGGCCCTGAATCAGCGTGCCCCTCCTCCCGGGTCTCCAGCATCAGCCTCCAGCTGGCCCCTCAGTCTAGTGCCTTCTACCGCCCATCTGCGTCCCACAGCCCACCCCTCGGAGCCCCTGCCAGGCCTCAGCACCCTCACCCCCTGCCGGTACCTGCTGAGGGGCTCCTGCCCCGAGCCCCCGAGCCCGGCCCTGCTACCTCTGGCACCTCCTGGGCAGTCGCTGCCAGGTGAATTTTACCAGATGCAAGCAGCACTGCTCACCTGGAGTTCTGCACTTCACAGAGCCATCCGAAGTGTGATACGAATTTAGTGAACAGGAGGGGCCCGGAGATGATGCAGGCTGAGCTCTGGAGCCCCGTAGCTAGCTGTGCCCCCTGAGAAGACTTGCTTCACCTCTCTGGGCTCCACTTTCCCCATATATAAAATATTAGCTGCTGGGATGCCCGGGTGGCTCAGTCTGTTGAGCCTCTGACTCTTGGTTCAGCTCAGAACGGTTCGTGAGATCCAGCCCCACGCCAGGCTCTGGGCTGACAGCGTGGAGCCTGCTTGGGATTCTCTCTCTCCCTGTCTCCCTGCCCCTCCCATGCTTGCTCTCTAAATAAATAAGTAAAGGTCAAAAAAATATTAGCATCTAACATTCACTAGTGCGTACTCTATGCCAAGTGATGCCACACAGATAAGCCCACCCCCTCAGCAGGTGCCGTCATGGTCACACGTTGCAGAAGTAGACGTGGAAGCTCAGGAAAGGTGAACAGTCTTTCCAGAGGCCGGGCCTCCAGCAAGTGGCGATGCCGGGATTTGAACCCAGGCAGTCCGACGACACGCAAGTGTGTCTGGCCCAGTGTCTGGCATATCACAGGTGACCGGCAAATGCAGGCATTCGCCCTTCTCTGCCCACAAGGGCCAATGGACCCTGAGGCCCACCCGGTGAGTGAATGCCCTGAGCTAAGCAAGTGGGTGAAAGATGAGAACCAAACTACAAAGCGGTTTGCCCTGCACTGGCCAGTGGCTCCGTCTCCACAGCTCTCGGGGTCTGGAATCTGGGCCTGGTCATTTGGCTTGTTGTAGCCGAAGGGACAGTAGCAAAGGTGAGGGAGAAAAGGTGAGAAAGCACTTCTGCTTCTGGGCTCACGCCCTCTGATTGCCTCCAAGGCCCAGGCTCCGTGTGACAAGACCCCAGCCCTGCGGGAGCAGAGAGGGGCTGGCCCAGCTGAGCCTCCCAACCAAGCAGCCCCCCGCCCAGCCCCCCGCCGAGGCAAGCCCTGGCCAGACCAGCGGGACGGCCCAGCCGGGCCCTGGATGTAACCCCCCTGAGGTCAGCACCCGCATCTGCGAGATGAGGCAAGGACCCCAGCCCTGCCCCGTCAGCACACAGATGCCTGGGGGAGAGGGCAGCCCTGTGCCGGGGCCGAGCCGCTGTCCCACGTCCCCTTCCCTCCACGGAGCCCACTAACACACACCTCCAACCGCCCACTCCCCTGGGCCCCCAGGCAGGCTCAGATCGCAGGCAGTCCTGTGTCCGGGGCTCTTTCTAGCCCCGTGAGCATCGCTAACCTCAGCTAACACGAGTGTCCACGGGCACCGTGGAGCTTAAGTAAAATAACCGTGTGGTCTTCTCACCTGCGAAGCATCTACCTTGGGGGTGTCGGCGGTCAAGCTGGGATTGGAACCCTCGCCTGTCACCCCCTTAACCGCCCTCACCCTACTGCAGAAGCCACACCCAGACCCTGCCATGCTGCACGGAGCTGGCCACAGGAGAGGCCGAGTTGCTGGGACGAGGGATGTGCTGGACCCTCAGCCTGCGACGCCTCACAGGAACGCACTCAGCTCTTTTCAGGGGCCCCAGGAACTTGGACGGGGAAATAAAAGCACCACCCTCAGCTCTACCGCCCTCTGGCTGACATTTAGCGAGTCCTACTATGCACATGAACAAACCACAGAGGGCTCAGCGGTGGCTGTCACCCCAGCAGTGGAAGAAACCATGTATCTCTGTGCCGTGTCCACGGCTGGGGACCCCTGACTCATGGCGGTGTCCCCCGGAGCTCATCACAGCTAATCCCCAGCCTTCCCTCTTACTGAACGCATCGGGCAGGAGGCACCACACACTGGGTCCACCCCGGGCGCCCTCGAGGCACAGGGCACTCGGCCAACTCCCCGCTCCCACGCTGCCCTCCTGAAACCCAGCCCGGCTTTCCTACCCACCAGCATGCGGGGCTCAGCGCAGGTGCAAAGCCGGTAGCCACACGCCTTGTCGCACATTCACCGGGGTCCCCCCACGCCTGGCCCAGCCTGGTGGTCAAAACTCTCCCTGCAAAACCACGGCCTGGCCCGAGCACAGATGACTGTTAGCAGGGCCGGTGCCCAGAAGGGACTGCCAGCAACAAGTTCAGGGGGAATCAGGCTCTTGGGAGAGAAGTTCCTTTCTCTTGGCAGCAGAACCCCCCTCCGGATGTTTTAGAGCCGGGGGCGGGGGGGGGGGTGAGCTCTGCTGTGCTGAGCCACTTCCCCCACCTTGTTCCCAGGGGACCGGGCGATGGGTTTGCCTTCAATGAGGGGGCTTCTGGCCAGGGGCCCCGATGCCAGGTGGGTGAGATCTGGCAGCCCCACACTGGATCCCATGACTCAGGGACACTGCAAGGGTGGGGGACTAGAGTGAGAGCAAAGAAGATTCCAGAACCTGGACCCAGAAGCTCAGCGGTAGTTACGTCTCTGAATTTGTTGTGTGACGGTGATGTCAACCCTGCTCTCCACTCTCTCTCTCCATCATCAAATCCTCAAGCAGGACAGCTCTCCCGCCTCCTTCACCAGAAGAACAAATTGGCCCCTCCCAACACCACCCCCCCATGCAGGCAGAGGGCTGCGTCGGCCCCGGGGTGAGTGTTTAATCCGTCCGGGGCACCAGGAAGCATCTCTGGGGCAGGGGGAAGGTTTGGGGGCAGACAGCCCAAGAGCACAGCCTGGGTACTGCAGTCCATCACACTAACCCCAATACACCCAAGGACCACCCCTCCCCCATCCTGCCAAGGAGGCCCAGACCCCAGGCCCGTCCCCACCCCACCGGCGAGGCCTCTGCACCCACGCGCTCGGCGCCATGCCCCTGCCTCCCAGGTGGGCGGTGAAGCAGCCACGGGTGTCCTCTGTAACAGGGACCCAGTGCCCGCTCACTCGGTCCCGTCCACACAGCAGGGACTTCAGGTGACACAGGTTCAACAGGGTAAAACCCACACCACCAGCCAAGCCAGATGGGCCCCCAGTAACCCTCACTCAGCAGTTGGCACCCTCTGTTGTGCTGTGCCCTTCTCTGTGTCTCCAAGCTGCTCCCTTTCCACAAAGCCCCCCCTTACAGGAAGCCTTCCTGCTGTTCCAACAGGAAGCATTTCGGAGAACGGGGGAAGGGCATCCCCTCTCTCGTTCGTTCATATCCTTGTGGAAAACACACTGTGCGCAGGTGTCATGGGAGCCCAGGGAGCTTGGGGCAAACAGGTCGGGCTGGTCAGCGTGGAGCCAGCGCCCCCACTGGAAGCCACGTTCAAGGCCGCCCTGATCAGTCCCTAGGCTGTGGGAGGGGACCTGGAGGGAGCCAGCACAGGTCACCCAGACCCCCAGACTCCCCAGACAGGGCTCCTGGGAGGGGAGCAAACCTCATCGCCCATCAGGACTCAGCCGCAGCCACACAAAACCCAAGGGGGGGGGTCCCCACATATGACTGCCCATGCCGAAGTTCAAGGGCTTCTAAGGCAGACACTGGGAAAGCCAGTGGGGGAGCAGGGGCCCTCACAGGGGCTCCCCCACACCTGCCCTGGACCCCGCTGGCAGCTATTCCTGAAGCAAAGATCAGACAGGCTTTAATGTTCTTATTCTGCAGAGCTGGGTCCATAGAAAGCTTCCTACAGACCCCTGAGAAGAGGGACGGGGTCCCCAGCTGGTAGGTGGCACAGCCCACAGCCAAGCCCAGGCAGCCTGCGGGCGGCCCCGAGCCCAGGTCGCTCCCACACCGCGTCCCAGCAGCTGGTGCGTGGAGCCCGACTCCGGACAGTTTCCCCTCGGGCGCGCTCCCTCTCTTGCTATTCTGTTATTTGATTCCGTTCTATTATTCTATTTCATTTTTTAATATTCTAACTGTGACCCACTAACTCGATTTCATGACCCACTAATGGATCATAGCCCACAGTTTAGACAATATTCCTGGGCAGGGCTTTTCAGCCAGAGGCGGATCGGGGCAGGCTGGGGAGGGAGCAGGCTCGGAATGTCCACACAGATCCTGAGGCCCAGACTCCACATTCCTAAAGTGGGCGCCACCACCCCCATGCCGAGCGGAGGAAACCGAGGCCCAGGAGGCCTGCTCGGCGGCCAGGTGGCACGGGGGTTTGAAGCCAGGCCCACCCGGGGCCACACCAGGCAAAGGAAGCTGCAGGGCTGGAAGGCTGGCCTGAGGCCCAAACAGGGGGATGCTTCCCGCCATGCACACCCCTGCCCCCTCAGCAGAGACCCTCCCCCCACCAGAAGATCCCTGGACAGTGCTCATGGGGCCCTGGGCACGGAGGTCAGGCGAGGACTCATGCTGTGTGCCTTGGAGCACCTCACTCACCCTCTCTGGGCCCTGGTGGTACCACCTATAAGAAGAGATCAGGACTCCTTTACCTTCCAAAGGCTGGGGCTCACCCAGCTCAAGGATTCAGCTCAAGAGGGCAGAGTGGCTGCCCCCAGCACCAGAAAGGGCAGGGGCCTTTGAGGTCCTTGAGGCTGGGCAGCTCGGAGGGGGCAAAGCTAAGCAGGGGGAGCCCTGGGGCCCTCCCCAGCAGTAATCAGGCCTGCACTCCTGCTCAGGGTGTGGGAAGCCCCACCAGAGAGGACGTTCTGGAAACACGGAGCTCCGTGGGAGGCCCAGGGCAGGTGCTTAGTGGAAGCCTGTTCCCTGCACCCCTGCCCGTCCCCCACATCCCCAGCACCCGGGACCTGCTCAGCACACGTGTGCCTCAGGGTCAGCCTCAGCCTCACACCACCCGCAGCCAATGTGCCAGCCTTCCGTGCACCTGCCCGCTGACGTCCCCCAGAGGCGGACAGGAGGGCTCTACCACCACCGACTGGGGCCTCACCTCCCTAGCCAGCTCCCCAGCCTGCACTCCCAAGGCCCCCGAGGGGTTCCCTGAGGCTCAGACCTGCCCCTGCAGGCGACCCCTGAAGCCTCCCCCAGCCCTGCTGCGACAGCACCGCACTGCCCCAGCCTGGCCCCCAGCAGGCCCGGGGCGGAAGATCCCTCCCCCTCTCCTCAGGTGGGAACTGTACCCAGGGTTCAAGGCCTGGGTCTGATGCCACCCTCCGCCGGATGCCCTGTCTGCGGCCAGGGAATGGGGGAGCCCCCGGCACATGAGCCTCATCACGCTCCCGGCCGGCCCCGTGCCAGCACCTGCAGACGTGCCGTGCTGGGTCAGTGCGCACAGCCCAAGACCAACAGCGACTGGCATCTTGCCAGATCCGTCCGTTTCTGAATCTCTTCCGGCATCCAGGTGAGAAGACAAGGGGCCGCGGCGGACGCTAGGTCAGCCGCTTCGACACTTCTGTTCAGGTCAACGTGGGAGGAGATCTCTAGTGGCAGCCACAGGGCTCTATCCTGACCGGAGCAATGTCTTCCATCAATGACTCGGATACAACGATCCGGAAGAAGCCTCACACGGAACGGAGAGGGACACCCCACCAGTAAGTAGCTACTGTCACAGGGGGCCCCACACACGGGAGTAAGAGGTATTCTGGGGACATTTGCTAACTGGACGAATGACTGAGGAATGAGTGATATTGTGGAAGGCAGCTCTGGCCACCTTTCCAACCTTCCACAATCTAGAACTTAACAAGGGAAGATAAATCAAATTTCTGGAAACGAGTATAAGTTTATGGCTTAACACTAACTGGTTCTTCTTGGTTTAATACAATAAACTGATGTGATCACCCCAAAAGGGATGACACGCCTAACTGAGGACCCCGGTTCCTGGTCCGGCACAGGCCACCAGCAGGCACACCCACCCTGCGGGCTGTACGCGGCCGCCCCTCCCGCTCTCCCGCGGCGGCAGGGTGCCCTGCAAATCTCACAGGCAGAGAGGTGCTCGGGCTGTGCTCTCGTGAGCGCTAGTGCTGGGGAGGGACGTGATCATGGCTGAGAGCTCGTTCAAGGCCTCTGAGAAGTTGTAGGAGGCTTGAGGCAGAAGCTGATCTGCGTCCTCAGCTCCATTTAACACGCATTTAATGAGCACTTACAATCTGTCAGGCACAGTTGTAGATATTTAGACTCTTGGGAAGGAGAAGGGAGGGAGACCATGAACACCAAACACATTAAGTAAGTCCGTTATACAGCAGGACAGAAAGTCCTGAGGGAGGGTGTCTGGCCAGCTCAGTCCTAGAGCCCCCAACTCTTGGTCTCTGGGGTTGTTAAGTTCGAGCCCCACATTGAGTGTAGAGATTACTTAAGAATAAAATCTTAAAAAAAAAATAAAATGTGCTAGAGCCCATGTCATGCTCTCCTGCAGTGACCTCCATGGCTAAGGGGGAGCCGTGCAAAGGCCCTGAGACGTGATCATGCTGGCCTATAGGAGGAAGCAGAGGGACAGGGTGGCCAGAGCCGCTGGGGAGGAGGTGGCGGCCATGACATCACAGGGACCCAATCGGCAGGGACTGTGGACCATTGTAAGGACTCCGGCTTTTACTCTGAGAGAGACGGGAAGCTTTTAGAGGAAGCCTCTGGAGCTTCCCAAAGTGACCTGCCCTGACTTTCACTTTACAGGAAACCCCCCAGGTCTCCAATTTCTACCTTTGCCCCCCTCTGAAGAAACTGCCTCAGAATAGACAGGCTGCAGGCGCCGTAGAAACAGGCAGCTCCTCTGGGAGTGAAACACAGAGTTTCCCCACGAGCCAGCGACTCTCCTGAGGAATATACCGCAAGGGCTGCCAAGAAGACTCGGACCAAGACGTGTACACGTGTGTTCCCAGCAGCACCGCTCACACCAGCTGCGAGGAGGAAGCAGCCCCCACGTCCACCCGCGGAGCAGCGGGCGGCCGTGTGCGGTGGGACTGCCCAGCCCTGGGCAGCCCCGGAGGGTGGACACAGGCTGCCACGTGGACGAACCTCGAAAACATGAAGCTGAATAAAAGGAGCCAGAAGCAAAAAGCCACGTATCACCTGATTCCGTTCATGTGCAATGTCCAGAACAGGCCAGTCCCACAGAGGCAGACATCAGGTTATGGGCGCTGCCAGGTCTGGAGGGAAGGGAACGGGGAGTCAGTGTTTAGGGGTGCTGTCCTTTCAGGGGGATGAAGCAGGAACGAGACACAAGTGATGGCTGTACGACGCTGTGAGTGCCGTAGATGCCACCGGATTGTGTACTTTAAAGCTGCTAATTTTATGATACATATTTTGTGTCAAGGAGGGGCGAGAGCGGGGCTAGCCCAGCGATCCACACTCAGGATAGCAGCGGCCGCAATGTCGTCCCTCACAGGGGGCTCCTGCCCCCCACCCCTGACCCAGGGGGCGGCCGTGAGCTCAGCCTACAATTTCAGGAGCCGGCTGTCGCCACCTGCTGACCACAAACGCAGGCGGGCACCAGCCCGTCCCTGAGCAGCTGGGTCTCAGTCCTGAGCCCAGAGGTGCAAGCAGGGTTAAGGGTCTTTCCAGCCTGCAAATGGGTAAGAACCTGAGCCCGCCTGCAAGAAGCTCGCGGCCAGGCTCCAGTGCCCTGGACGGACTCCGACCGCTGGGCCGCGATGGGTACCCTCGGGCACATGGGCCTGCCTGCTGCGCCAGCCTGAGGGGCGCTGTCTTTCCAGATTTCAATCTCCGCCTCGCATGTCCCCTGTGGCAGAAGGTCACTACTTACAAGGGGAAAGAACCCCCTGGAGGCCTGAGGAATTATGTCCACCGGTTTTCATAATCCCCTTCTGTGAATGTCCTCCCAAAAATAGCCCAAGAATGCTGAGCTAATATTCACCCTCCAAGAAGTGTTCTCGGCCCTCCCCAGCGCCATGCCCCCCCCCCCCGACACCTCCAGCCTCGGATGGGGCTGCGCTGCTCACGTCTGCTGAAGACGGATGCGCTCCCCTTAAATTACCCTTTCTCACTCCAAGCCAGCTGGTGGGAAATAGCAGGATTTTCGAGTAGACGCGATCTGGACAATTGGTCCGAGTGGCGTGTCACAAGTGTGTGTTTAATTATGCAGGCGCTGAAGCCTGGGGCCCGGGGGCCGCTCGGTGAGCTCGGGCCTTTGATTTGGGGGCTGGCAGCTGGCGGACATCGTGGGTGCATAGTGAGGGTGGGTTTGGCGAGACAAAGAGTCGCTGGGCGGGCCACGGTCGCTCCCATCCTTCACCAGGCGCCCACTGCAGGCGCTGCTTCATATCCCACCCCAGGGCAGCCCCAGCCTGGCAGGGAGCCTTTGCTGGCTGGTCCCCATCTTCCTGCACTATGCCAGCAGGGGCACTCCCCTGCTAAAGTGCCTTCCACGGCTCTCTAGCACCCGAAAGACAATGGGGTCTGGCCCCAGGGCTTCTAACCCCAGTCCTACCACTTCTCAGCTGTGTAACTCTGGGAAAGTAACTTAACCTCTCTGCCTCACTCAGTCATTAAGAGGATACTTACTGGGCACCTAACATGCCCTAAAGTCTGGGGATAGAGCAGAGAACAAAGTACCACCGCCAGATAGGCTAGTAAACCACATTCCCCCACCAGAATGGAGACTGTATAGGAGCTGAGTGGGAATTCTATGTTCACCAAGGAAAGAGGTGGGGGTAGGAGTGGTAGTCAGCAAAAGACCCTCTTTTGTCATCTCCCAAAAGGTAGAGAGAGAGCAAGCCAGGCAGATACCTGGGGAAGAGCATTCCAGGCAGCAGAATAGCCTGTGCAAATGTCCTGTGGTAGAAGCAGCCTATCCAGGTAAGTTAAGCTCAAATGGGGCATTGTGGTAATACGAAGAACCTAGTTCAGAACTCCTGAGTGGCCTCTCATTTCACCCAGAATAAAATCCAAAGGAGTGACTGTTTGATCTTCGACGTATCGTTCTGGTTAATGTCTGCATAGACTAGGAGCAAAAGCAGGGCACCTTAACACGCGTAGGTGCTGCGTTCACTCACGTCACGGCACAACTCTGTGGGATAGTAGTTCCCCGCCCGTCCTGGCCTCCATCACCGCTCACCTTGAACCCTGTAACAGTCTGGCAAACGCAATGGTCTAATAAGCACTAACGATTATCGACAGAGTACTCAGAGGCCCGAGGGGGGTCCAGCAGGGGCAAGTGCTCACTCAGGACGGGAGGGGCTGAGCAGAGCCGGGTGCTCTGTGTCTGCTCCTCCTTGTACCCTCTGTCTTCCTCTCTGTCCTCCCCACTGAGGGAGGCTGACCCTGCGGAGGGACTATGTCCTGTCCCCATGTTGGGGTCCTTGTCTGGCTGAGCAGGAAGGGACTGGATTTGAGCCAGATAGAATGGAGCCAGTTTGCCACTGGGTCAGAGTGGATTTTAACAAGCACAAACCCCTGGGAAATGACGTTTTGCCCAAAATAGGGGTGAGGGTCTCCGCCCCGTGGTTTGTGGAAGGATCAAAGCAGCCGCCCATCGTCCCTTGAGCTCGACCCGGAGACTCCCCGAGACTCCACCAAGCCCCTTGCCCCTCGTCCCTGTCACGTGACTCTGGCGAGGCTGGTGTGTGGCCACTGGAGCCCCAGCCAATCCTAAGAACACTTGTTCCCGTTAATATCGGAGCTCGAGAATATCTCGAAAATGCAGAAACACGAACGCGGAGCCACAGGGCACGGGAAACACGGCTTCGTTTCGTCTTCGCTTCCTCCTGGCTGCGAGAGCGCGGGACCACGGTCCCCGCCACGCCCCTGGGTCTGTGGCCCTGGGGGGGCCGGCCCGACCTGTCCCTGGCGTCGTACGCGGGGCCCCGGCTCTCTGCTCTAGACTCGTGTTCTGGGACGGACGCGCTGGCCAGAGCCGGGGGGGGCGCCCACCTGTTCACCACGTCACCCGGGCCCAGCCCTCTCTGGCCACGGATCACATCGGTTGAGGCCCAGACCCCCAAGTACCCGATGTCTTGTCTGCTCCAACGCTCCCCCATCCTGGGAACCCCCTGCATCACCAGCTGAGTCTCAAATATCCTCCCTCCCAACCCCCACGGACGGGTAATGTCATCCCCGGCTGGCAGGACTGGTAAGACAGTAAGTGACAGGCACAGGCCTGTGGGGCACGAGTGGAAAACACCCACCACAGAGGCTCCCCGGCACCAACCCCTCCAGTAGGCTGGAGCCAAACAGCCCAGAGTCGGCCACACGGGGACGCTTGTGACCTGAGCAAGAGGGGTGCACCGAGCTGGCCATGAGCACACAGGGACCGCCCGAGCTGGGGGACCCGCCCTCCGTCCCTGACCCCCTGGCTGTCCCCAGGGCTCGGTGCTCAGTCCCCTGTCCAGCCCCAGCACCACTCCTTGTGCCATGTTGGGGGGGGGGGGCTTCCTCTGCTGCTCAGAAGACAGGGTGCTGGCCGCCCTGGCATCCTCCACGGCCAGGATTCTCATGCTGGGAGCTGGAGGTTGATTAAATGGTTATTTGTTTTGCCTTCCAGAGGTGGGAGGGGGGCGGAATATGGACCCTAAAGAGCGTTCAGGAGAAGAGCTAATATTTTATGGGCTCATAAATACACCAAATGCTGTGTAGCCAAACAGGGTCAGCCGCTGGCTGCCAGGAGCCAGGCTGGCAGGTGGCACACTCAGGGCACTCCTGATGCCCTGTTCCTCACTGGCGGTAGCGGAAGGTCCCTCTGCACCATGGGGGCTCCTGGCGGGCTCCCCCTTCCCTTCCCTCCTGAGTCCTGAATGTAGTGTCTTGGGGGCTGGGGACCATGAAGCGGCCCACATGGGCCATTGCTGTGCCCCGTGGGCCACTAAGGGTGCTCCTCCTGCCCCACCGCGCTCCGCCTCTGCTCAAATGTTTCTATGGTATTGACGGAGCACGGCGCCCGGCGCATCCCAGCCGCCCAGCGTTCGCTGCACGGAGGGCGGACGATAGTCACAAAAGCCACCAGCCCTGAGAGCTTGGGATTCCACACTGGGTTTTCAACTGACACAGACCACTCTTTCTGAAAGCGTTTTATTATAAGAGCTCACAAATGTATGGCCAGGAATAGAAGACGGTATAAACATATTTTACACGCACTTGGCTTTATCTTAATAAAAAGAGCACCTGAAGTGTTTCCTTTCTTTGCGGCATGTTTGCTTTGAATCGAATCCAGGTCTCCTACCCGGAGCTTCTGCCTACTCTAGCCCCTCCCCCCGCACAGGTGACCCTGTCCCAGTGCTGGGGCTCATGACTCCGGTGGTCCACACCACCAGAGACCCCTCTTCCTCTCCTCTCCAGACATTTATGAGGTATCACTCTATTTAAACACTTGTTTATCAGATACTCAAAACTCGAATCAGACCGACATAAGGGGAAGTGCTTTCAAAACCCATAAATCTCTCCACAAACATGAGGCGCTATTACCAGCTCAAGAAGAATCTGTCTTCCACGCCCTCCGAAGGCCCGTGAGCTCACTCCTCCCCAGGCCAGCTCACAACTCAGCTCTCAGGCGGCACCCTCCCCAGAGCGCCGGCCTCCACACTGCTGGGGACCTTGATTCTCACATCCTCAAACTCCAGAGCCTCAGAGCAGAAGGGGTCAGATCTAATCCCCATGCTTGTTTCACCCAGGGGGGTAGTGGACATCCAGAGTGGTCAAGCTAGCAGACAGAGGCCACACAGCAAATCAGCACCCAGGCCAGGGCTGAACCTAAAGACTTATCCACTCAATTCCCTCAAGAACAGAGCTTTCTAGTTTAATACTCTTGGGAAGGAAAAGGAAGAGTTTTTTTTAAGAGAAAGAAAACTCTAAATAAGGCCAAGCATAACCTAGGGATAACTGAAGTTTATCTCAGTTTTCTGCTTACACATCCAGAGAAGGCTCTGGGGAGTGTTTCTAACGTTTACTTGTAAAACGCAAGCCACCAGGCCCCTGGGTGCCCGTGTCCCACTGCCCCAGCTCCCTTCACCGGGGCAGCTCTGCCTGGGGGAGGAGAGTGGGCCTGAGAGCAGGAAGCTGGCCTCAGAGCGCGTTCCCACACACCCAGACTGCCAGGGTGCCACAAGTGTACCCAGTGGGCGGGCAGACAGACAGACGCTCTCCAGCACGCAGGGCCGAGCACTGACCCTCCACCTCCACGCCCACCCACCTCCCTCTCTGACCCCTAGACCCTCTGGCTTTCTGACAATAAGCCCACCCCCACTTGAGGGCCACCCCCAAGCTCTTCCCTCAGCTAAGGCAACAGCAACAGAGACACATGCTGGGCAGACACCTGACTCTACTTGGTCACAGATGAGACATCACATCCTCCAAGAGTCTTTCATTTTGGTCCCTATGTGGTTGCCTCACACTGTACCTTGTTCAAAACTCCTTCCAAGCACCTGGGGATACTGTAAGATCCAGAAGATCTGCCCTCTGTTTGGGAAGGCGGGTGTCTTGTTTTCCATTCTATCCTGTATGGTGCCTGCTGCAAAAGGAGGGGCTGAGTAGATGGATGGGTGGATGGATGAGTGGATGACTAGGTGGAGGGGGAGGTGGACGGTGGGTGGCTGGGTAGATGGATAAATGGATGTGTGGGTGGGTGGATGGCTGGGTGGATGGCTGGATGGCTGGGTGGATGGCTGGATGGATGGGTGGATGGTGAGATAGATGGGTGGATGGCTGGGTGGATGGCTGGATGGCTGGGTGGGTGGCTGGATGGATGGGTGGATGGTGGACGGATGGGTGGATGGCTAGGTGGATGGGGAGATGGATGGTGGGTGGCTAAGTGGATGGTGGATGGATGGGTGGGTGGCTGGGTAGATGGATGGTACATGTCTGGATGTGTGGCTGGGTACATAAACAGATGGGTGGGTGGATGGATGGGTGGCTGGGTAGAAAAATGGGTAGACGAATATAAATAGGTGAGAAGATGGCTGGGTGGTCAAATGGATGGGTGAGTGGGTGGATAGGTGGATGGATGGATAGATGACCAGGTGAATAGAGGGTTTGGATGGACAAATGGATGGGTGTGAGGGTAGATGGAGATACGGATGCGGAATGGTTGGGAGGACAGACGGGTAGATGGATGGATGGATAGACAGACAGACAGACAGACAGATAGATGGTTAGGTGAATAGATGATCCAAATGGACAAATGGATTGGTGGGTGGATGGGTGGATGGATGGATGGATGGTTGGTTGGAAATGGACAGGTCGGTGGGTGGATGGGTGGACATACGGGCAGATGGCCGGGCTGGAAATAAAATTCTCGTGTGTCAGGATCTGAGTTCTCTGCTTTCCCAACCCTCCCCCCGACTGCGCTGCCCTCAGACGTGGCTTAGGAACAAGCTGACAGTGACAAGTGACGGGGGCTGCAGACCCGTGTGGCCTCGGTCGTCAGCAAGTCTGACAGCGCATCTCACAGACAACCATGTCCCTCCTTCTCTCCCCCGAACCTTGTGCAGCTCGCTCGGTGTCCAGGAGAGGAGAGGGGAGGCAGGACTCCGCCACCTCTTGTGATCACGAGGAGCAAACAAAACAAAACACTCCTTCCCCGGCTCTTTCCCAAAATAGCCTCTCTTGCCACCCAGACACGCTGGCTGGCTGGCTCTCCCTCATTCAGACCTGACTAGGCAGATTTTCTAGAGCCCCGAGCTGGGGGCAGGGAGGGCTGGTGGCAGAGGCTGAGACTCCCACCGGGTCCAGAGCCAGAATCGCAAGGGCAGTGCCACCCGGCAGGGTAGCCGGGAGCGGAGCGGAGCCAAGCCCTGCGCAATCGCCAACCATCCCGAATCCACCCTGCAAGGAAGCTGCTGTCATCTCCGCTTCTCAGACAAGTAAACCAAGGCCCAGGGAGGGACAGTGACTGCTGAAGGCCACACATGCTGCTCTGCCCGTGTCCCCAGGCCTCCGTATCCTGGGTAAGGCCAGCCAGACTCAGAGGGAGAACGCAGATCCCAAGTAGTCAGGGAGGCTTCCTGGAGGAGAAGGCAGGGTACTAGAGAGCCTTCCTGCCTACAGCCAGGGACAGCACCTGGAGCCCCTTGAGCCTCTGCTTCCTCACCTGCACAAAGGGAACAGGGGCCCTGGGAGGAAGGGCAAGAGGCTGGAATCAAAGAGGCGAGGTCCTTCTACTGGGCACTAAGCCATAATACCCATGTTGGGGGGCACCCAGGAGACACGGCCACCCTTCTCCTGGGCACAGCCAGGGAGACTGGGATGGGCCAGGGTGGGGGCGGGCTGACTCCCCAGTGCCAGTGAGTGAGCCCTGCCTGGGCCCAGACCCGAGCTGAGAGGCAGCTGTCAGCCTTCCGGAGCACAGGAAGAAAGCCGACACAAGCCGCTTGAGCAGGGAGCCTGCGCCGTCTCAGCCCAGGACACGGCTGTTCTGCCGCCCCTGCCCGTGCGTCCCACCACCCGGGGGTGCAGAGGTAACACCCGCTCCCCTCTGGGCCTCTGCCCAGGCTCTTCCCTCAGCCCCAAGGGCCCTTCCCGTTCTCCTGGGTGCCCTTAGCCCTCCCCCGGCACCTCAGGCAGGACCCCTCAGCCCTGCTCCCAGAGGGGCTCCCAGCCGCAGGACCAAGCAGATGAGCCTGCTCAGATGGCCCCTCCTCCAGGAAGCCATCCACAACCCCTCACCACCTTCACACACAACTACCGCTTTCTCTTTTAGGTCAAATTTTGGAGGGGCTCAAACACACAGTGCTCCCTCTTCTGCCACAAACGGTTCCTAAATGACCGTGGGCATGTCCTAGACCTGCTGCGTGTCTCCCATACACGGGCTGGGTCAGGCCACCGTCACCTCTCACCTGACACACACACACCCTCCTCACGGCCTCCCTTACCCGGCCCTGAGGGCCGGCTCACAGGGTGACCAGAGCGAGCTTCAACAACAGAGGACACCGTGCCCTGGACCGCATCCCCCCGGCTCAGCCCCTGGCCCCCGGGGCCCTTCTACGCCCACCGCCAGTGCCCTACCCCACAGCACGCTCCGTCCTCCAAGAGGAACAGCCCGTCTGCGTCCACTGGTCCTCCCAGCTCCGCCCTGCCTGCCCCCTGGGGCTCAGTCCCACCTCGCCGCCCCCAGGACACCTGCCTCGTCTCTCCAGGAAAGCCATGCCACACAGAGTGGTGGCAGGTCAGCCGCTGGCTCCAGCCAGGACTGAACCCAGGCATCCGGCACCCCTAACTGGCTGTGTGACCTTGAGTGGGTTGCCGAACCTCTCTGAGTCAAACTTCTCAGGGGTCTGGCAGGAAAGGAGAGCCGACCTCAAGACTTTGGAGCAGAGAGAATTCCACCCAGAGCACTGGTCACAGCGGTGACAGGACAGTCCAGAGCGGGCGCCACAGGACTGCCCACCAGGGGCTGGTGCCACAGGAAGGGAGGGCATGGATGCATTCTCGACTGTCCTGCCCACTGAACCAGAGAGGAGCGAGTGGTTTCAACAAACACCTCTGTGATAGGTCTTAATATCTGGGCTACGTGAACGCATTACCTGCTCAAACAGCTGGTCAGAGCCATTTTGTTTATATGTTTACTCACCTTAGGTGAGTAACACCTTTCCAAAGGTAGCATCACTAGCAGTGAGACCAAGCCCCCACCTGTCTGGAATATTAGGATGCTGACTAAATGGGAGAATGTCTGTAAAGCTCTCGGACTACCCAATCACGGGCAGCAAACACTCACTCAGTAAGGGCGACGGAGCCATTTGCCCCAACTCCACCGTAGAAAACACAAAAATGTCGGCAAAACCCACATCTTGGGTATATTTTTCATTCAGTCAACAAACATTTATTGACTATCAAAAACACACGCTGCCTTGTTATCAACGGGCTTGATTAGCACACGAAACAGCCGCTCCTACGTGGGCTGTTCCAGAACTTAGACATGTCTGTGACCGTCTCCATGTTCCAGATGGGACACTGAGGCTCCCAGGAGTCATCTGCCTCAGGGGGTCTCAGAGCCTGTTGGTAGCCCCCCCCCACTCCCGAGGACCCCCTCACCAGCCTTCCCCAGCTCCTGACCAGCGCCCGCACCTTCCATGCACCTTTGGTAAAAATGCAATGAAAATGCACGACTCCAGATACTTTCCCAGAGCGGAGCCAGGACTCAAACCCGGTGTGGCAGGCTCTGCAGCACCAGCTCCCCAACCTTCCCCAGGCCTCAGGCTGCACAGTGGGGCCCATTCACGCAGGCCACAAACATGTAGTGAGCACCTACTGTGTGCAGGCCCTGTTCTAGCCACTGAGGACAGTGATTTGGAGGAGCGGCATCGCCCCTACTGGGATGTAAACCCCCTGCAGTAGGGACACGACCACCTGGTAAGACAGAATAAGGCAGGGCCCAGGCATAGGTACATAACAGGGGAGGGGAGTAAGGACGATGTCAGAGGACGGCCAGGTGGGCTTGGAGTTCACTGAGGCGGGAAGTGGAGAGGTGTCTCCGAAAAGAGCTAGAGGAAGGTGCAGTCCTGGGCAGCTGTTGAGGAAGCAGGCAGGCGAGAACAGAAGAACCATATCTCCTGCCCTTTTCCTGTTTCCTGGGCTGGGGGTGCAGAGAAGGCAGGTAACCCAGGCCTTCAGGGGTACCCTGAGGGCTTTAGCACCACCTCTTTTTTTGTGGGGAAACTGAGGCTCAGGTCTTCCTGGGGAATGAGGCCTGGACCCCCAGGGGGCAGCCAAGAGCCACCACCCAGGAAAACCAAGTCTGCTCACTCCTGCCCTCCAGAGCCCACACCACCTGCTTCCCCATTGCCATGGCAACTGCCTTAAAGGGCCCTGGTACTCAGTCTGGGGTGGTGAGGTGGACACAGCGTCAGGAGTGCCTCCGCTGAGTCTAGATGGTGCTCAGGACCCGGCAGTGCAGTGCTGGACAGACAGCTGTGCCCTCCACCTCCAGCACCTGCCCAGGGCCTGGACTGTGCTCAAAGCCCCACTTGGAGAGCCACTGCCTGGGTTCAGGACCTGGGAGCTGTCCACGCCCTGGGGGCCTGTCTCCTGGCCTCCCTCAGGCCATGCTCCCTGAGTCCCTTTGCCCCTGAGGTCCCATACATGCTGCCAGCCTCCAGACCTGCCTCCTGCCCACAAGCGCACTCTACTGCAGGCAGCGTGGAGTGAGCAGAGGCCAGGGCTCCCACCCTCCTTGCCAGGGCTCAGGGAAGCCACGGGAGGGCTGTTGGGGAAGGGAGGCTGGCAGGAGCGCAGCGGTGGCCAGCGCAGGACAGGCACGTGGTCAGCGATGGCGGGAGGGGAAGGAGGGAGGGGCTGTTCGTACTGAGCTGCGTGCCAGATGACCCTGCTCTCCACCAGCTGCTATGGCTAATGAGACAGGTAAGTGCAAAACAGGAGATTGCAGTCCTGGCCATCATCCTCTGCTAGCATTCCCCCAAAGAACAAGCCTCCAACCAGCCTCTGGGCCTCCTGGTGTGGGGGGAGGGGGGGCTGGGGGACTAACCTCAGGCCAGGAGTAGCACCAGCATGGGTGGGGTGATACTCCAGGTGTAAGAATCCAAAGGGGAGCTCCCCTGCTTCTCACCACAGGACCCCGCAAAGGACCCCTCACCAAGAGGTAGTTCTACCTGGGATTTGGGGGGGTGCTTACTTCCCAGAAGGATGCACAGACCCCAGTGTTGTTTTACGCAGAGTAACCAAGCTGACGTCTACTGATGACATTGGTTTCTTGTAGCTGCTAGAACAAACTGCCACAAACTTGGTGGCTTCATGCAGCACAAATTTACTTTCTTATGGTTCAAGAGCTCAGAAGCCAAAATGTGTCTCGCTTGGCTAAAATCGGGGTTTGGGGGGATCTCATTCTTTCTGGGAGCTCCTGCACTCCGCTGGCCTCGTCCTTCCCTCTGCCTTCAAAGGACCCGGTGATTACACCCGGCCCCCAGGACCATCCAGGACACTCCCAGTCCTCAGGTCAGCTGATCATCAGCCTTAATTCCATCTGCAAGCTTAATTTCTCCCGGCCATGTAACATAACAGACTCACAGGTGTGCGGGCTATGGGGTGAGGGGGCATTACTCTGCTTACCACGGCGAGCAGCTGCTGGGCTCCCCCTGCCCACAGCGCTGCACAAGGGGTCCTCAGGGAGCTTACAACTTCCCCTTCTGAGAAATGGAGTGAGGAGGCATGGTGGGCGGAGGCAGGGTGTCATTACCCCCAAGATCTGCCTCAAAGCAACTGTGGCAACAGGAGCTACAATCCACTGTCCAGGCCAGTGCCTCTCAAACCTGAAGGTGCACAGTCCCCTGGGGCCTTGTCAGAATACAGGACGCAGGTCTGGATGACCCCAGCCCTCCACCTGTCTACCCAGCTGCCAGGAGAGGCCCCCGACTGCACCTTGCATGGCCACCTGTGAGAATCTCGGTCCTAAACCACTTCACAGGAGCCAAATTCATCAACGCCCCACTTCTACTCCCTCAGCATCATACCTGGGATGCAGAAAGCATTCATACATTAGCCAGGTACTCCCAAAGCTCTGCACTTTTTTTTAAGTTTCTTTTAATTAATTTATTTTTGAGAGACACAGAGAGAGAGTGTGGGGAAGGGGCAGAGAGAGGGAGAGACACAGAATTCCAAGCAGATTCTGCACCACCAGCATGGAGCCTGATGCAGGGTATGAACCCACGAACTGTGAGATCATAACCTGAGTCGAAGTCGGATGCTCAATGGACTGAGCCACCCAGGAGCCCCCAAAGCTCAGTCTTTCAAGGGAGAAGTCAGAACCCACTGGAATCTGAGTCTGGCTTACCAGGCATTCGAGCTGTGGCAATCAGGCATCCTTATTGTAAGGTGGAGAAACTATGAAGAAACCATAAGAACCACCTAACAGACAGATGTGCAAATCCAGTTTATATATATATATATATATACACACATATATACGTGTGTATATATATATTATTTTAATGTTTATTTTTGAGAGGGGGTGGGAGGTAGAGAGAGAAAAGGAGACAAGATCGGAAGCAAGGTCTGAGCTGTCAGCACAGAGCCCGACGCGGGGCTCGAACTCGTGAATCTTGAGATCATGACCTGAGCCGAAGTCGGATGCTTAACCTACGGAGCCACCCAGGTGTCCCCTCAAATCTGCTTTTACTGTGAACTGCGGGCTGGGTGACCAGAGGCAAGTTCCGAAGATTCCTGAGCCTCAGTTTCCCCACATGTACTGTCGTGTAGGGCAGGTAAAACAGTGTGCAATGCTGTTGCTAGGGGCCAAGCACTGTATGCAGCGCTTATCGGACCCTTCACCCGTTAAGTTCTAAATAAATAGGTCCACATGAGCACCTACCTCTTGGCTCTCTCCATGAGCTCTATAGAAACCATGATCATCCCATTTCACAGATTAGGAAACCGATAGGAGAGAGGGCCCATTCATCACCCAGCTCTTGAGGCCAGGGAGCAGCACAGCTGAAACTGGAACCCAGCCACAAGCCCAAGCCTGTGCTTTCAACCACCCAGCACTGCACATAGCAGGCACTCAGATACCTGCTGACGGAAGAGGAGGTCCCGGAGGACACAGAAAGATCCAGATGCACACTAAACTGCATCTTTTACCTGGCACCTCACCACCTCTCCAGCAACATCCCGTCTGATTTTCTTTCTTTCCACTGACTTTTGCTCCATCTGGCTTTCAACCGTAACCATGTGCCTCCTTCAAGATTAAGACCAAGCGGGGCACCCAGGACCCTGGCCTTGCCCTGGAGAGCTGGGTCTCACCCTGGAGCAAAGGGGTGCCCTTGTCCACTGCAGCAGCACTGTGGCTACACCTGAGGCCACACGGAGTCTGGTGCATGGCTGACCCGCCCAGTGCCTGAGGGCTCAGTGGTGGAGGGGCCCAGAGGGAGGCACAGCCCGGCTCTCCGGCCTGGGACAGGATGTGGCCTCGGAGCTGTAGGGTGGGGGGTGGGGGTCAGGCTGCGTCACCACACACGTGAGCAAAACATCGCATGCATCTGTCTACAAGCATCTCTGGGCTCAGCACACAGGTTCTAGCACCGCTAACGCAGTGAGGCCGAGGACTTGTAGAAATGATGATCTTACAGGAGAGAGAGAGAGAAGCGCCCATTTCCTGAATCTGCCACACCCTAAAACATCTCTGCATGACTTGTCCACACAACATGTCCCTGCTGCCTGAAGCTCGCAGGGGGTCAGGCACGTCATACCTCCACTCTGCAGGGAGAAATCACCACACCTGTCACCCCCATTACAGGCGAGAAGGCTCAGCTGGGGTCCCACGGTGCGGCCGCTGGCTGGCTCCTCTCCCAGGGACTCCGGCCCTGCGTCCCACAGATGTGAGGTTTGAGACCAGACAGAGGGGAAGGAGCCAAAGTCAAGGATGACGGAGCTCCTGGGCGTGCCAGTACCCCACGTAGGACGTCTGTTCTCTCTGAATCCTTCCCAGGACCTGGTGAGCCCAGGGCCACGGTCCACACCCCCCAGATGGAGAAAACCTGTGGCCTCATGAGGCCGAGGGGATCATCCGAGGTCCTGTGGTAAGTGTGAGCTCACCTGGGGTTCAAACCTGTCTAACTCCCAAGTCAAGGCAGGATTTCTGTGAAAGTCGGCTCCCGCGGGCCGGCCCTTAGGGGTGTCTGCTGACTTATAAAATACGTGAACAGAGGCCCACCTTCAGGAGTCTCTTCCCGGTTCTGTGGTGTTCCCCTGGGCACAGGGGAGGTGGGAGAGGCGGCCGGGATGAGGACACCTGGTGCAGCGTGGCCCCCACTGCCCTTGCGCCCACTCTGCCCACCGAGGCCTGTCACCCCCCCCCCCCCGCCTGAGCCGGAGCCGGCCTGGATCCGAGACCATGGCTGCAGCAGCGGGCAGAGAATCGATTTCACAAAAATGGGATCCTTGTCTTTTCCTGAGGATGAGAGGGAAGGAAGGAGGGAGGAAGAAGGAAAGAAAAAGAAAAGAAAAAAGAGGAAGAGGAAAAGGAAAAGGGAGAAAGAGAGAAAGAGGGAGGGAGGGAGGGAGGGGAGGGGAGGGGAAAACAAAGGAGCCCGGCACAGCCACCACTTCATGAACTCACTCAGCTTTAGGAGAGTGAAGGAGGCGGGCAGACACGTCCTGGGCCACAGAGTATAAGGTGGGCCGCACCTCTGTCAGCCTGCAGTCCCCCAAGGCTGCCCCCCAGCGCGGCCTTCCTGGGTGCACTGAGGCCTCCCGGCCGGCACCCAGCCCCTGGCCTCTGCCTCGCCCTCTCCACGCTGCCCCGCTGCTCAGTGGAACCTCAGGGGCCCCCGGGGGCGGGCGGCCTCCTGCCCTTCACATGCCATCACCCATGGACGGGGCCGCACGCCCCCCGGACGGTGCACACACAGGCCTGGCGTGGGGCCGCCAGACCCCTCCCAAGTGGCCTGGGAGAGCAGCGCCGTCCCTGGACCCTGACACCCCCGCGCAGGACGCTCACCAGCCTCTGCAGCTCCCCTCCCCCTCCCTTCTCTCCGGGAATCACTGCGCCAACAGTGCCCTGCCTTTGCCAGGACCACCCCCACAGCCCACCTGCCCCTCTCGGGGGGGCTGCCAGAAACCCCAACAGGTAAGCCCCTTAGACTCCTGGGGCCTCTGACCCACCACAGCACCATGTTTTCCCCACAGCACCAGTCACTCTACGGGGCGCCAACTGTCTCTCCCTCCTGAATGATAAGCAGGAGCGCCAGGCGGCACCGAGGGGATGGAGGAGGGCCAGGCTCCACGGTGGACACGGGCCCTGTCCCGACAGCGGAAGGAACCAAGGCCCGGCTTCCATGCTTGAGGCAGCGTGGGACGGACCCACCCAGGTACCATCATGCGCTTCCTTAGAAAGGCCAGCGCCTGACGCCAGGAGGGGCAGGCGCCGTGACGTTTCCCTCGCAAGGTGGGCAGTCATCTCCCTACAGAGACAGGACACTGGGGCTCAGGGACACTAATCGGTGGCTCTCGGTGCCACGAATGATTGTCTGGAAGCAAAGAAGCCTTAGCAACCACCAGGGGGAGGGAGCCACACATCAGCTGCCCCCGCGCCTGCCATGCAAGGGTCCAGGGGACACGGGACCCCTCCCAGCCCAGGCAGCACGGTCCCCGAACGCCTTGTCGAAGAACGTGGGACGGAACGGGGTCGGACGTGTGTGACACTGTGCCGTACATCCAGGGACGCACGCGGAGGGGAGGGGACGGGCGCACCGGGGGTGCACAGGGCTCGTCCCAGCAGCCCTTCCAACAACAAAGTCCAGATTTAACCTAAGCCTCCGACACAGGGGAACGGCTAGTTAGGGCTTAGGCAGACTGCAGCGCACGGACAGATGGTTCAACAGCGCCCCAGAGCTGCGGTGCTATGTCTCGTCCGTGAAAGCAGGTTCGGGATGCGTTAAACGGAGAACACCAACGGTGCAGGGAGTTAAGGGGAGCACAAACCCGTTTCTGTCAAATAAATGAGAACAGGGACCAGGCGCCAGCTGTGTGTGTCTGGACAGTGGCATCGGGGTCTCCGAGCCGCAGATCTGGGGGGTGACATCTGGGGAGAGCAGGACATCTTTCCGCCTTGCTTGCGTTTTCGGCCTGCTTACGATGACTGTGTAGTACTGGTGTAATTAAGGTGTTTTGTTTTTTAAGGTGAAAACCACCACAATGAGGCAACTGCGGGCAGTCGGAGCTGCTCACCTCCAGCCTTCTCAGAGGCGTCCCGTCACAGGGCAGGGTGCTGAGCCCGCCCGTGACAACCACCTGCGGCTGCATCGTCCTCACCCCTGCCGCCACTGAGCCACGTGGAGCGGGAGCTGCGAGGGGCAGTGTCTCCTGCTCATCCCCAGGGCCCCCCTCCTGCATCCACGTCTATTCTAATGACAACACAGGTCGTAAGACAGAGCACAGGCACATCACCTGGCACTGTCCTGGACTCCCTTGGGCCACATCTTCACTCTGTGGCCCCAGCAGCAGGGCCCCAAAGCCTGCAGGGGAGGCAGGAGATGCTTCCAGAAGCTGCCACGGGCGAGAGGCTTGGCAGCTCTGTCCCCTCATGGTGGCATCCCCAAGGCCACTTGTGCAAGGTCTTCCTTCTCCCCAGTGTTCACTCATGGCTCCCTGTGGGGTCTGCTCCCGTGGGACAGGCAGGCGTCAGGTTCACGTTCTGCTGAATGCCGGGAAGGGGAGGCCGGGGGCCACTTATCGGGGTCCTGCAAAGGCTCGGTGGCCAGGCCCTACTCCCAAGTGCTCACACAATTCCTGGAGTCCAGGAAGTACTCTCTGGGTCCCTCTGTCACAGAGGGCACGTGCCGGACCCACAGAGGTCGCCCAGCTGATCAGAGGCAGAAGTTGGGGGTGGGACACCGCGTCAGCCCCTCTGTGGCCTGTTCGGCAGCGGTGGGCTGGGGAGCCCAGGCTTTGAAGGGGTCGTGGCGAGGCCTCTGTCACCTCTTACTAAATGCCCAACATCCTGGGCAATGCCATACCCAGGAACAAAAATGGCCAAACCTCACTGGCCAGCCGAAACCCACTCCCTTGGGCAAATGTAGAAGAGCAACAGCCAACACCAGGCAGTATTAAAAATCACACTACAAAACAGTCTCAAAATAGATCCCAATACACAATTCCCATGGCAACGGCCCCATGCCTGAGGACCGCCTCTGGGGAGCAGAGGGGACACAGGGCAAGGGGGGCCCAGGTCCCCAGGACACGTCCCAGCCACGCCCCCTCCAGTCCCATGCCTTCTCCAGGGACCGTGTGGGGAAGGAATTGTGGGTCCAGCAGTGCCCTCGAATGTGTGGGGCTCTGCTCTGGGCCCGTCTTCCCAGTGTCACCGGGCACGAGGCTGGGTGCCAGGCCGACAGACTCAGGGATCTGGGGAGTAGCCAGTCCAGGGGACCGGGGTTGGGGGCTGACGGGACAAGACAAGGGAAGTAAAGAGCCACGGTTCTACCTGCCCACCCCTGATGGAGCCCCTCCCCCATTCCAGGATGGGGTGTGAGTGCAGAGAATGACAGCCTTGGAATCGGGGACCTGATGCCCCCGGTCCCCTGCAACACCCAACAAACAGGCTCAAAGCCTTGCCTGACGCACAGGGAGGAGACCAGTGGCTGCTTCAAGCTGGGGGAAATGGGGAGACGGGGGGCAGGAGAGGGCTTGGGGCTTGTCTCGGGGCAACGGACGGGTCCTAGAGCTGAGCGGGGTGCTTGCACACCTGAGAATATACTAAAGACCGTGGATCACACCCTCAGAGTGGAGGTCAGACGGTGTATCTCAATGCAGCCATGACAAAGCAGGTGACCTGGGGTGGGCCTGTGCTGGGAGTCGGGACATGAAACCCTAGCAGTACCCAGCAGGTGCCTCGTGAGCAGCGAGGACCCCGCGCCCTCCACCTGTCACCTCTGCAGTCAGAATCTCGGTTAACGGCCCTGACGGTCTGACCTGGTATGCACCATGAGCCCATTTTACAGATGGAGACAATCAGGTCAGGAAAGCTTCAGGAGCTTACCGAGGCTGCACAGCTCACAAACAGCAGGCTGGGAAGAGAATGCAGGTGTATAAGCAAACTGTCAGCTACGTATATTTGGGAGAACGGGTGAAGCTCCTCGGCGGGTTGCAGAAATGCCATCCAGGAGATGGCCAGGCCGCCCTGCGCTCCTGCGGTGCCGGCACAGGGGAGGGGCCTCAGGATCCAACAGGAAGGAGAGAATTCTCTGCAACACCACACTGAGTACACGACCCCCACCGGCCCAGCTCCCCCCCAAGGCCAGGGCCCCCCTCCCCCCCGAGCCAGCCCCAGCTGCTGGGGCCCCATGTTCGCCCCTCTGTCTGGGTCCCGAGGGCCCTAGGCCACTGGGGCACATCAGGGACACAGCAGCCCCAGTGCACGTCCCACGCCCATGAGTGTCTCCCCAAACTCACATGTTGAAATACGAACCCCTAAAGTGATGGTGTTTGGAGGTAACTGGGTATAGATTTGATCATAACAGTGGGGCCCCCATGATCTAAGTGTTATTCTGAGAATTCAGAAAACAGAGTGCCCTCTGGGAGCGACACGGAGGCTGCCCACAAGCCAGGAAGGGCCCCTCACCCAACCTCGGGGCAGCGAGGGCACACCTCCCAGCCTCCAGAGCTGTGAGCACTGAAGTCGGGCTGCCTGGGTCACCGGTCTGCGGTGTTTTGTGAAGGCAGCCCAAGCCACGAGGCAGACAGACTGTGGTGCCCTGGGTGCTGACTGCGTGCGAGGCAGGGGACCCACTCCCGTTTCACAGAGGAGGCTCCTTCTCACACTCGGGCACACAGCTCCAGAGGGAGGAGCCGGGACTCAGCACCCCAGACCCCGGCGCTCGATGCACCTGGCCAGACGGCCTCCCTCCTCTTCTTCTCGTGCCCTGAGGCCCTCCTCCTCTGTGGGGGGCACTACGCTGTCAGGGTCACCCAAGCTCAAACTCCCGCCGGCCCCGAGGCCATGCAGGCCTGCTGATGCCCGCACCCCACAGCAGGTGTTTCTCCGAAAGCCGCTCCCACAGGCCGTGTACCCCTCAGGGTAGCCCAGGGACATGGCAATGCCTCCCCTCAGAGCCCCCCCCTCACCAGGTACCCACCCCACATCCTCTGAGCCTTGCTGAAACAAAGCGGTGTGGGGTTCCAGAAATAGCACTGGCCGTCAAGTCAGACACACCAGGATTCAAATCCGGGCTCTGCGCTACTTGGCTGTGTGAGCTACGGGAAAATGACTTCATCTCCCAGAGCCCCGGCTGTCCACCAGCCCCAAAAGAGCAGAGGTGGACGGACTGAATGAGGTAATGATGTCCATGGCAAGGCCCCGCTCGGGGGCACGGGCGGTGCCTGAACTGGAAATAAAACACTCAAAGACGCAGGGACGGGGGCAGGGAGGAGGGCGGGGAGACATCCTATGACCGCCCACACTCCCACCCATGTCACCCCCTGGGCTTCCTGTGCCCCCCAAAGTGAGCTGGGCACTCTCATCCCTTGCCCCAGGCTGACCCCTCTCCACTTGCTGCCACCTTCCACAGCCTGAGCCAAACTCAGCTTCTCCCAGAAGCCTCTGCTGCAGACCCTGCTGGGCTCGCCAAGCCTCGCAAACCTCGGCTCCCTCCTGGGCTCACAGCTTAGCCCGCATGTGCCAGACTCCCTTGCAGTGCGGCAGGACCACGTGACTGCGGGTCGACCAGTGGATGAGGGGAGCGAGACACGGCGATTCCAGATCCGGCCCGTGGAAACGCCCCGCACACGCCTCCGAGCTCTTGCCCCACCGGCTAGTCGAATGGAGAGGACACCGAGGGCCCGAGGCGGCCAGGGCCACAAGCTGGAGGGAGCCTGGGACTCTGAACGGCCTGGCAGAGGAGAGCGTCTCATCTGTATTACTGTGAGAGCAAGATAAACGTGCACGGTGCTGAGCCACTGACGTCGGGGGCTGTTTGTTACGGCAGTTAGCCCACGCTGACAAATACACAGCCCCGACTCCTCTCCCACCAACGGGCATGTCCGGGGGAGGCTCCCTCCTCGAGTCCCTCCTAGCGCTTGGTCCCCTGCACCATCATCAGCCAGTTCCTGTCTCTCTCCCGCCCTGTTCTGTGAGCTGTTTGAGAACCAAGACCTATGACTTGCTCATTTCCGTTCCTAGCTGGGTCGGGTGCAGACAGGGCACTCGTCAATTGTGCCTGACAAATAGGCTAGGATTCCTGAGAACAGGGTCACCTGGAGAATGGGGAGTTTGTCCCCAAAGGGCCCTCCGGCCGTAGCTTGCCCCTGATCCTCTGAGAAGAGGTGGTTATTACTTATTAGCCACGTGCCAGGCACTGTTCTCAGCTCTTCCCAAGGACGCACTCACTTTACCCTTCACAACATAGACGTGCACTTGACCACGGCCCACAGTGGGCAGGACGCAAGGGCAGGACGGAAGCCCCAGCTGTGGGGCTCCAGGACACACGGGCTTCCCGGGAACAGTCCAGTGCCCGCTTGTACCCGCCCTGGCCCACCGCCCACTGAGAACACACCTCCAGGCCATCAGCCCAGCACAAGGGCCCACTGCCCCCAGAGCCGCCTTCACAGGCTGCTCACCCCCCACTCAGCTGAGTGCGAAAGCTGGGACTCTGGGCCAGAGTGAAGTGGGACCAGGCACTGCCCCCAGCCGGCCGGATGCGAGTCACAGAGGAGCGGGGGCCGTGGTGGCTGGCCCTGGTCCATGGCTCCACGTGGGCTTGAGAATGAGGACCCCACGCTGGGGGCTTGGAGACCTCCCAGGACTTCCAGGGCCTGCCCTCTGCACACAAGATGCCTCACAGACCCCGCCGTCCCCTGTGGGATGGGTACACATGTCCGGGGTGGTTCTCGCCAATGTAAGAGCGCCGTGCTGCCCAAATGCTGAAATCCTCCACCCGCCGGTCAGCAGCCGGTCCCCACCCCCACTTCTCGTCCCTTAGGTCTCCCAGCTCAGCTGACGATGGGCATAGTGGGTCCCACAGCACCCACGTCAGATGCTTCCACGGTCACCTCTGGGTGTGCAAACTCTCATGCAGCCGATGGGGAAACTGAGGCTGAGGCACGGACTCACACCAAGGGGAAGGGACAGCACTGGCTTCCAAGCAGGCCTGCCTCATCCCACGGCCTGTGGCTCTTTCCACAGTGCTCGTACCTCGAGGGCCAGTCTGACCCCAAATGCCAAGAAGCGTTTACCACCCGGCCAGCCCGGGCTGCTGTTTTGTTCAAACCCCAAGGGGCAGCTCAGGGCCAAGTGAGAGAGCAACTGCTCTAAATGCCAAGCACTCTGTCAAAGCTGTACAGTGGGTTGGACCCCTGTGCAAAAGAGAAGAGAAAACCAGAGGCTCCCAAGCGTCTGTGGCCACAGAACAGGACCTTGTCCCGATGGGACCCACCCAGCGGCAGCACGCAGACCATAACCTGCTCTCACCCGCTGCCCACACCTGCTTGGCCTGGAGACCACAAGCCCCCAGGGCTCCACCTGCTTCCCCAAACATCTCAGGGTCACAGCGACCCCTCGCGAGCTCTAGAAGCAAGATTCCACCCAGCGGTAAGAGGTGTTTCAGGGAGGGCTTTCCGGGTAGGGAGCCTCCCAGAGCCCTACTCGCTCAGACTCACGAGCTGAGCTCCTCCCCCACCCCCGTGGGCTGACAGCGCGGGGTCACTGCCCCTCTGGGACCACCGTCCCGTGCTCACCCCGGCTCTCAGAGTACCCGTCTCCAGGTCACTTCAAAGTGCATCTAGATCGTAGCTCACGGCCAGCCTCCCTGCCCTCAGTCCTGACTCTGCTAGGTCGAGCCTCCAGGAAGCCGGACATCCTCTGTCGGGAAGGTCCCAGGTTCAGCGGTGTGGCCGGATTTGACATCCACAGGCACCACTCCCTTTGAGGGCCTGCGGCTGGGGACACTGGGCTGGCCCCTGGCCCCACGTGGCCAGGCTGGGGCCATCACTGGACCCTTGCTCACATCCAGGCTCCCATCCTCAGACCAAGGTCCTGGCTCTAAGACATGGCAACGAGTGGCCTCTCTCCCCAGGCTTTAAGTAGGCCAAAGAGCTGCACCCTCGCCCCCCAGGCCAGCCTCACCCAGCCTTTACGTCCACACAGCAGGCTCTGCAGAGGCCTGGAGGAAGACCCTGGTGCAGCTGCAAGTTTGCTTTCGTTTTAAAGCACATTTCATAGTAATAAGCATCAGGTTCCGGGACTGCTCGTAGGTTGTCCACTAGATAGCTCACCCCTCGTCCTCACTACAAGAACCTGTTTCATCTGAACAGCCACGGGCCCACCTAGAAATACCAGGGGTGGCCACGTGACCCTGATGCGGCCAGGGAGGGGGGCCGCTCACTCCAGGCTGCGGTGTGGGAGAGCTCCATGCAGCCCCAGGGGACACCCCTCTTAGCTCCTCCCCTTCTTCCCGCCTGGGAAGCAGATGAGGAATAGCAAATAAACGCCACTCACTAAAGACAGGGGCACAGAAGGCCAGAGGGGCCTGAGTCCTTGACAACCTCCCAAGGAGTTATCCTAGCCTGGCCTGGTGACACTCAACCCTCCTCTTCCGGGGAAAACCCCAAACTGAGCCGCTGTGGTCAGATTCTGCTTACTGACATGGGTAGTGACCGTTCGGCCCAGGACGTCGGGGTGGCAGCGTCCCGGGGTAACACTGAGGGGCATCCACGGGGACCAGTGCTGGTCACCAGCCCCCTCGAGCTCGCCACCACTCTCCAGCACGTAGTCCTCACACAGGGGTCCCATGTCACAGGTCACGTGCTGCTCAGAGAGGTTGATGAGCTCACTCAAGGCTGCACGGCCTGTGAGGGCAAAGGCCAGGATTCGAACCAGGTCTCTCCTGGCTGCCCATTCACAGCACGGGAGACGGAAGCCAGGGAGGGGAAGTGGCTGCACAGCTGGGGCCAGAGCAGGACTCCACGCAGACTGACTCACTAAAAAATAAGCATTTATTAAGTGCCTTATGTGTGATAAGCACTGAGTTAGCACTGGGAACAAGGAAGAAGCCAGGAAGAAGGCTGCATCACCATGGCCCTCCCAGCTGTGTGCTGGGGCCCCGTCACAGCTGCCGTGACGACTGCGCGCTGGGGTCCTGTCACAGCTGCCGTGACGACTGTGCGCTGGGGCCCCGTCACAGCTGCCGTGATGAGCCGTGCGGTGAGCACCTGCTGCATGCACCAGGCTCAGTGTCTTCCCGGGATGCGTGGTCTGGGAGCCCAACATCCCCGGGTCCCTTCCCCTGAGCCACCTGGTCCCACCCCGTGCCTGCGGGGACTTGGGCAGTTGCCCCCACGGCCAGCAGGCGCTGGCTGCTTCTCCTCCTGCTGGCATGGCCTCTGCCCAGAGCGAGCCAAGTGTGGGCTCCCGGCTTGGCTTTGGCCAGCAGCAGGAGAGCAGGGACCGGAAGCCCCAGGGCCGGGTCCTCCGGGGATGCCGCGGGGAGCAGGGAAGGCCCAGCTTCAGGACAGAGCCTTGACCAGGGCCACGGAAGTGTGCGCTTTTGCCCCGGTCTCCCGTTTCACGCCCCATGACGCATCGAAGCCAGGGCCACTCTCCGGTACCTGGAGGTGGCAGCTCCTGGGGCTGCTGGGGTCCTGCACATCTCCAGAGGGGCTGTGACTGGACCACCCTGGGCTGGGTGGGGGCAGGGGGTGAGCCCGAGAGAGCTGCTCTGTCCCCATGACTCAGTGCCCCCGGTCTGCCTCTCTCCTTCGGCTCAGCCGGCACCTGCGCTCACTGGATGGGGTAGGGGTAGGGGGTGAAGGCTGCAGGCCCCACCACCCTCCTGCCTCCCCACGGCCCCACCACCCCACTTCCCCTGCAGCCAGGGCTCTTCCTCAAGTGCACCTTGCCGCGTGTCATAGCTGCTAGCATTAATTTGGGGAGGGCGTGTCCTGGGTGAGGTGCAGGCCCACCATGCACCAGACCTGTCACCTGAGTCCCTCTCTGGATGCACACCAGCCCTCCCGAGTTGATGCTCTCGTGATCCCCTCCATAGCGGAGAAAATGAGGGCAGACAGAGCGACACTTGGGGCCACCCTCTAGTAAACGGCTGAGCCAGGACTCGAACCCAGTTGGTCTCATTCTCTGGCTCCAGGGCTAAGCGCCCTCCCTTCAGGTCCTCCACGGCCCTGCCCATCCAGCCTCACCCCTGCCTTCATGGGGGGGGGGCAGCATGAAGAGCACTCCTCGGGGGTGTGCATGCCGTCCCTGAGCGTCGACCAGAACTCAGCCCCACCCCTGGCTCCTGCCTTCTCAGCACGCCCTGTGACCGCAGCTTCAGACAGGTTTGCTCACTCAACAACCGTGTCCCCAAACATGCGCCTCTCACCTCTGCAAGGGGCACCTGGTACAGGGGCTGGTGCATCAAAGCCTCCCTCGTCCGGCGGTGTGCCATGCATTCCCCACGCGCTGTGTGCCTGGCACCCACGTTATTTCGCCGCACCCTCACAGAGCCTCTCTTCTACCCGTTTTACCCATGGGAACTGAGCTACACAGGCTGCTCAAGGTCGCCCAGCTAGAGAGAGGCAGGCCAGGCCGGGACGTGCCCCCAGCGGCTCTGACCGCCGGCTCGCTCCCCCTCAAACGGGCTGCTCCCCACATGCCCGCCGAGAAGGAACAGCAGAGTGGCCTGCAGAGATGCCAGGGAGAGGGACCAGCCTGAGCAAAGGTGGGAGGTGGGGCCACAGACCACCGAAGACAGGCTGGCAGAGAAGGTGGCCTCATGTGGGCGTCCACACACCTCAGAAGTCTGGACTTGATACTGCAGATTTCCCAGAGCCCCCAAGGGCTCAGGAGCTGGGACGATGGCCCCCAGCTTTAGGAGGCTCACCCCGGCTGCAGGGCTGTAGACGGCACATCGGTGGGAAGGCTGAGTGCTCCCTCTGCCAGAAAGAGTGAGAGTCCGGAATATTCCTCGGCAAGGCTGGCCGTGGGTCAGGCCCACATCATGGGGACAAGCTGGAGTGGAGAGGCCACCGGACTAGAGGGTGAGGACTAGAGCATGGAGCACAGCAACTAGGTGGCCGGCTGGCAGGTGGCCTGGCCCAACCATCAGGGCCAGCCCGGAGCTCGGGGGAGTCAGCCACCTGGGAGAGTGGCCCAGCCCCAGGTGGGGAGAGGGCTCCCTTCCCAAGCTCCCAGCCGCCCCACGGAAACCAGGCCAGGCGGGTGCCCGGGGCATTTAGAGGAAAACCAAGAAAACCAGCAAAGTCGGCGGGTATCTCAGAGCGAGCAGAGAGGCCGCGGGTGCAGGGAGAACCTGATCCCACGGGAAGCGGGGCCGCCCTCCCAACGACCCACTGCTTCGCGCCAACACCTGCCATTCAGCTGTTGTTTTTCAAGAATCTGCTTTTCTGAAAGGCCTGGAGAATATTCTAGAACAGTTAAATATAGCTTTCGTGGAAGCTGTTCCTTACACATGCTTGTGTTCATTCAACAAAGATTCTCGGAGGGCCCGCTTGGTGCTGGACGCCCGAGGACAAACGCCTCGGCCACAGGGACGGGAAGGCGGATCTGCCGCGAGGGGAGGAAGCCAGGCCCGGGCCGCACGCAGGGCGACAGGTGCCAGCTGGCAGGGGCCCCGGCGCTGCGGGGACACAGGGAGGGGCGCGTAAGCAGACAGCGAGGACCCCACGGAGGAAGGGTCTTCAGGGGTCAGGTATCCGGGTCTGCAGGGCTCCGGTGCTGCCCGGGATGGGGCTGAGCGCCAGGCGGAGCTCAGACTTCAAGAACCAGGAGAAGTAACACCACATGCCGTAGGCCGCTGGGAGCCACCGATGGCTCTTCAGCAAGGGAGAGACTCCATGTGATCTGATGGCCTTGGCCAGCGCAGTGCACATCAGCGCAGGCCTGGAGCCACCTCGGGAAGGCACGCGCTGGGGGAAGGCCGGCAGGTAAGGTGGTCGCAGTGCAGTGCTGCTTAAGGCCTGGCGGCCCCGCCAGCCCTTTAAATACAAACGCTTAGGTCATCCCCAGAGGAAGCCAAAAATTGGAGGGCTGCTCTCTGTGCCCAGAAAGGACCTAGGCTGGGCTGCAAAACAAAACCTGAAGGGAAAAACCCAGAACACCTCTGCTGGCCGGGTGTCCCGGGTCTGGGGGGAGGGAGGGTGGCGGGGGCCTCAGGGGCTGGGGGTCCCCGCAGGACTCTGGTAAAGCACGTGACAGCAAGGTCCTGACTGATGGCCAACGCCCCCGATAGGAAGGAGAGAAACAGCCCCTCCTTGCAAGGCCGCTGCTGGGCCCAGGAGGAAACACCGCAGCAGCAAAGGATGTCCCAGCAGCGCCCGAGTCCCCTGCTGGGGAAGGAGACAAGGCGTCTGGAAACCAGGAGGCTCCATCGTCTTCATCCCTACGGCCCTGCTCGTCTCCCTCTGGGGCGCCCTCTGTGCCCGTGTTCCCCATTTCAGCCCCATCTTCTCCGCCGACTCCTCCACGAGGGACTCTGGGGACACGCTGGCCTTGTCTTCAGCATAGGAGGCCTCAGAGCCAACCCCGTCTGCAGGGTCGCTCCCCACAGGGGCAGAGACAGGGAAGGCAGATCCGCCCGCGGGACTGCAGCTGACGGTGAGGCACCAGGTGGTCCGTCAGGACACGTGGTGGCTGACCGTGGCCGAGGGCTCAGAGGGAGGTCCCCGCCCTGGGGAGGGTGTGGCCAGGGAGTCCCTTCCACCCCAGGAGTCCAGGCTCCATGTCCCTGGGCCCCGCGGCGGGTGTGACATGGGGCATGCAGCCACACCCCCGCAGTAAGTGTGGCCTGAGACCCGCCCCCGCCGACGAGGTAGAGGCAGAGGTCGCTGCGGGCTTCAGAGGGTAGTCTCGCTGGCACAGCCCTTCTGACCTCTGCCCCGTCCTTCTCTCTCTTGGAACAGAGATTCAACTAACACAGGTCCAAATGGCAGCACGCGGGAAGACGGAGTGGGACAATCCAAGGAGCCTGGGCACCGATGGCCCTGGGGAGCGCACCATTCCCCTCCCCCGGACGGTCCACTCACACCGGGGACTCCACGTCCTCTGGCTGCCTCCAGGCTGGCCACACCTCACCCAGTGCCCATCGCTGTTCTGACACTAGCGCCTCGCTTGGCCCGCCCTCTCTGACGGCAGGAGAACACACCCTTCTGCAGCTTCACGCCCAGCGTGTGAGGTTCTCTTTTTGTCCTGCCTCCTAGGAAGCTCCAAATAAACACTGACATCTCTTAATAGCTCTCATGAAGGTTAGTATGTATGAATCTCTCTCTCTCTCTCTCTGTCTCTCTCTCTCACACACACACACATGATTTTTGACCTGGTTTTATACCTTATTTTTACACCTTTTGTTATAAGTCATGTCACAATCTTCTTGAAGAGAAAGGGTAAAATAGAAGCTAAAAATGTGGGCATCTATATAACAAATGCTCATAAAGTAAATCAGACAGAGACATAATCTCAGGACAAAGAAGAACTTACAGCTGAAAGTATCAAAAACAGGGGTGCCTGGGTGGTTCAGTGGGTAAAGCATCTGACTCTTGATTTCAGCTCAGGTCACGATCTCAGCATTCATGAGTTCAAGCCCCACGTCCAGCTCTGTGCTGAAAGTGTGCAGTCTGCTTGAGATTCTCCCTCTGTCTCTGACCCACCCCTGCTTGCACTCTGTCTCTCTCAAAAATAAATAAACATAAATAAATACATAAAGTATCAAAAACAATGAAGAAGCTTGCTTTGTAAACCTTCTCCACCAGGAAGAAATAACACACATAAACCTTTATACATCTAACCACATGGCTTCAAAATACACAAAACTAAAATCATCAGAAATATAAGGGGAAACCAGTAAACCCAAGTGGCAAAGTGCCAAAGGAGGCGCTAACAGACGTCCCTCGGAAATTCTGGGCCTCAGTAAGAATGATGATCCGCAGGTGATCACAGCCTGGGCGTGGGGTGGGATGTCTGTGGGACCTGGCAGCGGATGTGAGCGGCGTGGGCACCTGACATGGCCATCATGGGGGCCACGGGCAGCAGCAAATGAGCACAGGCTCCGCTATGGGCATAAGAGGCAACCAAACGGTGGTCATTTAAAACACTGTGTGCTGAACCCCACGTGTGTGCAGGCTGAGTTAGCCAGTATTCATTCGTTTTCCACCCTTGAAAAGGAGTCGAATAACGTGATAAACCAGCCTGATTTTACAGGTTTACGTAGAGCTGCATACACAGCAGAGAGACAGATGTTCTTTTCCAACATCCATGGAATTTCACAAAAAGTGATCCTTGAGCTACAAGGAAAAACTCCAATGAATCTTGAAACGTAGAAGTTATATGTACATCAGGCACACACCCCCAGGGAACACTCAATAACCGTTAGTTAGCGCTTTGAAAAGTTAGCGACAGCTCACTCAGTCTTCTTGACAATCTTGAAGGCTCTTGTTATTTTCGTTTTTATTATTGCCCCCATTTTACAGAAGGCAAAAGACAAGGCACAGAGAGGTTGCTTTATACACAGAAGGTCACGCAGCTAGTAATTGCCAAGACAGGATAAGAGCCAGGCGGTCTGGCCACAAAGCTCACGTTCATAATCATGATGCTGACATCAGTGTGTGTGGGCACGTGGCTGTGTAAATTTAAAACAGAACACTTCAAATAATTCCTGGATTAAAGAAAAAAACATGCTCAGCAGTGAATCATTTACAAAGAAGCAAGAATAACAGACCTGCGGGATACAGCCATGGTGGTACACAGAGGAACAAGCGTAGCCTTTAATGCAGGTCTTTCAAAAACATAAGCCTGGTATCTCTCAGCGCTTGAAGGTGAAGAAAGAAAAGCAAACCTAAAACATGTAAAAGAGGCACTGAATAAATACCACTGCAAAAGTCAGTAAGACAAGCAGTGGAAGGGCCAGAGAAAGCTTGCACGCAGGCCAGAGCATGGGGGTCAGACAAGGGGGTGTCCCATCCCCCCCACGCATGGCCGGCTGCTGGTAGCTGCCTCCTCCTGGGGCCTGGGGTGGGGTGGGCGGCCGCACCGCACAGAGCCCACCACTGACATTCTACGTTCTGTTCAGATGATGCAAACGTTCAAATATACACGAAGGTAAGAAAGCCGTGTAACGCACTCCTGCATACAAATAATGAACAGCTCATGGCCAACCTCGTTCTATCCAATTCAGACTATTCTGAAGTCAATAATTCCCAGCAATTCAGATTATTCTGAAACAAATTCCAGACGCTGCCTTTTATCTCTAAGTGTTTTAGAACATATCTCCAAAAGATAAGGAGTCATTTATTATATAGAACCATAATAAGATAATCACACCAAAAACCTAACATTAATGTGTGTGTGTGTGTCGGTTACAGAAATACTACATACCACGTTTAAAAATCCAGTTACAGAAAAGTGTAGAAGCAGCACATTAGACTTGGTTCATCCAAACCCGCAGACATGCTGAAGGAGGCAGGATCACGGAGTCTGCAAACGGGGACACTGAGGCTGAGACCAGTGAGGGGCTTCCCCGCCGTCCCCCGTGAGGAAGGGGAGGGGGCAGGGATGTGAGTGTCATCTCCTGAGGACACGCCGTGTGCCGAGTCCACTCCACCACCATGGACTTTTTTTCCCACCCAACACAGAACTAGATTTTGAGAATAACAAAAAACTAATGGGCACATTAGGGCAATAAAATGTAAAATCCCCTTGGTCATAATGAGACAGGCTCGTCTTCCTACGGGCGACATGGAGGAGAGCCAATGTGCACAAAGTGGTCTCTCCATGGCGTGTCCTGCACCGGGCACTTTCAGCTCCATTTTCTCACTTAATGCTCAGCCCCAGGAGGGTATCACGGGCCGAGCTGCTTTCCCCCAAATCCATATGTTGAAGTCCCGACCCCCAGGACCCCAGAATGGGACTGAAGTTGGAGATGGGTCTTCACAGAGATGATCAAGGTAAACTGAGGTTGGGCATGGGCGGGGTCCTACTCCAGTGACAGGTGATCTTATAAGAAGAAGAGATTAGGTCACAGACACACTGGGGTTGACCATGACCCATGGAGAACGCACCGTCTACAAGCCCGGTTCAGCGGCCACAGGAGGAATCATCCCCACAGACATCTTGAGCTCAGGCTTCCGGTCTCCAGAGCCGGGAGAAATCAAGTTTCTGGTGCTTAAGCCCCGGGTCTGTGGCACTTCGTCATTGGAGTGGAGTTGCCCAATGCAGAGAGAGATGGTGCTCAGTCTACTTTACAGACGGGCGGGGGGCATGGAACCCAGATCAGAGTCCAAAGCCGTGTGAGCGCCACTGTGCTGGGCACAGCTGAGTACAGAGAGCAGGGAGGGGCGTGGCGAGGGGCACAGCGAGGGGCGTGAACGGGCTCTGGCTCAGCCAGCAGGAGGAGGAGACGGCACCACCAATCTGGCTGCATCTGGGCCGGCACGTGTCCTGCCCATGGTCTCTGGCTTTGATCATGTGACTTGCATCAACCAATGGCATATGGATCAAATGGCAGGGCAGGTACAGGACCGTGTCACAAGGGACCTCACTTGCTTCCCCTGCCTGCTCGTCCCTCAGCCGTTACCGAAGGAAAACACACAATGGCTTAGCACAGAGCAGTCTGTCAGCCTGAAGACCAGCAGTGAGAAAAGGCGCCCCGCTGAGCCACAGACTGCGAGCAATAATAAATGGTTGTTGTTGTAAGCCTCCACATTTGGGGGTGATTTGTTACACATCATTAGCTAGCTGATACAGAAGGTCAAAAGAAGCAGTATATAACAGTATAGTTACAAGCACAGACTCTGAGGTCAGGCTGCCTGGGTATAACTCCTGCTTGGCGGCGTGACCTTGGGCAAACCGCTTAACCTCTCTGATCTACCACGTCAGCTTAAAACAGGGATCCACAAAAATATCTGTCATAGAGTTGCTGAAACTCGCTGAGATAGAATCTGCAAAGAACCAGAACCTCATGGAGAAATCACGAATGATCACTCTATTGCTGTGGCAAGAGAAGTTAAACTTGCCCTGGGAAGCTCTGGTCGGCATGACTAAAACACGCCGATGAGAGATCTTCTGTCTCTTTTGTTTGTTTGTCTGTTTTGACCATTGATGCCGCATCTGCCTTTCCCTCTGAATTCAGGGAGGCAGTGAGCTCCCCGTCACTGAGGGGTTAAGCCATGGTGCCATCCCACATCCTAAGAGGGCACGACCAGATGATCTGTGAGTCCTCCTGACTGTCAGACATTAATCGCTGAGGCTGATTCTTCCTGCACCCGGCCCACGGTCCCAAGCAGGTGGACAGCACAGGGGAAGGCTGAGGCTGTGACGGACAGAACGTTGGGCTTGAGGGTAGATGACTTGAGTTCACGCCCCAACTCCACTGTGTGACCTTGGGCAAGTCCCTGGACCTCTCTCTGAGCCTCCTCAGCACAACAGGGTTGATCTGTGACCCCACCTATTTCACAGGGTTGTTACATGGATGCAAGATGGTAGAGAACGGGAAGCCACGTTGTAAAGTAGACCACCCCAGGGACACACAACATCTGCAGAGTGACGGCACCCTGGGCACATCGACAGAAAAGCCTTCCGTCTCTGACGTTCTCCCTTTCCCCTGTGCAGGGTGGGCCAGGATGTAGCCAGCACACCACCACTGTCAGTCCCATCCCCAGGGCAGGCATGACTAATCAATCGCAGAAGGCACCCTTCCCAGCGGGGCTGCTTCTCAGCTCAGCGATCCAGTGACCAAGCCACTGGCAGGGCCAGATGGACCGGATGAGGTTTCCCATCCCCGGAGCTAGACCAAGGCCCGGGGGCTCCCCTGCCCGGGCCTGCTTCCACAGTGCTCAGGAGGCTGAGGGTCCCAGCTGCATCTGCAGAGCCCCTTGGACCAGCTGTGCCAGGGATGAGGGTGGATTTTCCCAGCTGTGTGCACCAGCCTTCCAACGCTGCACGGCCGGGTCCGGGCCACACAAAGATTGCTAAGGAAATGTTCTGAGATGGAAAGGGCATCAAAAACATCTTCAACACTGCCAAGGGCTGCCGAAGGCACAGTGGCACCAGGGGACCCGCACCCGCCGGGGGGTTGATGGGAATCGCCACTGCTGCTCTCGCGCTCTCTGGCCTGGGAACCCCACCGTCACCCACAACTTAGGTAAGAACCCAGCAGAAGCTACACACACACACACACAGATGTTCAGGAAAGCACTACCTATAATTGGCAAAAAATGAAAATTTAAAAAAAGGTACATTAAATTGCTATAAATAGAGGAGTAAAGAGACGACAGTACGTTCCGTTAGTGGATGTAGAGCCGTAAAAATAAATCTCCCTTAAGATGGCAGAAACGCAAGGCAATGCTGGATACAAACTTAGAAACAGGGACTCTGAACGGCTAAGCATCCCCTGCAGACACTGTGGGCGCCTACCGACTCCTAGCTCTGCTCCTTCCTCACCATCAGAACCCTGGTTGGTCTGAGAAACAACACGCCTCATTTTCCAAACTCCCTTGCAGCTAGGATTGGTCATGAGACACGGTCCCGGCCATGGGTGGGCCATCCAGGAAAGCTTGTTAGATAGGAGCAAGCCCAGCTGGCACACGCCTTTCTTTTTTGTTCTCCTGCTTCTCGCTGCTGAGAGGATGCCAGAGGTGATGCCGGTGGTGACGCAGCCATCTTGGAGCCATGAGGCACCGGCTTTAGGACAAAAGCCAGACTAAGATGGCAGAGCAGAACGGCAGCAGGAGCCGGAGTCTCTGGAGGCATCCTGGAGTGCCTGCTAGCCCACCTGCTCACTCCAGACCCCGCAACACACGAAACTGCTTTTGGTCGAGGTGCCACTGACAGGGTTTTCTGTTACAGGCAGCTGAACATAACCTCTAACACACGCATTCTGATGAAGCGATAAACCTGGTGTGCAAATGTAGGCAATGGTGAGCACATGAACAAGAAAAGCTAAAGCCATTTTTATGTACGACCACGGAACCAAAGGGGAGTTGGGGGGACCTTTCTCCCCACTTTATAAAATGTTTTCTGCCGTTGCTCACTAGTGCTCAGTGACGTGAGAGGTATTTCATGAATCAGCCCACGCCAGCATCCACTCTGCCGGGGTTTGGGTCCCTCTGGCCTGAACGCTGTCCCTAACAAATGATAGGCCCATTCTGCCAGCTGCCAGTGTCCCCAGCACTCAGGGTGCAAAGGGTCTGTTACCTCCCAGAAGTGGCCCTCACACTGGGAGACCCTCATAACACCCAGCCCCGCAGGAATATTCCCCAGTCCCCACGGCCTCCTGGGGACCAGACGGGATGCGTGGCTCGAGGCCAGGCCAGCCCTGCACCGTCAGCACCCATTTTCACGCCTACTCTAAGAGACACAGAGGCCCCCACGCCACCTGGCAGACTATGGAGCCCAGAGCCCTCCATTCCCAGGGCCTCACGGCGGGGCCACCATGTGCCTAGAGTTTCTCCTTGAGGGGTAGAAGCCAAGGGCCCAGGGCCTCCCAATACCAGTGAGCTGAGCTGCCCACCTGAGTGACTCCCCCCAAGCCCTGGGTGACTCAGTCCAGCCTCCAAGTGACTCACCCCAAACCAACCTGAGTGACTCATCCCAAACCCACCTGATTCACCCCAAGCCCACCTGAGTGACTCACCCCAAATTCACCTGATTCACCCCAGGCCCCCCCGAGTGACTCCCCCAGGCCCCCCCGAGTGACTCCCCCAGGCCCCCCCGAGTGACTCCCCCCAGGCCCCCCCGAGTGACTCCCCCAGGTCCCCCCGAGTGACTCTCCCCAGGCCCCCCCGAGTGACTCCCCCAGGCCCCCCCGAGTGACTCCCCCAAGCCTCCGTGAACAAGCCCACCTGAGTCCCACCGGAGCTCCCCTTGCCGGGACGGGGATCCTGACACTGCCTGAAAGCTCACTTAGGTCACCTCCCCTGAAAAGTGGGCTGCGTCTCCCGGCGTGGCCTCCTCACACATGCGCCACTTGGCCCCCACTTGCCGTGGCCCAGAAGGCGGCTTACTCTCTGGTTCTACAGAAGGGGTTCAGGGAAGAGGAGCCACCGGGCCAGGGGCCATTCTGCTCTTCAGGGGACATCTGGAAATGTCTGGGGACATTTTTGTGTCACAGCCGGGTGGGGGGATGCTACTGGCAGTGGTCAGCGGAGGGCAGGGATACCAGCTCAACGTCCTGCCGCACACAAGACGGCCCCCACCGCAAAGATGCATCCAGCCCCGACGTCAGGGGAGGCGGGAGGGGCGCTGCCCTAGCCCCAAGGTCACCCGGGGAGGATTAGAACCCAGGACCCCACAGGCGGAGCCGGGGCCCTCCACGGCGTCCCATGCTCCCTGCTGTGCTCACACCAGCGTCCTCACCGTGGCTCAGAAGAAATCACGGGCTCTTACCCACAGAGGTGGGGACGCGGCCAGCCGGCGCCACACAAGTACCTAACGAAAGCTCTGAGCAGCTCCAGGCAGAGTCACCTCGCCAAGCTCCTCCTGGGCTCTGAGCAGGGGGAGGGGGCAGCAGAGGCGCAGGGGTGCAAACACAAATGATCCCGGGGGCCCGGGGCATGAGTGCATGGCCCAGACCGCCTCCAGGTGTGGACGGCCCCCCAGGCTCGGCCCCTCATCCCCAGCAGACCTCAGCCACCCGACACCCACAGCACCCCAGGTACGTGCCCACACCCCACACCTCCACCAAATGGTTATCGGAACCCAAAGACACCAGCGCCGCACACCTCACCCGCTGACATGCCGGCCCCTGGCCCTCGGCCGGACAGCCCGTGAACAAACACCTTCTCTGCATCTTATGCCCAGGTGGGTGGAGGGAACAGCAACGACAAGGTCTCAGGTGGGAACTGCCAGGTAAGCGGTGGTCCAGGGCGTGTGTGAGGGAGGGGGAGGGAGAGGGGCCGCAGACAGGCGGCCGGGAGGGCCAGGCAGCACCGAGGGTGCCGGGAGCAGGCATAGGAAGCCCCATGCCCCTGGGCCCAGGCAGAGGCCTGCTGACGCTTCCTGAGAGGCCTCCCCCCTTCCTGAACGGGGCGCACTCACTCATCTGGCCGAGCCAGTCACAGCCAAGGGCCATTTGACACGTGGGTGTCCCTTCCTACCAGGTGCCCAGCTAACTCACACGGGTCTGTCACTGGTGGGGGGGGAGGGGGGAGCACAGCACACATCTACGCCGCGGGGCTGGGAAGTTCCTCACTGGGCACAATGGGCCCCTAACCTGACATCTTCCTTCAAAACCGACAGCTCAAGTTCAAAAGGCTGGGGCCTCCTCCCTCCCGCGCCTGCCCAGTGGCCCCGAGGCACAACCCAGCCGGAAGGGGGCGCCCTGAACCACCCAGCCCTAAGTCCTGCTCCTGGGGGCCAGAGGAGTGACTTGGCGTCTAGCAGCCCTGTCCTGGGCGCCGTCCGGGGAGCCTGAGCCCAGCCCTGCCCTGGGGCCTCAGTGTGGAACGTGGACGTGAGGGCACAGACACACGTGAGAGGCGCCCAGGACGGCGAGGGGCACAGGCAGGCATCCTCTGTCCACGCGGGGAAGGACAGCGGGGGAGGGGCAGGGCACAGCTGGGGCGAGGGGAGCAGGCAGGCGCTGTGGCCTGGGCGGGAGCCGGATCCGCTGGGGTTTGGCCTGAGGACCTGGCTCTGCCCCTAGATGGAATGGGGTGCCCGGGAGGCCGCCACCTTCGCAAAGGTGGTCGTGGCGGCGGGCATCCCGGGAAGCCACATTTCCTCAACAGGAACCGGCCGGGGAAATTGAGCACCTGGGCTTGTACGTTGTGGCCCCGAATGACCGAAGCCTGGCACCCCGGCCTGGCAGCCTCCTTCCGCAGCTGGTGAGAGGCCCTCACGAGGGGCTGAGCCCCCCGGGCCCCAGAAGACGCAGTGCAGACGACGGGAACGTCATCGAGAGGGTGGGCGGTGTGGCTGCACCTGACAACGCCCCACGTCGCGCGCGCACAGGAGCTCATCAGCCTGACCACCATCGTAACAACCAAAGGCCGCAGGTGCTGGTGAGGACGAGCCGTGAGCTCAACTTCACGGCCGCGCACGCAAAGCTCCTTTGTCCCCATTTCACAGATGAGGAAGCCGCGGCTTATGGGACATGGCTGGGATTGGGCATCCAGGACAGACAGACACAGGGCGACGGGACCCCATGCTCTGTTCCCCGAGCCCCTCTGGGCTCAGTCTGAGGAGGCACATCGGGACGGGAAGGCTGAGGCCGTAGGTTGGGCTCAGATCCGCCTCCCCCACTCCCTGGACTCCTGGGCCAGCAGCCCCCGGGCCGCACCAAAGGTGTCCCCACCACGACCCCCGCGCCCCGGCCACAGTGCCCTCCTCTGGTCTGATCCCACGCTTCACCCAGGGCCACTCGCCAGCTCCTTCTAAGGCTGGTGCACAATGAGGGTGAGGACCCGTCAGGGCTCGCCCACCCCGCTCAGCGAGCACCCCCTGTGAATGGCTGTTCCCCGGGCAGGTTTTGTCACTGCTCAGGCCTGACTGACCCCCAAAGCCCGGGCGGGGGCAGGGGTGGGGATGTGGCCACGCCAGGACACACCAGCCAGGGAACCCCAGTGTGGGCGGCTGCGGGCCCAACACAGTCCTGGCCACTCTCCCTGCCACCGCGAATTTTTCTATCAACCATGCCTTCTCCGGGGCCACAGCACATAATCCCACTGGATCCCTCAGAGATCCATGCCAGGGACTGGACTCGGGTTCACACCAAGGCAAGACAGAAACAGCTGCTCAGGAGCACAGGGAAGAAGTCTGCACGAATCAGAAGACATGTCAACGCAGGGAGGGGACACCCAGAAAAGCTGGCAAACCAGGTGGGGGGCATTAATAGAAGCACACTGCCTAGACAAGGGGAGGTGATGTTCTGCACTGGGACAGCACACACACAGACCACAACTGCTCAGAGAAGAACCGGGCTTATGAAGTCCTGACTGTCAGAAACTCGGGGGCCCAGGACTACAGGCCAGCGGGGAGCTGAGCTCCACTCGCCCCTTCCTCTGCAGAACCGTAAGCTACAGGTTGGGTGCCCTTGGCTATTCTACAGGCAGAGACCCCAGAGTTGGGATGTGCAGAAAAAGGAGCCCTCGAACAAAATCCCTTGATGAGATGAACCCCAGACGCCCCTTCCCCAAGGCCAGCAGGATGTTCCACTGGGGGAGGGTCCCTCACCCGAATGCTCATATCCCAGAATTCCTCTGCCCACGGGACTCCCTTGACAGTGCGGACTGCCGCTCCTTCATCAGCCCAGCCTGCCGGGGGCCTCCCTGGGGCTCTGCTGTCACCAGGGCACGGGTTCCCCACAGTGATTTCCTGGTGCTGGCCTGGCTGCTGTAAACCAGGAGCGGAGCTGCAACTTGCTCTAACTCAGAGGGGCAGGCCCCCTGGGCTGGCAGCCTGCCAGTGCTGGCGCCAGCGCCCGCTGTACCCTGGGCTACCTCAGCACACCCCCTACGGCAGTGCATCCACACATCCGCGTGCTGAGCCCCCCCACCTCCAACTTCTAAATGCGGATCTTCTCTCCCCTTTTCAGGTGACCACTACAGAGACTGGCCAACCCTGTGAAAGACTAACCCCCCAACACACACACACACACACACACACACACACACACACACACCTTTTCCACATGGTGGTCCCACCAGATCAGAACCTCACACAATACCCTCATGATGCATATAAACACATCCTACTACCTTGCACGCAAGGGCATGAGCTCCCTGTCACTTGAGCCATTCAAAAAGAAGCTGACTAGTGAGGGAGGTTCTGGGGGTGCTGGTAATATTTCTGGATCTGAGCGCTGGTTACAAGGGCACAGTTTGTTCACAAGAACCATTGAACATTATACTTCCAATTAAGAGCACTTTTCCGTGTGAACATTACACTTCAGTAAACGTTTTTAAAAATCAAAAGTGACTGGGATTGGCTGACCATTTTTCAGGAAGGGGATGAGGCTGGAACACCGTGGAGATCCCCACATTGAGGCGTCATCGCTTACTGAGATGCTACTAGGGGCACTGTGCTCCCTCCCCAGCACAGGGACGAAGACAGGCAGAAACCCAGTGCTGGAGGGGTGAACACAGGTGCCCGGATGGCTGAGTGGATGTTCAGAGGAGTCAATGAGTGAATGAGTGAGAGGAGGAGTGAATGACTGTGAAGCAGGATGGCTGCAAACATGCATGATGCACAGAGCATGAACAGGCGCCTGGAGGGCCCAGGGCCGAGTGCACGGGATGGATAGATGGAGGTGTGAACACAGGCGCCTGGAGGGCCCAGGGAGCGAGTGCACAGGACGGATAGATGGATGGATGGAGGTGTGAACACAGGCGCCTGGANAGGGACGAAGACAGGCAGAAACCCAGTGCTGGAGGGGTGAACACAGGTGCCCGGATGGCTGAGTGGATGTTCAGAGGAGTCAATGAGTGAATGAGTGAGAGGAGGAGTGAATGACTGTGAAGCAGGATGGCTGCAAACATGCATGATGCACAGAGCATGAACAGGCGCCTGGAGGGCCCAGGGCCGAGTGCACGGGATGGATAGATGGAGGTGTGAACACAGGCGCCTGGAGGGCCCAGGGAGCGAGTGCACAGGACGGATAGATGGATGGATGGAGGTGTGAACACAGGCGCCTGGAGGGCCCAGGGAGTAAGTCCACGGGATGGATGGGTTGGATGGATGGAGGTGTGAACACAGGCGCTGGAGGGCCCAGAGAGTGAGTGCACAGGATGGAGGTGTGAACACAGGCGCCTGGAGGGCCCAGGGAGTGAGTGCACGGGATGGATGGATGGAGGTGTGAACACAAGTGCTGGAGGGCCCAGGGAGTGAGTGCACGGGATGGATGGATGGGGGTGTGAACACAGGCGTCTGGAGGACCCAGGGAGTGAGTGCACAGGATGGATGGAGGTGTGAACACAGGCGCCGGAGGGCCCAGGGAGTGAGTGCACGGGATGGATGGATGGATGGAGGTGTGAACACAGGCGCCTGAAGAGCCCAGGGAGTGAGTGCAAGGGATGGATGGAAGGATGGAGGTGTGAACACAGGTGCATGCGGAGGATAGATGTACACTGAGGCCTGCGTCACCTCCTGCAGCCGCTCTGACCTCCCTGGACTTCGCTGGTGAGATGACCCGGGAAAGAAAGGCAATGGGTTTTGGAACAGTGGAGGTCGTCTGATACCTGCCCCTGCCTCAGAGCACTTGGCGAGGTGTCTCTGTGCACTTCAGGAAAGCCATGTCTTCCGTGCCACCCAGAGTCACAAGGAGCCTCACTTCTCTGCCTCCTCCACGACACGTATAAACAGGCAGTGTTGACTGGAGGGCCACCGCAACCTGGGGCGAGGCCGGGGCCAGGCGGGGCCTGCGGCGGAGGAGCCTGCTGCACACCACCAGTGGCCACACCAGAAAGTAGCAAGGAAACACCTCCTGTCCAGGCCCTGTGAGCTGGGTGACCGGGCCTCCTAAACAGCAGAGTGAAAGGGAGAAGCAGAAGACGCGGATGGAATATTCCACAGGCCCATCCTTGGCTCCTGGGACAACGCCATAGTTGGAGCTCACAGCCCTCTGCCTCCGCGTGTGCTGCCTCACCGGCGCCTCGGTTTCCTCATCCATCAAGGGAGGGCAATGCCCCCACTGGTCTTGCGGGTGAAGGGAGCCCGGGTGTGTGGAAGCTCCATGCTCCCTCTGGCACCAGACCGCTCGATCCATTTGGGCCTGCTTCCACTCTGTGTGCTCTCAAGAGATGCCCGCAGGGGTGGGGTGGGGGCACAGACACAGCTTGCCTGGGGCAGGACAGATGGTACAGACCATGCTGGCACAGGGGGCGGACCAGGGGCCTGGGGTGCTGCTCAGGGAGGCAGTGAGTGGCCGAGGGAAAGGCCAAGCCTCCCTGGAGGGTGAGGACCTGCCAGAAGGAGGCAAAGGGCCAGCCGAGGAACGCGCCCCCTGGCCCGTCTGCGCCCACAGCACTGAGGCACTGAAAGGGTTAACGGAGTTTCGCTGTCCCTGCGAGCAACTGTTTGGGTTTCCAGCTCCCGCCAGCCTCAAGGCCAGGCCTTATCATCTCGCTGTCCCCAGAGTCTCAGAGGCAATGCCGGAGGACTGAGTCGGGGCAGGCCCACGTGCCCACGGCAAGTGTGTAAACTAGGTATTAAAAACTACACCCAAGAGTGCCAGAAAGAAACAGAAAATGCTTTCCACTTGGTGAAAGCTCCATTCAGGTTCTGTTCATGAACGAGGAAAGGGAAGTGCCCCTCCGCGCTCTGACTTCAAGCCGGAGGTGGACCCTGAGCAAGGAGCTTACAGGGGTCCCAAAACTCTTTCTCAGGGTGTGCCCCACCCCCAGCCACCAGACTGAGGCTCCTAAGCCTGTCACCTCAGCTCCTGGGACAGCCACCCCGGCTTCAGATGAGCCCAAAGGGCCCAGAGAGACACTGCCCCTCCAAACTGCCGCCAAAACAGAAAACCCGCATCTCCTTCCCTCCCTCCTTCCCCTACACAGACCAGTTTTTAAATGGCCCTCCTGGACCCTGCAGAGGAGATCTGAATTCTGAGCATTGTTTCTTCCTCTCTGAGGATCCTAAAGGTGGTGACAACTTAGATCACAGATGTTAGATTCAAAACCTAAGGGTCCTGAAGATTCCCCTCTGATGTCGGCCAGGCACTGACTGTAGGGCACAGCGCCTCCTACAGGAAGCCTGCAAATTTGCTGGGAGAGTGGGGGTCCCTTAGGCCTCTGCCCCAAGCAGGAAATTCAAGCCAGGCCCTGGCCCTGCCAGACAGAAGCTTCCAACCCTCCATCCTGCTAAGCAGCCGAGCACAGCGAGATATGGATGCAGGGCTCCCATCGTCCACACCGGCCGCTTGGAAGTCGACGCCACCACATCCCGCAAGCAGCTTTAGATGGCGCAAATGTCAAAAAGGAGACAAGAAGGAACAGCATCAGGAGGCGGTGGACGGTGGCATTGGATGTGCCCTTTCGGGGCCCACTGGGCCTGTGCTGCCTTCCTCCGTCAGTGGTGGCCATGGCCGTGGCCGACCTGCCCACCACCCCCCTCCCCAGCAGAGAGCTGGGTGGGGTTCACACACCAGCCCCTCACAGCCTGTCACAGAGGCAGGCGGAGCCGATGTAAAGTGGTAACTGTGTTGTTTTTTAAAACCCATCTCACAGGAGATGCACCTGAGAAACGCCGTTCACTCACAGACCACGAGTCCACTGGTTCCTGCCCACCTGGTGGACCGGAGCTCAAAGTTGAAGCCCGCTCACTCAAGGTTAGATTAAAAATAAGAACGCCCGTGAAGGTTCACCTGACTCATTAATATCACCGTCCACTAGGAGACAGCTCCTCAGAGGGCCTGGCTTGGGGCTGCTTTTTGTTCTAGGCCTAGGAGGACCTTAATTTGCATTTATATTAAAAAAAAGAAGAAAACAAACAGAATTAACTAGAAAGGTGCTTTGTTTCCTGTAAATTTGAGCTCTTGGGCTAAATAGCTTCCCGGGGCAGACTGCGCGGACTCAGCCCCTCAGGCCCGTGTCAAAGAGTGTGGATTCACACCGACGAAGGAGTGCTTTGCGCTGTGCTGGGGTGCCACAGGCATCTGGGAGCCCACCGCCAGCCTGGCAGGTGAGCCCTGTGTCAGGCGCCTACAGGTAGGGAAACTGAGGTCGGGAGAAGAGACATGACCTCCCTGTGGTCCGCCAGGATGGCCAGACTCAAGCTGCAAGCCAGATCACTGGGCTCCAAGTTCAGTGTCAGGGCAGCTGGTTTTCTTCCATCTTCTTGCATCTGTACCCCCACCTTCCTTTCCAGAAACTCAGGTTGAAAACTTGAGGAGTGAGGTGAGGAAAATCAACGGCCGTCAGATGCCCCCCCCCCCCCCCCCCCCGCCGGGACAGTCAGGTTTTAGAGGCCCATTTCTTATCCTTGGGCTCTCCAGCAAACAGGCCCCCGGAACCCCAGGATGGGTGCCATGTGCGTTTGTGACCGCCACAGCTCATGCTGGAAGCGTAGAGACAGAAATGACGGTAATGACCGCCTGGCCCTTCCAGGCGCTGGAGGCAAGTGGGGTGTGGGGAAGGAAGGACTTTTCTGTGTTTTGGCCGCTGGGCCAAGCGCGTGGGGCAAGGAGCAAAGCTAGTTACGTAGGCAACAGAAGAGCAATTTCCTTCCAAAAACATAAAAACCCGCACCAATGAATTAAACATTTCAAACAAGATGACTCTCTACAAAGTCTTCTCAACCAAGAAGCAAAGACAGGCCGTCCTGTGCTGGCACTTCCTGTTGCATATGGCACGGAGAGAGCCTGCGTTTCAGCACACAGAGCTTTCCAGACAAAGAAAAATATCAAGGGGAAAATTAGAGGGGGAAGTCCAGAGGAGTCAGGGGGGGGGGGGGGGGGGGGGGGGGGGGGAGCCTCTTCTCACAGCACAAGGGACTGGACAGGCACAGAAAAGAGGCCACCGGAGCCAACACAGTGGCCCTGGCAGGTCTGAGGAGATGGCTGTGCAGAGGCAGGGTGCTGTACGGGGACACAGAGACACCACCCTACCTGCTGCCATGCCCACTGGGTTGAAGTGACCTGCTCCCGTTCCCAAGGGTCTCCAAGTGTCACATGCATGGGCTCCCCAGCGCCCCCTCACCTCAGCAGGGGCACTGCCCTGGGCACCCACCAAGGGACTCTGCTCTCCAGCCAGCACCCTTGGGAGAGGGACCCACAGGAGTCCTCCGGATGTACCAACTGGACTCTCTCCCCAGACCAGGGCTGAACCTCCCCAGTTTCTGGGCACTCTGCAGACCCGCCTCACCCACTGTCTGTCACAGCACGGCCGACAGGTCCTGCCCTGCGCCCCCTCCCGCCCCCACAGAGCAGCAGTTCACCACGGCTGTCACCCCAACCCCAATCACCAGAGAGTAAACTCTCTCCCCCCTGGGGGCCTGGCACGACCAGGCTCCAGAAATCGAAGAGGAGCCAGGAGGAAGGAAAGCTGGGATCTGGGCTCCGAGAAGGCTGGAGGCTTGCGAGGGTCCCCTGCCGCCCGAGTCCCTCTCGGCGCCGCGGAGCCAGGCCAGCCTTCTCCAAGTCCCGGAGAGGTAGTAAGTGTAAGGCTTGGAACCCCGCGCAGCCCAGCCCGCGCCGGGGCGGTGGGTGGGTGGGTGTCTGCTATGGGATTATTCTTAGCGCTCCACTCTCTTCGCAAAAGTGGCGCCTCCGCCCTCCCGGCTCCGGCACGCTCGCTCGGGGCTCGCACGCCCGGCCCAGACAGCGGCGCGGAGCGGGGCACCGGGTGGGGTCCGCGAGGGGTGAGGCGCGGAGGCGCGGGAGAGGCGGGGGCTCCCCAGAGAGGAGGGGGCGCGGCGGGAGGGGCCCCCGGCAACGAAGCTGCGTTTAACCCTCGGCGCCCCGCACCCGGCCCTGCGCCGCGCGCTCAGCCGCCTCCCCGGACTCCTCCCGGGGCGCGGGGAGCCCGGCGGCGGCGCGCCCAGCCCTTACCTATGGTGGTGATGACCGTGATGGCAAAGTAGAAGGAGCCGGCGAATTTCCACTGGACGCCGGCGCGGTGCGGCTCCGACTGCAGGATCACCAGCTCCAGCTGCCGGTAGTCCTCGGCGCTGATGTTGTACTTCCCCTTGATCCGGATCTCCTCGGCTTTGAGTTTCTCCTCCTCGCGCATCTCGTGGTCCGACTCGAGGGCGTCGAAGACGGCGGCGCCCACCAGCAGGTAGGTGAAGGTGCAGACGATGAGGGACAGAGTCCGCACGTTCTGCCTCTTCATGGCCGCCAGCAAGGAGCCGGCGCGGGGGGCATGTCCCGCAGGCTCGCAGCCGCGCGCGTCCCACTGCAGCGCCCGGCGGCCGCCGCCGCCTCCTCCGCCGCCGCCGCCGCCGCCTCCAAGTTGTAAGCGGCGGCGGCAGCAGCAGCAGCAGCAGCAGCAGCGGGGAGGCGGGGGGCGGGGAGGCTGGGGGGGCCCCCCTCCGCCGGGGCCGCCACAGCCGCCGCCACCGCGAGGCGGCTGGCGGGGCAGGGGCGGCGCGGGCCCGGGCTCGGGCGAGAAGGCGGACAGGCACAGGAGGCTGCTCGAGCGCCGGGGCCAGGCGTCCGGGAGCCCCGACACCCTGCGCCAGACCCGGCCGAAGCAGCCCGCCCCACTGCGCAGGGCCATGCACGGCGGCCCCGCTGGGCACCGCGCGGGCCGCGCTGCCCTCCGCACCCCGCCCCCCGCTCCCGCCGGAAAAGCAGGGGCGGGAGCGGGAGCCGGAGCGCAGTCGGAGGGCGGCCGCCGGGGCCCGCGCCCCTCCGGGTCCGGCTCCCGGGCGGCGGCGCCCGGCTAGGAGCCCGCGGGTCTGCGCGCGCGCCTCGCGGGACCTCCTTCCCCTTCAGCCCTCCTCGCCCCCCCCTCGAGGGGGGGGGTGGAAAAGTTTGCGAAGTGGCGGCGTCTCCGGAGTCCCCAGCAGGCGGGGAGGGGGCCGAGCAGGTGCAGCGGGCGGGGCCGCCGGATGCCCGAAGGTCCGAGCGCCCCGCGCCCACCCGGGCGCGCAGGGACGCAGCGGGGTCCCCGCCGGGCGTCGGCCGGTCCGCGAAGTTTGGTCGGCTCAGCCCCCGAGGCGCGGGAGCAGGGCGCGGCCCCAGGGCGGCAGGGCCCGCGGCGGAGCGGCCTCGGGGGCGGCCCGGGGACGGCGCGGCGGCGGTCGGCCAGCCCGCTCCTCCGGGGGCGGCGGACGCGGCGGCGGCGGCGGCGGCGGCGGGAGGGGTCCCGCGGGCCTCGCGGAGCTGCGGGATGGGCGCGGGCGCATGAGCCGCGCCGGGGTCGGGGCCCTCCGGCGTCCGGGCGTCCGGGGAGGCGGCCGCGGCGCTGGTCTGCCAGGGGCGCAGCGTGCGTGCGCGCCGGAGGGAGCCGAGTGTGTGTGCGTGTGTCTGTGCGTATGTGTGCCCGTGTGTGTGTGTGTGTGTGTGTGTGCCCGTGTGTGTCTGTGTGTGTGCGCGCGCGCGCGCGTGTGGCGCCTCGCTCCGGCGGGAGGGCCGCGGGGGGCGGGGGCCGGGCTACGCGGAGGCCAGGCCTCCCTCCCTCCCTCCCTCCCCCCTCCCGCAGCCTCCCGGGCGCGCCACCTCCCGCCTGGTCCCCAGCCAGCTGGCGAGGCGGCCGCGGCGGCTCCCGCTGCAGACCCAGCGCGGCGCACGGCGCACGCGGAGCGAGCCAGGGAGGGGCGGCCGGTGCCGCTGGGGAGGGGGCGGAGGCGGGCCGAGGACTGGGTGTCGCCGGCGTGGGGGTGGGAGGCGGAGCCACCGGCAGGTTTCGGCGGGGGATGGGACGATAAGCGAGGCCGCTGGGGTCCTTTTAGCCCAGCTCCCTGAGAGCGCCTGCCGCTTCGCGGGGCCGAGAGTTTGAGAGAACCGGGCCTGGGGGAGGAAATGGGATTCAGCCCGAGAAGGCCGATCGGCGGCTTCAGGGAGAGGAGAGACCCGGAGGAGGGTGGGAGCTCGAGGGGAGGGCGTTCCCCCGGGCGGCCACCGGCCGGGTGCACCTCCTCCTCGCGCGCGGGGGTCCCGAGGGCCGCCTCAGTCCCCGCGAGCGTCTCCGGCCAGGTGGCCCGGCACCTGCTGATCCTGAGCTCCTACCCGGAGAGCGCGGAGGGTGTCACGGGCGGCTGCCGCTCTCGGGGTCGGGGCCTCCGGGGAGGGTGCCGCCGCATTCCTCCTTCCTTGTCCCCTCCTCCCTGTTGCTTTTCCCAGAAACACTCCTTGGTTCCCCGAGGCCGGGCGCTGGGCGCACCCAGAACATAACGCTGCCCCTCCTCCTGCGCCCCAGCGCCTCGCGACGGCCCCACTGCCGAGCAGGCTGGGGAGGCGCACAGCGAGCTCAGGCTCTTCCTGGAGTCCGGGGAGGAGGCTTCGCCCGGCGTTCTCCCTTTCGCCTACCTGCCTCCTTTGCCCACTTCCCCCATCTCCCTTGAGGTCGTCGAGGGGTTTCCCTCGACCACCGACCCCCTTAATCTCCACTTGAGCGGTGGAGCCCGAAATGGGTAGGCCGAAAGCGCGGAGACCCTGGGCTCCCCCTTGCCTGGATCTGGCGACCTTCCCCGGTTGGACCCCAGCCAGGGAAGAGGTGGAGACTTGGGGAAAGGGACGCCCCCCGGCGGCGGGCTGAGAGACCGGGCGGAGGCGGCCCGGGAAGCCCACCCAGCCGTGCGCGGCTCGGGGGCGCCGGAGCGCTGAGCGCTCAGCGACGCCCCCTCAGGCCGTGCTCAGACTCCCCATGCGCAGAGACCCAGGGGCGGCGAGTCTGGGAACCCTGCTGGGGCGCCCTCCACCCCACTTAAGGGACTCGCAGGTGCTTGCGCCCACGACCCCTGGGCGAGAGGGCCAGAGCTGTGGGAGGCGTCTGGGCCATGGGGTCTCCGTTGGGTCGGCGGGCGCTGCTGCGCACAGGGGCCGGGCGCCCCGCCCCCACAGTCCCTTCCCTGGAATTCATTTCGGAAACCGAAGCCCCTGTGCTTGGCGAATGAGCCTGGCCTCCCGGTGAGTCACCGCGAGCGGCCGACAAGGATTCCCGCAGCTGGTAATGAATCGCGCCGCTCGGCCCACGACGGAACCCCAGTCGGGCCTCCCGCCGCGCTGCAGAGGCGCCACCCCTGAGTCACAGCCGTCGGGCCTCGGCAGTCCGGAGGCCGCTGCCCGCCGGGCGCCACCAGGGGGCACTGGACTCCGGCCCACAGGTGGCCGCGCTCAGAGCCAGCCCGGTAGCGGCGTCCAGGCTGTCCCCGCCCGCAGGTGCAGAAGCCGGGGCTGCGATGCACCCCATCAACAGATCCCCGGCTTTGTGGGGAGCCACTTTTATCCGGCTTACGTACAGCCTTTTAGGAAAACGGAACCGCTTTGTGTGCCTTCCGGAAGGGACCTCAGAGAGAAACTAGTCCAAACTGCTTGACAGATGGGAACACTTCCAACCAGAGGGAATCACGTGCCCAGGGACACAGGACAGTTACCATCTACAGCCAGCCCTTGAGCCTCTGCCGGGCCTCTGTCCAGCAGTCCTTCAAGGACCCCAGCTGCTGCCTTCTGACCCCAAAGTCCCAGCGCCTTGGATAGCCCCAGACCACCCCTCAAACGCTGCTTCTTCCTTTTCTATATTTCTCCAAAGTACAGCCTTTAGGCTCAAAAGAAACAAGCCCAGAGGGCCAAGCCTCAGGGAGGGATGGTGGGGGTCTGGAAGAGAGGACACACACAGCCCTCCCTATACCCCACAGCCCTCCCATGGCCTTGAGCTGCAGGTGGGGGGAGCTCCTTGGAGCACCACTTGGCCCTTGACATCTTCCCTGTGTCCCCATCACTCTTCACACCAGTTGCTCAGCACTTGTGGGCTGGCACCACTTGACTGTCCAGAAAGAGGGTAGACTGGCGACAGTGCCTCTGGGCAGCCCAACCCCGTCTACCCCCAGGGTTCCAGAAGCCCCAGCTCCAGGCAGATTGGGGGCTCAGGTGTGGCTCCTCAGAGCCCGGGCTTTCCACCCCCTCCCCACAACTGCGCCAAAGATTGGCTGGGCGGGGCTCATCTCAGCCAGTGAGAGGCTGGGAGAGCGTTTCTAAGAGGAGCTAATGGCAGAGGGAGGAAGGCAGGACAGCCCTTCACCCAAGAGCCACCGGACTGAGGGGAACAAATGATTCTCTGTGCAGTTTAGGCCACGACAAGTTAATCCCAGTCCTGATCAGTGCGCCTGTCTGTGCTCCTCCAAGTGGGCAGTCCCTGGGCCTCCCTGGACCTCGGTGTCTTCTTTAGTAAAAACAGATGTATTTGATTAGATAATAAAGAACATCATGGTTTGATAACTAGCTACTGCCTACTTGTTTCCTGGGTTCTTTACACACGCCGGGCATGTTACTAGTCCCTATGGGCTAAGGAATATTAACCCATCTTACCTGGAGAAGCCAAGCAGTTTCTTCTGGTCCCTCGGCGACTCAGAGTGAACCCGCTCCCAGCCCAGTGCTGCTTCCACATCAGCGCTCCGTGTCTGGGAAACCGGTTCTGCTGCTAGCCGAAGGCGGGAAGGTGCAGTGCTCTAGGCCAGGGTCCCAGGCGGACGCCCAGGTGCCTCTGTAGGCAGAACCGGCTTGCTGGCCCATGGCTGTTTGCTGGCAAGGAGCCACAACTGCCTGCTGCTTCCAGAAGGTCACAACTCCTTGGGTGAGTTTATGTTTTGTCATGTTAATACCCACATCTTTGAAAATAGAGGATCCAGAATCATTGTCCCCTTTTGACAGATGGGAAGGGTGAGGCACTTAGTCCTGCGGCCCCAAATTACAAAGAGAAGCTGTAATGGGGATCCCCTTTCCCGGGGGGGGGGCATGTCAGCCCTATAAGCTCCTCCTTATGCTCCCTGCTCTGCAAGCCTTCACCAGGTCCTCATGGCCAGAGGATCTCACAGTAAACCAGAGGCAGAGCTACTGATGGAGAAGGGAAACTGAGGCAGGGTCTGCCTCTGTGTGCCCACAGGGTTCCAGAACGTTATGTCAGGGAGCAGGGAGAGTGGTTCCAAGACTGGACAGTCAGAGCCTGTGGCCTTTGGGTTGTCAGACCTCCATCTTCCCCAAACACCCATTGCCAGGTGGCCTGGGGACACGAGCTGCCACCTGGCGGGGACTCCCTCCCTGAGATGTCGAGCCCAAGTGGGTCCTACTGGACATTTCTGAGCTCCAAGTTTCTTGGGTCTCAAAGACTTCAGTGAGGTCTCCAACTGTGGCCATGTGGATGCAATCACCCTGAGGTTCACACTCTAAACTGCTGTAGGGACAGACGGTGTGGGGAGCCGTGGCTCAGAGCAGCTCTGATCGGCTCCCGGAGTTAGGGAACTTTTAAAAGCAGGAACTTCATTTAACGGATGGTGAAGGAGCCAGGCCTCCTGGACTCAGGGTCACGTGGCCAGTGAAACCAGGCTAAGTGCCCCCACCTTCAAGCCATGGACACCCCCTAAACCCCATGCACACATACCTTATTAGAGGAGAGGTGATCAGTGGACTTCAGCCTTCTTAATGGGGCCTGAACCACTGCTCATCTCCACGCCTGATCCATAAGTAGCTCTGTCCCATTCGCCGTGGAGCCCGAGTGCTGCCAGGATCAATCCAAGGATCGCAGAGGCTTCTGGCCCTCACAGCTCCCGAGAGGGGCTGCCGGAGGGGTGTGAACCTGTGCCCACCGGGAGCATCTCATTAACTGGGGCCTCAGCAGCAGGCGGACCCCCGGGGGCGGCTGTTTCCAACAGGACTCAGCCGGGTTCCTGGGCAGCAGGAGGGCACCCACTTCCGGGTACGTGGGGGTTGGCAGGACAGAGGCTCCTGGCGCTGGCTGACTGGGTCAATGAAATGGATTTGGGAACAAGCAAACTGGTGGCCTGGAAATGGCACTGTTGACCCTTTTCTCAGTCATATCACCACCGCCCAGTACCTGGAATAATTAGATATTCACAGAGGGGACATTTGTCAAACCCAACTCTTCTGCCTTCTTAAAATAAACAATAATAACAATAATAATAAAACAAAAATAAAAACCTGCTCTTAAACAAAAAGAGGGGTGCCTGGGTGACTCAGTTAAGCGCCTGACTTCGGCTCAGGTCATGATCTCACAGTTGGTGGGTTCAAGCCCTGCGTCGGGCTCTGTGCTGACAACTCGGAGCCTGGAGCCTGCTTCAGATTCTGTGTCTCCCTCTTTCTCTGCCCCTCCCCCATTTGTGCATTGTCTCTCTATCTCTCTCTCAAAAATAAATAAACATTAAAAATAACAATAAATAAATAAAAAATAAACAAAAAATCCTTTGTTGTAAGGCACTACCTGCAGACTTGGGGAAGCAGCCAGTCCCAGCTTCCTCTGCCGGAGCCTGAGCTAGATGGGATTATCTCCTGCAGTGTGGACAAGGCGAGATGGGAGTGCCTGGGAAGTGCCAGCTCAGGGAAGGGGCAAGGCTAGGGACTAGATGGCAGGTCTGGGACTCTGGTCACGGGAGCAGCACCCCACCGGGCCAGGCTGTCCATCGTCCACACTCGGGCCGTGGAGTAAGTACGTGCTTCAGAGTCAGGCCACAGAGGCCCAGATCCCAACGTTGTTACCTTCCCGGGGTGTGACCTGGGGTGGGGGAGGCGCCCTCTCCGTGCCTCTCCTGGGCTGGTTAAGCAAGAGAAGAGGCACGGGGAGAAGTGACCCGGGCGTGGGGCTCCGTCGTCGTGGCCGCCCTCCCCCCGCCTCTCCGCCCACCCAGGCTGGCCGCCAGCGCTCACATGCAGACACCGCCTCCCGGTGGGAGCTGACTCACCCGGGGGTTCACATGGGGGTTCTGGGCGCAGCGCCTACGCTGAGGGTTTACGGATACCTGTGGAAGGTGTTTCAATATTTTTCCCTTTCAGAAGCCTGGTTCTCGCCTCCGCCATTTTCACCTTTGTGCGGCAGAAGGTATTTTTGCAAACACAGCCGAGGTGGCAGCAACAGCGGGCCCTGCGCACACTGCTGCTATTTCGGGGACTCACAGGTGTACGTTTGGATCATTACAGGCCTGTCGAGGCCTGGGGAGAAGGAAGAGAGGCCCCCATTCTACCAGCCCCTGCCCCAGGGGGTTCCTGCCCCGAGGATCTGGACGAGGCCCTGAGCTCCCTGGGCACTGTAGCTCCATCCCCTGCTCGAGGCCTGGAGCTTCCTGGGACAGGGTCTGCGCAGCCCACCGTGTCCCCAGCACAGAGTAGGGCTGGGTAAGCTTTCACTGGGTTGAGTTAATGGCCAGCGCTCTCCGTGCAAGTGCCTGGGCTCTTGGGAGAAGCTTTCTCTACCTCTGACCTGCTCTCTGCCCCAGCATCACCTGCCGAGCTGGGCTCTCCGTGCCAGACACTCTGGGATCTGTGACGTGGATGGGAGACGGCAGAGTCTGGGATGGGGGGCCCGGGGCTCACAAGGCCTGCAGGATCCCAGGTCAGCCTAGATTAGGGGACCCCAGAGGGTTTCCCAGCAGAGAGGACTTTGCCATCCAGTCCCCAGGCCACAGAACAGGCTAATCCCCAGCTCTCACGGTTGCTGTGAACACTGGGTAGACTTGGTTGTGCCCTGATGTGCACATAGTAGGGCAGAATCCAAGGTTTAAGTCCCTCCCCACCCCCAGGACTGGAAGGAATGCTGGCAATTAGGTCTCCTTCCTCCTTTGACAGATGAGTAGTCCATGGGCCAGAGAAGTCCAGGAGTTACCGTCAGCAGAGGTGGGACACGATCTACCTCCGGGGTCCCCTGAGCCGAGGGCAGTCTATGCAGCTCAGCAGTCCAGCTTTTGCCTCCGGGGCCCATTAGGGGGATTGGGGAGCCAATAGCAAGGTCCCTGCCATTGTGGAGCATACATCCTGCTGGGAGAGTGGTCAGGAAACCGGGGAAGCCGAAGGGTAAAGCTGGGGCCAGATGATGGTAGGGAGATGAGAAAACGTGGTGGAAGCACTAAGTGTGGGTGGGTAGAGGGAGATTTGGGTGTGCTGGTCAGGGAGGGCCTCCCTGAAGGAGACAGCATTTGAACTGGGACAGAAAATGACATTTTCCAATTCAGGGGAGGCATCCAGGCAGAGGGAATAGCCAATGCAAAGGCCCTGGGGTTAGTGGAAGGAGTTTGACTTGTTCCGGCAAGAGCAATAAGGTGAATGTGGCTAGAAGGTGGCACAGAGGAGATCAGAGGGTATGGCTCCAAGGCCCCCAGCAGCATGGGAGACAGGGCCAGATCATGATGATTCTCACAGGCCCTGGAAAGGACTCAGAAGTCTCATGTACACTGTGTGGACAGAATTGAGGCATGTTACTCACCACTGGGTGGGTGTGGGGCGTCCACATCCTGCCTGCATCCTCAGTGCAGGGTCTGGGGCCTGGGGAGCTCTCCCACCTGGAGGAAGAAGGGCCCCCAGGAAATGGATGGCTAATTAAAACAATAACGACTCCAACTCTGATGACGTGGAAGGGACCGGGGTCTGCGGTGTGCACAGCTCGCGTCACCAGCCTGTCAGAGACCACTGCTAAGCATCTCTTTGCTCCCAGGGGACCGGGGGCCTCTGGGGTGAACTGGGTGAAGTCACTACAGGGTCTGACACTGTCTGGTTCCCCACACCCTAGGGCAGGTCCAGTGGACACAGTGTGATTCCTGCAGCACCAGGAGGCACCCCAGTTCCCAAGTCACTGCCCCAGCACACCATCTCGATGCCTATCAGCTTTTGAATGGTGGCAGTTTGAATCACCCTTTTTTTCTTAAACCATTTTATCCTTCTTGTGTATTTATTCTTGATCACAAATAATACTTTTTGCATAACATATAAAAAAAAGAGGAAAATATAATGAAACACAAGAAAGGCACTCCCCCCCCAATTGTAAGGATTTTTGCCGCCCCCACCCCCCCCCGGGAAGTTAGCGGCATTTCAGCAATGGGGCCAGCTCTGGGAAACCCTGATTTTTACATGCTGGTGTACGTTTAAAGGAGCAAGTGGGAGGGCAAAGGCAGTGGATGTTCAAAAGGGTTAGGGAGGAGGCTGGAGGGAGACAGGAGGCCCTGATGCCACTGGGCTGAGCCCAGACCCACATCACAGGCTATGCGCCTGTCTCTGTCCCACTCAGGACCCCAGTGCAGCCCTCGGGGAGCCAAGCAGAGGATCCATCCACTCTGGGTAGGTGACAGCCAGGAAGTCCTAGCACCACACAAGTAATTATCGCTGCATCAAGACTGACTCAAGTATGGGCGCATCAGGGTGCAAAGCTTGGGGGCAGTTGCGGCTGGGCAGGGCGCCTGTGCTCAGAGGTGCCTGTCCCAGTCAAGGGCTCAGTCTGCCCTCGGGGCAGGCCTGGCTCAGAGCTGAGCACTGACATTTCGTGGGTAAGGCCCCTGGACTCTGAGCCTCAGGCCCTTCCCTCGCAGAATGGGTGCACTGAAGGCTCCTGGCTGATCAGGTGGTGGGAGAGCAAAAATCCCTACAGTGACCCATGTACAGGTTTCTGAACTTGAGGTGGGGGTAGTGCGAACAGGTAGGCTTGGAGTCTGATGGTCCTGGGTTTGAATCCTGGATCCACCATAGATTGGCTGTCTGACCTTGGGCTGGTCCCTTCACCTGTGTCTCAGTCTCCCCATCTGTGAAATGGGGGTGTGGTGCACACTGTGCCCTTCGCAGAGTGCCCACCTGTGCCCACCTGCAGCTGCACTTGTGTTTGTCTCTGTCCCTGATCTTGAACTTTGTTCTTTTGTAAGATACCATTGTTTCTCCAAATGTAGGGACACTGGTGACTCCCACACAACTGTCCTGGGGCTTCTGGACCCAGCAGAGGAGAGGCAGTGGCAGAATTAGACACCAGAGAGAAGGTGGGAGAGATGGAGGGTGCAGTGAGGAAGAGAATGTTCAGGAAGATCTGAGAGAAGGTGGGAGAGGGGATGACCAGGTGGGTCCAGGGGGACCTCTCCTTAGTGTTTCCACCCAGAGTCTCATCTCCCCCAGACACGATCTCAGAACTTGAGATGGTCAGGAACAGGATCGCTACATTTCTTCATGCTTTCTCAACACAGGGGTCTGTTGAGCGTCTGCTGAGTCCGTTCCTGGTCCGGTCCCTGGAGGCTGCCAGGCGGAGGTCAGGGTGCTCACATGCCCTGGGCCAAGGCAGGGTGTTCCTGTTGGCGTCCCTGGTCCATCTCCAGCAATCCTGCCCCCCCCCCCCCCAGTTTAGCCCCAAACGCATCCAACCACTTCTGTTCTCACGCGGCCCACGCCTGGCCACACTGAACCTGCGGTGCGTCTGGCGGGTGCAACTGTCAGCTGGCACGGGGAGCATGAAGGAAGAGGAGCAGGTCCAGGCTCTGGGGGTCAGGCCTTTCTTTCCCTCCAGTCCACCTGCCTTTTCTGAGCAGGAGGCTGAACCCAGCTGAGGATTCGGCCTCTCCCCTCCGGCCCTTCGGTCCCTCCCTCTCTCCTCTTTCCCTCGGGGTCAGTCTGTACGGCTGCTGACGGCTCTCCCAGCTCTGTCTCCGTTTCCTCTCAGTGGTCCTGCCCAGTGAAGTCCCTGTGTCTCCACCTGCATCCCAGCATCTACAGCTTGCTGGTGGTGGGGGCGGTTTCAGACTAACACGGGGCCACTCGGCAGTCGGATCTGAGCCCCCTAAGAGTTGACAAAGAAACATTGCTCTCTGCCACGTGAAGCTGTGACCGCTGCCGCGAAGAGAGCCCCCCAGGGAACTGAATCTGCTGGCATCCTGATCACGGGCCTCCAGCCTCCAGAGCCGTAAGAAGTGAATGTCTGTGGCTTAAGTCCCTGCTGTGGAATTTTGTTGTAGCAGCTGGAGTTGACTAAGACATAGCAGTACCAAAAAGTTTTTTTTAACTAAAAAATCAGTGGCTTAAAATTACAAAAGCTTATTTCTGGTTCGTGTGAATTGACAGGGAGCTTTGCTCAGTAAGGTCCCTCTGAGACCCAGGCTGACAGACGCAGCCCCTGCCAGGGGCTTCCATGGCTCTTCAGGGAATCTGACAGCCCTGGCCGTGGTCCTGAAAGCTTCTGCTCAGAAATGTCCTTGATCACTTCTGAGCATGTTTTGTTGACGGAAGTGTGCCGCATGGCCAAGCTTGGGGCGGGGGGTAGGGGTGGTCAGGCCAACCTCATGCCCAGCAAAGACCTTAGTCCAAAAATCCTGTCCCCTTCTCTGTGGAGGCAAAATGAAGGTGTCTGAGAGCAAATCCCAAGGCTTCGTTCATCCCCTGTATCCCTCATTCAAGGAAAAGACTCAAGAGAAGACTCAAGCCGGAACGTAAATGAGACAGAGCAGAGCTCACAAAATGAAGAAGCATGAAGAGGGAAAGACACAGTGGTGAGTGGCGGACCTTGATATGTGCATACATTAAATCAAAATGAATAAGGATAGACCTGTCTTGGACTGTGTCATCCAAGTGCTAAATTAGGGCTCCTGAAATAGAAGGTCCGTACTAGAAGCAAAAATTCTAACGATAGTCTATTTATAAAACTCACAGCTCAGCAACCTCTACAAGTTATGGGCAGGGGAAAATGATAAACTTCCCAAGGATTTCATCTTTGACGGGGACAGGAGAGGAAGAACATAAAAGAATTCTAGAAGTGTCAGCTTATCAGACTGGGGAGAAATAATTAGAGGGAAAACAGAACATCTTATTGTGTGAAATAGATGGTATCTTATTCGCAGCTACTAGTAGAGAAGTCTGCGTCTAGTTGTACACACAGGGAAGAGAAGTTGGCTGTCATTGCAGTGGAAGGAAAGTGTCTCCGTGTTCTCTCAGCTGCCAGGACGAAATTCCACAGAGTAGGGTGCGTAAACAACATTGTTTTCTCCCAGTTCTGGACACTGGAAGTTCATGATCAGGGGGCTGGCAAGGTAGATTTCATCCTCAGAATTTGTCTCTTGGCTCACAGATGGCCGCCATCTTGCTGTGTGTCACATGACCTCTTCTTTGTGCAGGTGCTGAGGGGAGGAGGGGAGAGGGCACTGTCTGTCTCTTCCTACAAGGACGCCAATGCTGCCAGATCTGGGCTCTGCCCTTAAGACTTCATTTAACCTTCCTTATATTCTTAGAGGCCCCATTGCCAAATACAGACACGTTAAGTACTAGGGCTTCAACAAAGGAATTCTGAGGAGACACAGACATTCAGCCCTTAACTGAAGGGCAAAGGTAGAGACCTGCAAGCTAACAAAAAGAAAAATGGGAGGAAGAAGAACTTGATGAAACCATCAAAAATGAGAAACAACGATGCAAAAGAAATAACCAACAACAGACTATTGTCAAAACTACATTAAATAGTGGCCCCTGGGTGGCTCAGTTGGTTGAGCGTCCGACTTCGGCTCAGGTCATGATCTCATGGTTCATGGGTTCGAGCCCCAGGTTGGGCTCTGTGCGGACAGCTCAGAGCCTGGAGCCTGCTTCGGATTCTGTGTCTCCCTCTCTCTGTGACCCTCCCCTGCTCATGCTGTCTCTCTCTCTCTCTCTCTCTCTCTCTCTCTCTCTCAGAAATAAATGAAATATTTAAAAAAAACTACATTAAATATAGGAGATTATATCTGAAATGGAAAGGACTGAGTTCTCCCAGTACAAGGAAGGCACTGTCCTACTGGGCTCCACAAGAAAAAGAAATAAAGGAACAAAGTTAATTATATGCTGTTTTCTTAGAAATATACTTGAAACAAAATGATATTTTAAACACTTTAAATAAATGGTTGGGAAGATATTTATAAGGATAAAGCAAACTAAAATAAAGTGGAACTAACAGATATTAATCTCAAACAAGTTAAAAATACTTACATGTGATAAATTAGAATATCATACAATAAAGTGATACATGGCCAGAAGCCTGTATCAAAGGAAAAAAAACAGATACAAAGTTGTGTGTGTGTATATATATATACGTATATATGTATGTATATATGTATGTATATATGTATATATGTATGTATATATGTATATATATAT
>NW_024080702.1:2230680-2327870 GCF_003009895.1 Hyaena hyaena | reverse complement strand
TATATATATATATATATATATATATATATATATAGCAAAGCCTATTAGGAAACAACAGAGAGTTTGATAAAAATAAAATTAGAGTGTGATATAACTCCATGTTTCTAACAGAAATGGACAGAAGTATCAGAAATTAAGGAGCAATCTGATGTATTGCATGGCCACTGATTGGATCCTAGTTTGAACAATCAGATTTTAAAAAGTCATTTTAGGAAAAATTAGGGAAATCTGAATATAGATGGAGTTTTAGAAGATCGTGGAACATCACTGTAATTTTCTCATGTGCAATAATGGTACCTCAATTATGTGGAGAAGACTCCTTTTTTTTTTTTTTTTTTTTTAAGACAAACTCTATCTCGGAGCAGTTTTTTTTTTTTCACTAGGCACCCCAAAGCCTCCTTCTTTATTAAGGAGGCAACCTGAACTATCTAAGGATGAAATGCCATGAAACCTGTACTTTAATTTTAAATACCTCAGTAAAAAACATATATGGTAAAATGCACAGTTATTGAATCTTCCTCGTGAATATATAGTATACCTTATATTTGTCCGTTTTTCTGTACATTTGAAATTTTAAAACAACAAAGTAATTACACCAGAATTGAATAGTGCAACAAATAAATGTGTACATATACAATTACATATAAAATTTTATACACAAATACATAAAATATCACATAATTATATAATTATGTAATATTTATTATATACTATTCAATTCATATATACTATATATGAATATCATATATATAAATTATATATAAACACACATGTTCTCAAATAGTGAATACATTTTCAGACATTTCCTAAGGCCACTGATAAAAATCAGCATATAACTGTATTTTTATGTTTTATTTATTCTTTTTAACGTTTGTTTAGTTTTGAGAGAGAGAAGGAGACAGAGTATGAGCAGGGAAGGGGCAGAAAGAGAGGGAGACACAGAATCTGAAGCAGGCTCCAGGCTCTGAGCTGTCAGGACAGAGCCCAATGTGAGGCTCAAACCCATGAGACATAGGATCATGACCTGAGCTGAAGTCTGATACTTAACCAATGGAGCTACTCAGGTGCCACATGTATTTAAAAAAAAAAAAATCAGTGTATAATAGGCCACCAAGAAAATTTTACCCAATTCAAGAACACAAGAACAGTTTCTCCCCTTGTGCCATATCCAACACAAGTAGAAATAAATGATTTTTAAAAAGGGACTCAAAAACACTTCACTTGCAGGTTTAAAACATTCCTATAGAGCTCTTGGGTCAAAGGCAAAGTCAAAGGAGAAATCGCACACTATTTGGAAAGCAAAGACAAAGAGGCCTCACACTAGAACACGTGGAGTGGAGTGAATCCAGCTGAGGCACACACAGCCAGAGACACCTTCGCTACAGCCGGGAAGACCGAACACAACCACATGGTTAGAAATCAGGAAAAGAATCAACAAAAGAAATACAACAGAGGGAATTCATGAAGATAAGAACTAAAATTGATGACATAGAAAACATTTTAGAATAGTGGAAAGAATATATAAATGCAAAAGCTTGTTCTTTGAAAGGGCTAATAAAACTTTTTTGAAAGCCCTTGTGAGTCAAATTTTGGAAAATAGAGAACGTGAAGTTAGGGCAGATTAGGAGCGAGGAGGCAGACAGACCAGTATAACTATAGATACAGGGGTGATAAAAATAATTATGAGGGACTATTCTGTGCCACTCTGTGATAACAAATTGAAAACCTCAGGGAAATGGGTGATTTCCTGGTAAATGTAAATTACTAAAGTCAGTCCAAGAAAAAATGGAAAATTCTAATAGACCAATTACCATATAAGAGATGAGAAGGTGATTGGCAGTCTATCAGTGAAAAGGCACCACAATCAGATGGGCTCACAGCTGAGTTCTATCTGGTTTCTAAAGAACTAATCATTTCAGTGCCGTTTAAACTATTTTAGGCCATTTAAAAAGATAGAATAGAAAGTCCCTTATCCACTCTGTGCATCTAGAATAACCTTAATACAAACAATACAAAATAAGGGGAACTATAGACCAATGGCACTTAAGAATATCGGTGAAAATTTCTAAATAAAACACTAGCAAGTAGAATCTAACAATTAGTAGAAAGAAGAGTACATTACCCTTCAGGTTTCTTTTGGAAATGTGAGGTGACTGAGGACCCTTGGCCCTGGGGACATGTCATAGGCAGCTGGTCACCCTCTTCTCCAACCATTTCTTGTGACAGAGTAAAGACTGGACAGAACTTGGTTGCTAAACGCCAAGATATTATGAGGCTTAGTTCCAAAACAGGCTCTAAAAGGTAGTACTGGTTCATCATCTTTTAAATGTTCCATAAAACCAATTTCTTTCTGATTTGAAATCCACTGAGGGAAGGGCTAAGGGAGTTTTCTTGCATTTAATTGAGCACCAGTGCACAAGACACTCTACTACTCAGTTTGTGATACGTCTAATATTATTGAATTCTTGCAGCAGAATTGTGGGGAGTGGGTATGACTGACACGGAGGCTTAGAGGTGCAGTGACCTCTGAGAGTCCTCAGAGTCTGGACCTAACTCCTGCTGGACTGATTGCTAAGCCCAAACTTTCAATGGTATACATGGAAGCCACATGTGGAGGTCCCCCAGTGACCTTCTGGTTCCTGGACGAGTTCCAGTCCCTTCCTCCAAACCCAGGGGCAATGGAATGAACACTGGATTAGGCACCAGGAGAGCTGGGTTCTAGTTAATGCTCGGCCACCAGGTTGCTGTGTTTGGACGATGAAGACCTTTGCCCTTCTCAACTCTCTGCAGGACCAGCTCTTGGTCGCTGTCCATGGTGCTGAAGGCACCCCTGCCCGAGGGCTCCGGCTTCACCCATTTTCAGGGAATGGTTGCTTGCTGGGCGGTTGCCAGGAACATACTGCGATTAATCAGCAGGTTTGAAATGGCAAACTAAATTCTAAAGGTGGAAGAAGGGAATAATTCTTTATTGGTTTGCTGAATCAGTGCCAAAGGATCTTTCCTTTTTTACCGAAAGCCATGTCTTTGACAATTCTTGTCACGCAGGCCTGAATTGAACATCTCAATTTTTGGAGAGAGGCGTATAATTAAGTTTCCACTGTCCAGGTGAATAAATGGAACATTACCTAATTCCCCAACCCCCCTGTTTGCTCCTCTCAAATCCCATCCTTCTTCTTTACCCTAGAAAGAATCTATGCTAAGTTTTACGTCAATTACTCACTTGTGTCCCTATGCTTTTTTTTTTTTTTTGGAAGAATACCTCTTTATTCAGCCCATGTGGTATGACTTTTTTTCTTTTTCTATTTTTTCCCATTTTTATTTCATTGATTTCTCCTCTATGCTTTTTTTAAAAAGCAATTTGTGTATGTATCCTTAATAAATACGGTGATATGCTTTTGAGATTTCAGGAAATTAGAATCATAGTGCACATGTTCTTTGATTGCTTTCTTCCATCAGTCTGTATTTGAAGTATATCTGTATTGTATAGTCACCATTGTATTCTATTGTTATACAAAGATGCCACAACATACCTGTAAATTCCATTCTTAATATGGAATATAGACTTGTGTCCCTTGCTCATATTACGAACAAGTCTATAAACGTTCTGGCACATGGTTTACGTTACACAAGCCATTCAATATTAAGATGCGTACATGTTAGTGGAATTGTTGTGCATGCAGTATGAGCAGTTCAGGTTTTCTGGCAACAGTAGAGACTTCTGTGCTCTACTGTATCCCATTCTCCCCTCCTCCCTATAGGAGACATGCCCTTTTTGCAGTCAGATGGGGCCATATAACTTGCTCTTCTCTATGGACTGTGAGCATGAGTTACATTATTTCCAGATTGAATAATCTCACTACAGTGTCAAACTCTCCTGTTTATCCCTGTTTGTGACTTGTCTTTCTGCTTTTCTTAGAACAAAAGTTCTGAATGTAGTGAAATTTATCATTTTTATGACTTATGATTTATGTGTCTTATTTAGGATAGCCACCTCTTCTCTAATTTTGTAAAGATTTCTATGGTGTCTTCTAAATGTTTTATACTTTGGCCTTCACATTTAGCTCTAATATAGAACAGATTTTTGTATGCGGTGTGTAGTAGGGTCCAATGTCTCTCCCTATGGCTACTCAGTCTCCCAGCGCTATTTAAGGAAGAGTCTGTCTCTTTCTACTGGCATGTGGTAGCAATATGTGCAGGAGTTTGTTTCTGGGCTCCCTGTTCATCCATTTTTCTATTTCACAGTGTCTATTTATTTTGAATCATGATACATTTTGACTTATTCCTCAAGGTATGTTGGCTATTACTGGGCCTTTGGATTTCTAAACAAATCTTAGAATCAACTTGCTAAGTTTCACCAAAAAAAAGTTGTGAAGATTTTTATTGGGATTGCACTGAATCTATAGATCAATTTAGTGAGAAATTATATCTTTGTGATATAAATGGAGTGTTCCACTATTTATTTAGATCTTTTTTTAATACCCTCCAATAAGTTTTTTCTCCACAATGATCTTACATATTAAAGAAAAGATTTACCCTTGGGTTCTGTATTGTTTTCTTATTGCTGCTGTAGCAGCAATATAACAATATAACAATAGCAGTAAGTTACTACAAACTTAGTGGCTTAAACAATACAACTTGATAGCTTATAATCTGGATGTCAGAATTCAAAATTGAGTCTCACTGGGCAAAATAAAGGTGTTGGAGGGCTGTTTTCTTTGTGGAGGCTCTAGGACAGAACCTGTTTCCTCGCTACTAGAAGTTGAGGCATCTCTTCGTTTATGGCTCCTTCCTCTATCTTCAAGCCCAACAATATCAGGCTAAATTCTTTTCAAGTTGCCATCTCTCCAGCTCTTTTGCCTCCTTCTTCCCTCCCCTTTATGGATCCTTGTGAATACATTAGACCCTCCTGGATACTTCAGGACAATCTCTCTATTTTCAAGTCAGGTGATTAGTGACTTTACTTTTATTTGTACCCATAACTACTCTTTGCCATATAACCCCATACATTCATAGATTCTGGGAATTAGGACATGGACATCTTTGGAACACTATTATTCTGCCTGCCACAGATTATTTATATATTTTTGTAGTTCTATCAGTGGTAAATTTTGCGATTTTATTTTCTAGCTGTTGGTTGCTATGGATTTTGCTATATTGACTTTGTATCCAACAGTTTTGCTAAGCATTTATTAATCCTAATATGAATATTCTTTAGGATTTATTTGACTGATGATATACTGTGCAAATAATGACAGTTTTTCTTCTTCCTTTCTAGCCCTTATGCCTTTCAATTGTTCTTTTCTTTGCATTTCTGTGTGGGCATGGACTACTTATACAATGCTGAACAGAAGTTCAACTCAGCAATAATGAGCATCATTGTTTTGTTCCTGATCATGGAGAGTGCTTACAATATTTCAACATTAAGAATAGGTTTGCTGTATGTATAGTTTTTATAAATATCCTTTTTATCAGGTTAGGGAAACTCTCTTCTAGACCTAAATTGCTAAGAGGCTTTTTGGGGATTTAGAGGTTTCTGAAAGTCATGAAAGGCCATTGACTTTTATCAAAGACTTTCCCCACATCTATAAGAAGGATCTTATGATTTTTCTTCTTTCACTTGTTAATGTGGTGGATTCATAATATCTTTACCAATGTAAAACCAACCCTGCATTCTCTGAATAGATGTAACTTGGCCATGATATGCTATCTTTTTCATATATCACTAATCTGCTTGTTAACATTTAGATTTGAATTTTTGCATCTACATTGACACATGATTTAGCCTGGAATTTTCTCATGCTGCATTTGTCAGACTTTGGTATCAAGGTTATACTAGCCTACCAAAAAATATAGGAGTGTTTTCCTCTTTCCCTATATTCAGAAATATTTTGTATATCATTGGCAATTTTTTGTTCCTTGAACTAGAATTTACTAGTAAAAACCATCTGGCCTGGATTTTCATTTTGAAACAGTTTTTAACTACTGATTTGATTTCTTAATGGCTTTAGGATTATTCAGTCTAATTACTATTATCATACATTTCAATTTTTATTACATTTTTCTATAAAATTTATATTTCATTTATATTTTCAAGTTTATTGGTATGAAGTTCTTGATAATTTCCTCTTATAATATCCTATTATTGTCTGCAGTATCTGATGTCCCCTCTTATTTGTAATGTGGTTATTTGTGCCTTTTCTTTTTTCTTTATTAATCTAGTCAGAGGTTTCTCAATTTTATTAGCCTTTTCAAGAAACAACCTTGGCTTGTTGTTATTGTGTTTCTTCTTTTATTAACTTATGATCTTATCTTTATTATATTCTTCTATTTTCTTTGATCTCTTTTGCCATCGTTTTCAGCTCCTGGGGATGGTGCTTAGTTCATTAACTTTTACACTCTTCTCTTTTGAATATAAGCATTTAAGTTTATAAAATATCCCTCTGAAATCTAATTTATCTGTATCACACAAGTTTGGGTATACATTTTAATTATTGTTCAACCTCAAAATTTCTTACTTTTCAAAGTTATCTTTCAGTTACCTATAAGTGTTTCCTAATTTTCAAATACATGAGACTTTTATCTTTTTGTGATTGATTTCTTACTTAACCATATTGGGTTTAGAAAATGTGTTGGTATGATAACAGTTCTTCAGCTACACACTGGACCACAAAAGAAATCTCCACATATGTGCTTGATAAAACTGTCTCTCTATAGCTGTTGAGTGAAGTATTCTATGTAAGTCTATTAAATTTATTGAATTTTTCAAATTTTCCACTTGTTTAATATTTTTTGTCTTCTTGATTTTTCAGTTACAGAGAAATGTTTGTATACTTCTTTTGGTTCTATCAGATTCTGCTTTATGTATTTGAGGGTATATTATTGGTTGCATATATATTTAGAGTTACTATAGCTTCCTGGTGAGTTATCACGCATTTCATTATGACGTTATTGTCTTTATCTCTAGAAGTAGTTTATTTTTTGCTTTAGACTTTCTTTTATTGGGATTTTTCAGGTACAGCTTTTCCTTTTTGTGTAGTCTTTTATCTGCTATACATCAGTACTTTATTTCTATATTTTAATGTCTATTTTGAGAGAGTGTGTGAGTGGGGGGAGGGATAGAGAGAGGAGAGAGAGAGAATCTCAAGCAGAGTCTGTGTTGTTAGTGCAGACAGAGCCTGACTCAGGGCTCCATCCCACAAACCACGAGATCATTACCTGAGCTGAAATCAAGAGTTGGATGCTTAACTAGCTGATCCACCCAGGTGCCCCACTGTAATTTATTTTATAACCAATTCTGTTACTTATCTGCTGTGTGCCTCATTTTTCTCAACTATAATATGAGAATTATATCATCATTGTTGTGGTTTTATTTGTTCTGCCATTTTCATTTTATTTTTGGGGTCCTTTTCCTTTTTTTTTTTTTTTTGCCTTTTTTTTTTTTTGAAAACTAATGGTAGTTTTTTAAAGGTCCTTTTCTTAAGAGCATCTAGTTTAGAAGTTGTTCATAGTATTTCTCATTATCCTAATGGTTACCTCAGAATTGAAATTTACATGATTAAAACAACAAAACTTAAATCTAACTTAATATCTTTACCTTCCTTTGAATTCTTTGAAATTGAAATTAAAGCTTCTTAGAGATGCCTGGGTGGCTCAGTTGGGTAAGCTTCTCAGGGTCATGAGTTTGTGCCCCGTGTTGGGCTCCATGCTGAGCAAAGAGCCTACTTAAAAAAAAAAAAAAATTAAACTAAAACACCTTATAACTCCTTGATTCCAGTCATACCCTTACCAATATTTATGTGTTATTTTGCTATATATGTTAATTCTATTATGTTTAACTCCATAGTCCATAATTATTTACACAGTAAATGCTTGGTTAGATTTACTCACATATGTGCCACTTTATAGTTCCTTCCTTCGTACATCTCTTTCTATCTGGCATCAATTTCTTTCTGCCTGGAGTTCATCAGAATTCCATTTATGGGGTTTTGTGGTGGAAAATACTATTTTTTCCAATATGAAAATGTTATTTCACCTGTTGAAGCGTGTGTTACTTAGCATATCCTCAGATATTTTTCCACTGTCTCCTGAACTTTGCTTTTGCCAATGAGAAGTCAGCTATCAAGCAAATTGCTATTTTAAAAAAATATTTTGAAAGCGAGAGAATGGGAGAGGAACAGAGAGAATCCCAAGTGGGCTCCACGCTATCAACGCAGAGCCCAACACAGGGCTTGATTTCACTTTTTTTTTTTTTTTGAAGGTAATCTGTCTTGTCTTTCTAGCCCCTGTTAAATTATCCCTTTGTGGGGTGCCTGGGTGGCTTAGTCGGTTAAGTGTCCGACTTTCGCTTAGGTCATGATCTCGCGGTTGGTGGGTTCGAGCCCCGCGTCGGGCTCTGTGCTGACTGCCAGCTCAGAGCCTGGAACCTGTTTCAGTCTGTGACTCCCTCTCTCTCTGACCCTCCCCTGCTCATGCTGTCTCTCTCTCTTTCTCCTAGAAATAAATAAAAAACATTAAAAAAAATTATCCCTTTGCATCTGGTCTTTGAAATTGTATTATGATGTGCATACTGTGTATTTTAAATGTTAAGCTACTTGAGAGTTTGTTGAGCTTCTTAAATATGTGGATTTTTGTCTATCATTTTGTGAAGTTCTCAGTCATTATCTCTTTGAATACTGCCTTTTCTCCATTCTCTTTACTGTCTCCTCCAGGAACTCTGATGAGATATATGTGAGAGCTTCTCATGCTATCCTCTGTGTTCTCTTAAGTCTCTTTCATGCTTTCTGGTCTTTGTGGGCTGCATTTTTTATAACTTGTTCAGCTCTCTCTTTCATTCACTAATTCTCCCCTGAGCTGGGTTTAATCTGCTCTTCAACCTATTCATTAAGTATTTCATTTTAATTCTATTTTTCAGTTATATGAGTGTCATTTGATTATTTCATTATGTTCTAGATCTTTACTCATTTTAATCTTTTTCATTTCTTATAACAGATTAAGCATACTTATTTTATAGTCTATGTGTGATAAAACTAATACCTGATTTTTTTTTCAAGCCTAAATTGATTTTTTTCTGGCTCTTACAAATGATGCATTGTTTCCCTTTATATTTGGTAATTTTCTTTTAACACTCTGAATTATTCATTTTCCTTATAGAAACCCTTGGAAATTTCGGTCAAAAGTGGATTCTTTCAGAAAGGATAGGTTTACTTCTGTAAGATGCTGGGTATGTTATGGCAGGGTGTGCTAGGTGTGTAGGGCCACTTTCTACCATGAATGACTCAAGGTTTGGGGAAAGCATTTAGGGAGTGTGGCTTGGGACTACGGATGCTTGGGAGCGCCATTCTGGGTGGGAATCAAAGGGTGGAGATGGAAAAGTTTTATTTCTACTTTCTGAGTAGAGTAGGGTATATTTTCAGTTTATCTTTTACTAAGGATCTAATCCTTTGGACTCCCAGATTCGTGAGGAGTGGTCTCCTATGATTCTCCACCTGATCGGCTCCGGGAGTTGTCTTCCTCCTCTCAATTTTTTTTTTTTAATTTTTTTAAATGTCTTATTTATTTCTAGGAGAGAGAGAGAGAGACAGCGTGAGCAGGGGAGGGTCAGAGAGAGAGGGAGTCACAGACTGAAACAGGCTCCAGGCTCTGAGCTGGCAGTCAGCACAGAGCCCGACGCGGGGCTCGAACCCACGAACCGCGAGATCATGACCTTAGCGAAAGTCGGACGCTTAACCGACTAAGCCACCCAGGCGCCCCCTCCTCTCAATTTTTTAAGGCTACAAAAACTGGTACTCCTATGTTTACAAAACCCCTCAAAGTGAAGCTGGCATCAGTGTCCCATTTGCCCCTCTGGAGGTCCTGGGCCTGAGTACCTCTCACTTTCCTGCCAGCTAATCAATGCATTCACAAATGTGTTTTTTGTATAATACTGTCCTTTATCAGGGTTTGTGGTAAGAGTCTTATTCGGGGCCCCTAACTCATCATGTTGATGCCCTCTTTTGATCCTTATTTATTATTTGTCTTAATCCCTTAAGACACTGTTCAGAGGCTCCAGGCTCCAGGTGACCCCATGCACCCCACTCTCTTCTCTGCTTCCTGGGACCAGGCTGGCTCGTAAGGCGTCATAATGACAGTGCTTTCTGGGCTGCCAGGGATGGTCTTTTGAAACCATCCACAAATCCAGCCTCTGCTTGAACACAAGGAGCTCACTGTGACAGTCACAGGGCGCACTCCTTTGTCAGCCAATCCATTTCTCACTTGAGCATGTGCATTAGAAAGACCTGCCTTCTATTATTTCATGTTACCTAATAAACGAACCCGCGGAGTGGACTAATGGGGAACAGAGACATCAGGTGTCAAGCTTCCTAGACGAATAGTGGAACGTCAGGCACACGGCTGGACAGGTACCTGGTAGAACAAAGCAGGGCAGTGAGAAGGGAGAGGAAGGAAACCGGGATTTATGGAGGCGCTGCTATCGTGTGTAGCAATGTTGAGGACAAGGTGCCCAGGAAATAAGATTTTTTTATCTCCATTTATCCAGATGAAAAAAGAGGCTTAATTTCAGCGACTTGTCTGAGGTCAGAGTTGACAAGAGGCTGAGCCAGGGTTCAGCTCCTCAGGCATATCTTCCTATGGCTCTTTGCTTGGTGAATTTTGGATGACAGAGCGTGACGGCTGGGTGACTACGGGGCCTTTGCAGGCCTGTCCTGCCCAAAGGGAACAAACGTCAGGAGGACGAGACCAACCCAGCTCAGCTGGTGGAGCGAAAAGGACACAACCTATTGCTGGCATAGCCTCTTCTGGCCCTTGGGAGGGAGGCGGTTTCTAGACACCCCAGCTGGGGGGCTGCAGTGCTCAGGAGCACATGACGCCTGGAGGAACTAGGACGCGGAGCCCTCACCAAGACACCGCTCCCGGGTTCCTGTCTCAGCCAACACTAACGTGTAATACAGCTCCGTGATCGCGAGGACTCAGCCAAACAAGTGGCGACAAGCAGCCCCCCAGGTTTTCATGGCTTCCTGTATCTCACTGACCCCGCGACAGAGCTCTGACTTCTTACAGTACACGTAGCCTGACTCCGTTCATGCCCCGGCCTGGGGGTGGCGGGAGCACAGGCGCTGGCTGGGCCATTTTTCAGGGTGCCTTGGTTATTTCTACTACCCCTTCCTTCAAAAAGACAACATCCTCTGCCCTTCATGACTTCCCTCTTGTTGCAGTCAGTCAGTATCTCCTCTGGTAAGTGTTCTAAAGTTTCTGTTTGTTTGTGGAAACTAAAAATACAGAAGAAGTGACAACAATCGTCAATACACTTACCGGGCGGAGTCGAATGCTGTTGGGGTTTTGTGTGAGCTTTCCTACACCTTCCTCGGTCTCTCATCTGTCTTCCTATCTCCACCTATCTCTCAGTCTCCATCCCCGTCACCTTGCGCCCTTTATCTCCATCATCTCTATCTCTATCACACGTCTCTCCCCACTCCCCCCCCACCCCGTACTTGTAAAAAGCAAGTGCACCGTGACTAAGGTACCCCCAGCCTGCACCCGATTCTGAAAACCCCTTTTGGCCCCGAAGGAGACCACTATTCTCAGGGAGGTGTGCGTCCTTTCCATCTCTTAGACATGTTTTTCTAGACATTTATTGATGCATAGAAATGTAGAGTCTGTTTGGGAGGGGCTGTGTGCCTGAGGGGGCCGGCTGCACGCCTCAGTTCCGTCCACGGCGGCCCTGGACGTGTGCAGGCTGGGTGCGCAGGTACCGTCTGTCCTGTTTGGCCTTGTTGACTCGTCCGGTCCCCATTAGGCATTTAGGTTGTTGCAAATTTTTGGCAAAGGCTGCAGATGTGAGACACAGCTTGCCTTCTGCGGGGCTGGCTAAGCTCTTTGTCCTAGTTACTGTCTCCTGATTTCCGGTCCACCCTCTCCATGTGGGTGGGTGGGGGTCCTTGGGAGCCTGCGCTTGGCTCTGCTCAGGGTTTTCGGAGAGCTGATACACAGTCTGGGGGCTTTATGTCCTGAGGGCCCTGATGACCCGGGCCCAGCGCTGTGCCCACACTCCCCCTCCTGCATCCTGTGGCCTCTTCACTGACTCTGTGTGTGTCAGGGGCGGTGGCAGACCGCAGAGCATCGTGTCCTGGCTTTGCTCAACATTTTCACGGGGGGTGGTGTTGGGGTCCTACCTGCCCTAGAGTACCCTGCCTGGACAGCTCAGAGCGTCTTGGGGGTCAGGAGGGCCTGGAAAGAGCCCCATGTCTTCTACTCCTATGGGTGATGGATTTAGGGGATGAAATGGGATAGATCCCAGCTTACAGAGCAGGACACTGAGGCCAAGGTCACGTATCTCACAGGGCCAAGACCGCCTCGCAGCCGGGGAATGGAGGCTATGTTCATCCTTTCATTCAACAACTGTTCGCTGGGCACCCAGGCATCTCACACTATCCAGGCCCTTTAGAAATGCCCTTCAAGCTCCCGCTGAGGGGAGCATCATTATCTCCATCCTACAGATGAGAAATCCAGGCTCAGAGAAGCGGAGTGCCAGCAAACAAGCAGAGCCTGTGCCGGGCTTTGTTTGAGCTCCAGACACTCATGCTCTGCCTGTGCCCAGGGCCCTGTCTCCAGGCTCAGGACGGCTCGCAGCCCCTCCCCCTGCAGTGCCCTCCACCGACTGGCTCACATTCCAGCAGAGGACAGAGCACACAATGCTCGAGCAAGCAGAGACCATTCCAGATTGGACCACCTCCTCCACGGAGAGCTGGTGGTCAGGAGGGGCCCCTCGTGGGAGGTGGTGTGGAGCTGAGCGGATGCAAGAGGCCACGTGAAGCCCGTGGGCAGGGCCCCCACCCAGGCACAGAGAACAGTCTAGGCCCCAAGGCACAACAGGCCTGGTGGTGGAGAAGAGAGGCCAGCGCGGCTGGGGCACACACACTGTGGGCCCTGCGGGAGGGGGAAGGGCGTGAGGTGGAGGAGCAGGCGGTGGCCTATACCCCCTCCCGGGGCAACTTCCACCCTCCTCGGGCCCCGGGGCCGTGCACCTCCTGTCATACTAAGTGTCCACGTGCATCCGCCCTCTGGCCTCCAGGCACCTGCTGTTCCTTCTGCTTGAACACTCTTCCACCACCTTCTCCCCTGGGGAACTGCAGCAAGGCCAAGTCCATTGTTCCCCGTCTGACCCCAAACAGAACCCGACTCCCTCCTCCGTGTCCCCACAGGGCACGACCTCTTCGTGGGTTCTGCCCCAGCAGGGCACAACCTGTCAGTCCTCGGTGGCTGAGAGGAGTGGCAGGGCCCCTCCGTGTTCCAAGGGCCCACGAGCCTACTGTCCTGCCTCCGGGTCTTTGCTCTGCCCTCCCGCATTCCTAGAGAGCCCTTCCTCCTCCCCCACCCCCATGTCACCTCCTCCAGGAAGCCTTCCCAGATCCTCCTGTCCACAGACTCAGACATCCGGCTCTTTAGTTTCCCAGGTGCCTCTGCTGCAAGTGGGCTCCATGCCCTCGGTCCTGCTGATGGGCCCTGGGCACCTTCCCTGTGGGCAGCCCTGGTCTCTGAGTTCTGGGGACAGGTGCGGTCTAGCTGCTTGAAGCACGGCATTCAGTTTAATCCAGTTAAGCCCCGTGTGGTCCTGGGCTCCGTCCTCAGGCTGGGGGGTGGGGGGGGGCAGGGAAGTCCATCCACTGTCTCTCTCCACTCCTCGTTTGCCTGGCACGGGGCAAGTGGCCCCCCGAGCTCAGCAGTGATCGCCAGGGAGCTGTTTCCGTCTCCTTCTGAAGGAGTCTCTGGATGTGCGCCAAGGACGAACAGCCTCACGTGGTCCCCACCCGCCAGGGTGACTCACCTATAACAGGCGCACAGGATGGACGCCGTGAGCGGACCTCCTGCCAGGAGCCCCCGGCTGCCCAGGGATATAAGATACATTCCCAGACCCTGGCCCAAGGGGCCAACTGGCTGTTTAGAAAGCACCTACTGTGTGCAGGGCAGCGCAGTAAGCCCTTGTCTTGCATCCCCTCATCTGAGCCTAACAGACAAGCTGCCCCAGGTGACGAGGTGAGGAAGTGTCCGGGCCAGGACTCCCCAGGACAAAGCCCCCGCTTCGGGCCTGTCCATCTGCCCTCCGTGTGCGGGGCATCTGGGAAGGGGAGCGGTGGACGGATGTCGCCCGGCCCTGCAAGGAGTTTTCTGGCACCTGAGCCAAGGGCTTTGGCCATCCCTGCTGCCAGCGATCCTGCTCCGAGTCCCCAGGCCCTGCACGGGGGCCACCTGGGCCTGCGTTCTGTACGGAGCCGCAAGTCTTGGGCAGTCGGTGAGGTGCAGCAGGGAACTCCTGGCACCCACGGCACGCCTGCCCCGGCTGCCCCGAGGGAGGCCATGGACGGCAGCCGACACCAGGTCCCTGGGACCAGATGCTGCAAGGGGCCCTGTGTCTGGGGAGGAGGCTTGGGCCTGGGGTTTCGGATCCCTGGGAAGCTCCTCCGGCCCCCAGGCCAGTTGACGCCCCTCCCCCACGGGAGCCGAGGCAGCCTGCTCCCTCCCGGGCTTAGCCAGGGAAACGGCCTTCTCACGATGCCTTCTGACGCCAACGTTCCCCGCTCTGGCCCTGGCTGGGTGTTCTGCAGGTCAACTTAGCTCTGACCATGAACTGCTGGGAGCTAAGTCAAGGGCTCAGGCCCACGACGCTGCCGCCATCGCAGACCCTCTTCGCAAATCCTGGCCACCGTATTTCTAACGCCAGCTGTAAGGGGGTCGCCATGACCCCTTCCCAGTTTCAATGCTTTGCTAGAGCGGCTCACAGAACTCAGGAAAATGCTGCTTACGTTTACCGTCTTATTATAAGAGATATTACAAAGGATACAGATGAGCGGACAAATGAAGAGGTGCATGGGGGTCTGGCAGGGTCCCGGGCTGTCTCCTGAGGCTGGGGCGACCCCCCCCCAGCACAGGGACATGCTCACCAAACAGGAAGTTCTCCGAACCCCAGAGTTCAGGGAGTTTTGTAGAGACTTCATCTCATTGGAACAACTGATCCTTAAGGCAAGCTCCGGCCGCTTCCCGCCCCCCGCACCTGATGGAGGGGTGGGCCTGAGAGTTCCACGCTTCTAACCATTCTGGGTCTTTCTGGTGACCACCGCTCATTAGAACAAAGGCACGCCTATCACCCAGGAAATCCCAGGGACGTAGGACGCCCATGTCAGGAAGTGGGGGCAGAGATGGAATATTGCTACGCCACCCCCAGCCTGTCTCAGGAAATGGCCTTGGGCAAGCCCCCCCTCCCTGTCCCCGCCTATGAGACTCCTGGGGGCCTCCAGTGCCCCGGGGACAACCGGGAAGCGTGGGGTGCTGATCTGCTCGTGCCCTGGCAGGCTGGCGAGGAGGAATGAACGCCGGGGGGGGGGGGGGTTGGAGTATACGCCCCGGGCTGGGTCCCCCCGAGGCAGGTGTTCTCTTGCTACTATGCCCCCTCGCGTGCTCTTTCCCTTCCCTTTGAGCCTCACTCTCCACGGGGGGCAGCCTCCTCCCAGACATGCTGCCTGGGCTGATTCCCGTCCCAGGGTTTGCTATGGGGGTTGAGACGTGGACCCTTCCTGGGTGGGGCCCTGCAGGAAAGCTCTGAGCCTTCCTCCTGCCTGGGAGGTTGGAGGGGGGTGGGGGTGCTGCTCAGGGCAGAGCTTGGTGAGAGACATGTCCTGTGGGGATGGACGCCGAGGAGCCAGAGTGCGGGCCCCCGCTGTCCCCACAGAAGCTTCGTGCCATCTGAACAAGGTGCCCTCCCCTGGGCGGCACGGGCCCTCCTGACCCTGCTCACCCTCCGGTGGGAGCCGCCGAGGGTAAGCAGCCTGGGCCTCAGGGCCTGGACACACATCCTCAGAGCGATGTGGGGGGGGCGCGGCCCTCCTGGCGGCCTCCCGGGCGCCACGGGCCCCAGCAGCAGGGAGGACCCATGGGGTTCTGATCCCACCAGGCCGCCTCCGCTCTGAGCGCCAGGCACGCGGAGGCTCAGATTCCCCCGTGGGGGGGACGGTGCCCCTGGGCCCAGAGTAGTTGGGGAATGCCCAGCAGGGGCCATGTGTCCCAGCCACGCCTGGCACACGACACCAGGCAGCCCCTGTGAGGTGGGGCCTGGAAGGCTCTCCCCTGCCCCTAGCCTGCAGCTTTGATCGGGATCAGAGGCTCCAAACCCTCTGAAAGGGCGCCCATCTCTCAAGTCACAGGGTCCCCCTGGGCCAATGCACCCAGGCCCGACGGCCCAACGACTGTCCTTCCTCCTCTGTCCCTGTGAGTCAGTGCCATACCTGCTGTCCAGTGGCCTCGTGGAAATGGGGTGGCCCCAGAGTCCTGCTGGCGGGGCAGAGGTGGGGCGCTGGGGGCTGCCAGGTGGGGAGAGCTGCAGGTGGCGGGGCGGGTGGCCCCCAGGGAGCGAGGGGGAGGGGAGTCCTGAGGGGAGAGCCTGCCCTCACTGGCTGAGGGCTGCCGTGGCCTCTGCAGGGCTTGTCCCCTCGGGCCAGGGACGCTCAGCCCAAACTATGCCGCTGTCACTTCCGAACGTCCTCCTGAGGGAGTGGAAGGGAAGAGAGGAGTGGATGTTGCGTGGGGCCCATGAGGAAAGGCGGGAGGCCGAGATGGCCGGGGCCGCGGAGCGGGGCTCACGTCAGTGTTCTGAGTGGGGCCAGGGGCCCAAGGGGCGCATGCACAGGGCGGGGCTGGGGGTGCAGGGCAGACAGACACACACCCAACCGCGCTGGCCACCAGTCGTGTGTGACACGGGGGATCTGTGTTCCGTGTCCCTACCTGAGTGGGGGGCTGGCGGCTGGGTGGGCAGCCCGCCCACCACACCGGACAAGCAGACGCACAGACCAGCAGAGAAGCGAGGCAGGTCTTTTATTGGAGAACGTGTCACCGACACACAGACACACGCAGTCCCGTCTGGGAGCGGCCCTGGGCCTGCATGTCTGCCTGCTGGGGGCGGGGGGCTGCCTCGGGGCCCTCCAGAGAGAAGCCAGCCTTCGGGGAGTCCCTCCCTCACGCGCCATCTTTCTCCTGGCTGGGGGGGCAACCCCCAAGTCACAGATGCAGGTGCAGGGACCCCAGGTCCTGGGCTGGGTGGGTGCTGTCCTCGGGGGTTTGGTTAGTGCCAGGCTCCAGCAGAGGGTTGGGCAGTCCGGGAAGGGGTGAGGCTGCCGTGTCTGGGGCACAGGAGAAAGGAGGAAGGGTGGGGGCAAGGCGGGGGCGGTGGAGGGAAGGCGGGCGCCAGGTGGGCCGGCTGCGCCCACAGGAGCAGGGGCCCTGAGGGGGCGGGAGGGCTCAGGCCTGCGCCTCCAGGGCACGCACATGCACGCTGGGCAGGCAGACCCAGGACGGCGGCAGCTCCTTGCTCGCGCTATCCTGGTGGAAGCGGATGTGCAGGAAGAAGTCGCCCGTGTAGAGGAAGAGCAGGGCTCCGAGGCAGGCCGCCTGGCCTGAGGGCTGCACCTGTGGGGAAGAGGGGGCAATGTCAGCCCAGAGCAGTACCCCCCATGCCACCAAGAGACCCTCAGACCTATGGGCACGTGCACGTGGGGTCAATGGGGGGAGGGAAGGGCCCCCCCCACCCAGGGCTTCCCTGCTGGGCTCCCCCAAGCAAGTGGCTGTGCCTCTCTGAGCCTTAGCATCTGGCTTTGGAAGGAGCACAGTACTTCCCTCCCTGGGCCATCCTGGGCTGCAGGCAGGGTGGGGAGTGGTTGGGGCGAGGTGTCATTTCAGTGGGGCGTGAGGGCTGTGCTTCGTGGACCTCACCAGTTCTTCTGGGTCACGGGTCGCCACTAGGCAGGGGACACTGAGTGAGAGGACAGTGGCCACGGGGGGCTGCGACGGGGCTCACAGACTGCCACGCACCGCATCGAGGTAGAAGGTGCTGGAGCCCACGAAGGAGACGGCGTCGTGCAGGTCATAGTTGTGCACGCCATTCTGGTGGTCCTGGAAGGGGGCCACCGTGAGGGCGAAGGGCCCCACGCTGCGTGGGCTCCGGTTGGTGAGCCGCACTTCCAGACGCACAGGGTCGCCCACCCGGCAGGCTGCAGCCTCGCAGTCGCACGGCTGTCCGTCCACCAGCACATCTGCAAGGGTCACAGGATGCGAGGCTGTCAAGGGCACCACCCAGGTGGCCTTGCCTGCCATCCATCCATCCATCCATCCCCTCCCCCCGCCCCCCCGAACGCAGCCAGCCCTCTGTGCAGGCTGAGTGCTAGGACACAGACGTGTGGCCCAGTCTCTGCCCTCCTCACGTGCAGGCCGGAGGAGACAGGTGTGGGCACCAGAGCTGTAACCCAGAGGGTGTGTGCCACGCTGGAGGGGCCCAGGGTCATTTGGGGGTCTCCCAGATGCTCCTGCCTGAAAGGGCTGAGCTGCGGTCACAGCCCATGGGGGCCTCTGCAGGTGAGGGAGACCCAGAACCGGAGGGCAAGACTGTGGCAGGGGCGGGCACGGTGTGTGTAGGATGAATGGCCGCAAGGCACCGGCTGGGCCTCTGCCCCGCGCACTGTTTACTCACAGGCAGGCCCCAGGGGTGACTGGGTACTAGCTGGGGAAAGCTCTGGAACCCAAGGAGCAGAGCAGGGATTGGGGGGCAGAGGTGCGGGGGAGGTGGGGGTGGGGGGCAGTAGGCTGGAGAGTGCCATGCTAGAACCCACCCCGGAAGCCCCCAGGACACCCCAGCGGGGTGGTGGGAGGGGTGTCTGGGGGACCTGCCTGGAGGTGGGGGTCGGGGGCACAGGCTGGGATCTGAGCATGAGAAAGCGGACTCCAAGGAGAGCCCCCGTGAAGATGAGGCAGAGATGAGGCCATGGCACCAGAAGCTGGAAGAGGCAGGAAGGAGCCTCCCCTCAAGTCTCCCAAGCTCAGCCCCGTGACACCGTGAGTTCGCCCTTCCGGCCTCCAGATCCCTGCTGCGTGAGGCCCACACTCTGCGCCGACACGGCCAGCCAGGAGGTCGCGGAGGTCGGGTGGGGGGGGTCCTAAGGCTGTAGGGACCTTGTGTCACCGGTACCAGTGCTGCTGCCAGCCTGCCCCGCTGACCTCCGTCACATCCACGGGCCCATGGAGCAGTGACGCGACAGCGACACTCAGGTGTGTACGTCCTCATGTGGGAAGATGGCCTGGAGCCCCAGAAGTGCTCCCGCCCTCCCCCGCCGGCTGTGTCATGATTCCTCATGCGCCTCATGAGGTGACCCCGTCATCACCAAGCCCACGGTGGAGGCCGGCTGGGGACGCCAGGTGGGTGTGGCGATGACCCTCCTGCCCAGCAGCCGGGGGCCCAGGCGCCCACATGAGGCCAGCCCCTCAGTCGGGAGCCTGGAGGCTCGGAGGGAGGTAGGGGGTGGCCTGCCCGGGGGGCGGGGGTGGTGGTGAGGGAAACCTCCCTCCAGGGCGGGTGCGATCCTCAGGGAACCTGTGTGTCCATCCAGCCGACCTTGTGTGGCCAAGTCAGGGCTTGGCATGTTGAGTGTGTGTGTGTGTGTGTGTGTGTGAGTGAGACAGTGTGAGTGCACGAGTGTGCAGGGAGAGATGCACGTGTAAGAGCGTGAGTGTGAGTGGGTGAGCATGTGTGGGAGAGACTGAGCATGCGTGTGTGAGTGAACCTATGTGTGCATGAGTGTGTGACTGCATGTGTGTGAGCATGTTGAGTGTAAGCGTGTGAGTGTGTGTGACAGCATGCATGAGGGGAGCCTGCATGTGTGTGAGGCGGAGTGTGCGTGTGACAGGAGTGTGAGTGTGGGGGTGAGCACACGGAGGGGGTGTGCTCCATGGGCAGCTGGGTGGGGGGAGGGAATTGCGGGTCCAGAACCCCCCACGCTTCCCCCCACAGCTGTTCTTCCAGGAAAGACCTCTGACATCTGTCTCCCCCGACGTATCTCGTTTCACGAAAACCACAAGCCTTTACAACACATGACAGAAAATCTGGAAAGTGCACAGAAACAAAACTCATCTTCTAGCGCACCCCCGTAATCCCAGCCCTCCCCCTGCCACACTCGGCGTCGGGGCGACGACCTCCACGTGCCCTCAGCACCGTGGCCTGGCCTGCTCCCTGGCACCACGAGAACGGAAGCGTGTTCCACACGCTTTGTGAGCGTGCTCGCAAAGGCACTGGAGCGACAGACGAATCCACTCCCCAGCCCGGCTCAGGCCGCGCCCTCTGTTTGGGTGGGTGAATGTCCCTGACGCACATTCTATACCCAGCTCTGCCCGGATTCCCACCTCATGTTCGCGGACAGAGTCGGGGATGGACTTCCCTTCTGGGCCTCAGAGTGTGGGTGTGGGGCGCCAGGGGAGACTGAGCTCCAGGAAGGCTCCGGGCCCACCGCTTGCCCGTCCCCGTGTCTCCAGGAGGGGAACCACTCCCTGCCCCCGCCCCCGGGTCACTGGATAACATTCGTTCCCTCCAATGTCTGACGGCCCTGTTAGCGCCTGCGGCGAAGGTGACAGGAGCAGAGAAACGCACAAGTGCCAGCCTTCAGAAAGTCCCCAGTCCAGAGGGGCAGCCACGGGCCAGGCCACGCCGAGCCACACCGCCGGCTGTGCGAGGCGGGCCTCCCACGCGGCCCGGAGCGCAGGCCGTCGCCGAGAGCGGGCACGGGCTGGCGGGCACGGCCTGCCCCGCTAGCGTCTGCTTGACACTGAACGCGGCCGGGCACTGCCTGAACCTCTTGAATGAAATGGGGAAAATGGAGAGAGCAGCTGTCGGCGCCTCGGTTGCTGGTTCCATTAAGGGAAAGATACGATTATGTGCAAATCAGTGAAGGGTGGCTGGCTCATTACATCTCTGCTCTTCTCTCCCTCGCAGAGCCGCGTGGGTCGCTGGCGTGCCGGGCAGCTGGGGACTGGCTTCCAGCTCACCTGCGGAGCGGCCCCCAGCCCGCCTGTGCGTGTTCCTGTTAACCCTTCCCTGCCCCCAGCTCTGTTTGCCGCCCCCCTGCCCGCAGCAGGGCTCTGCACACAGCCACTGGTGGTGACCTTCCCTCAGCACTCTCCAGAAGGAGCAGGGACTTGCGGCCAGGCCAGGGCAGCAGGGCTGGGGGACGGGCCCCTGGCGAAGCAGGAGGCCTTACCTCGACCCTCCGTCCTGGGAGGGGCCTCTGCCAGCCCGAGTCCCCTTCACCTCTGCAAAGCTGGAATAAGGATCGTGGCCTCAGAGGCCTCGGGTAGGGCTGAAGGCCAGAAGGAGGGGACAGCCCAGCCAGGCCCTCCCTGCCCTGGTCTGAGGGGAGGGCTCCCCTCGTCCCCGCTGGGCCCCCAGCTCTCTGGCTCCTACTCGTAGGTGCGACTGCTCGGCCCCTGGGAAACGGGGTGGCCCTCTGGGTGTGTCCTGACACCTGCGGTGGTGACACTGTCCTCGCCATCCCGGCCTGAGTGGGGAGCCCTGCATCCAGGAAACCGTGGTGCCAGCCAAACGGGGGGTGCTGGGCCTGCCCCCTGGACCTGGCACCCATAATGACTGCCAGCATCAAATTAGAGAATTTCTGTGCTCGGAAAGCAGCTCTTTCCTTCCTGTCTGCAGTGCGGCATCTCGGGTCCGGGTCCAGGGGCACGAAAACTTCCCGGGTCACCGGGAGGGCACAGTGGCGCAGAGCGGAGGCCGCGGTTCCCCGAGAGAAGAACAGCTTCCTGAGTGGAGAAGGGTGCCGAGGCCGGTCTCTCCTGGGACCTGGGGGTGGGGGGGTGGGGGGGGCTGTTTCAGAAACCCGCTGGAGATGAACCCACCAATGAGGACACGGGGGACGCCGGCCGCACTCGGGTGGGGCCTGTAAGCCCACGGGCACGGCGCCCCCGCCCCCCCGGCGCTGGCTCTGCAGCGGGCCAGCTGCGTCCTGCCCTGGGACGAGGCCCTGCTGGGCACGGCGAGCATGAGCAGCTGGGACCAGAGGAGACGCCCGAGCTGTCCGCCAGCGGCTCACGGGACTCACCAGGAAGGAGCTGGGGGTGAAGAACGAAATACTTCTCAAAGGTGAGCTGTTCTGGAATCATTCCTAACGTGCTGGGGGGTGACCCGGACACCGCAGGCCTGTGGCACATGCTGGGCTCAGCTCCGGCTTCCTGGTTTGAGTCCTGCCTGCGAAGGCCCCTGTGAAGGCTCCCCCCGCCCCACCGCCGCCCCGCCCCGGGGCCAGCCCCCTGCCCTCACCGCGTCCACCCGTTCACGGCAACACTGGGGCCCCAGGAGCAGTGGTGGGTGAGCTCCTGCTTTGTGAGCACAGCGGGCTGGTCAGCTGGTCCCCACAGGTGGGCAGTGACACCAGTGTGTGTGATGTGCCCCATGCAGGCGGTGCGTCCCCTGAGTGTCCCCCATGACCACCATGGTGCCGTCCTATGGCGTGTGGGGTGGCTCATCTGGTGTCGGGCATGAGTGGGGCCTGATCTCTCCCCTTGACCTCCAGGGCCACCTCCACTTCCTCCCCAACGCTGGTGGTGACACCCCCTGCGTCCACTTCTGTTCCTGCCATCACTGCCCCTCTCTGAGCCTCAGTTTTTGCTCCTTCATGCGGGATAGCAGAACCCATTTCGGGCGCTTCTGTGAGAATCGGGTCTGTGTGAATGGAGCTGGGGGTGCACGGTGGCCTCGGGGCTGCTCCGACTGGTGCCCTTACCACCGGGACTGTCACCCATGCCGGGGGTACAGGTCAGGCAGTGGGGCTATCGCCCCGCTGCAGACCCCCCAGTACCCTTCTTCACCCACAGGAGGACTGTGTGCTGTTGGGGAGGGGGCATTGGCAGCGAGGGGCTGGGAGCAAGTGACAGAGAAGGGACAGGCCCATAGCCTGGGAGGCTGCATGGCCAGGACCCTTGGGGAAGCAGAGCCCCGGGATGGGCCAGCCCACAAGGTGCCCACCTGTCCTTCCTCCCGTGAGCTGCTCCCCCGTGCCAGTGACAGGTGCCCAGCAGCCGTGCACGGGGCGGGGCCCCTCCACCTGGCAGCGGACAGCAGGACAGACAGAAGGTCCCACCTTCTGGAACCCCAAGTCTGCTTTGCCGCCACAGGGGATGGTGTGGAGATGGACTAACTCCCCTCTAGAGATGTCTGCATCCTAATCCCTGGAACCTGGGGAGCGTGTTCCCTTGCATGACAAAGGCGCTTTGCAGCTGTGAAGTTAGGGATCCTGAGACGGGGAGACTGCCCTGGAGTGCCTGGGGGGTCTGATGTCATCACAGGGCCCCAGCCTGGCGCCCGGGGGTCACACGGAAGCCACTCCACCTGGGTGCCCACACCAAGCCCGCTGGCACAACCGGGGGTCGGCGGCCACCATTCCCTTCTCCACCCTTGCCCAGGCCAGCTTCCCAGCAGGCCTCCCTGTGTCCACACTTCCTGGTGTGCCCTTCTGCACACAACGGAGGGATGGTGTAAAAATGCCGGTCGATTGTGTTACCGCCTCGGTTGACCCTTGGCTGGCCTGTGGCTTCTCTTTATAGTCAGGACGAAAGGGAGGGTCAGTCAGACCATGCTACTGACCGTGGCTTCCAGGGCCCTGCGTGGCCCCAGCCAGGCTCCCCCCGCTTCCCTCTCTACCCACCTGACCTCCTCCCCGCCCCCCTAGCAGGCACCGCACACACTGCCATTCCTGCCCCCGTGGCCCCTCCTCGGGCCACTTCTGACCACACAGTAGAGTCTTCCCACCCTTTTCCCTTTTCCACCCCCCCCCCTGCCCCGCCATCCCCCTCGACAGCTTATCTCTTGTTTACCCATTTGTTTAATATTAACTGTGCTCCTTCTTCCCCGGATGCTCCAGAACTGGCACTTGCCGTGTGCCCAGCGCCAGGCCAGGCAGGCACAGGCTCTGCTATCTGCGGGGGACCGAGTGGCTGGGTGCAGGGGCGCAGGGTGCGCTTCAGGCTGGCCGTGCCCTGCCCCCTTCAGGCGCCCGGTCACTTGTCTGTAACTTGTGACTCAGGGAGACGGGGGCCCTGTCCCTGAAGTGCCCTGGGGGAGGACGTTCAGATCAACCTGCCACTTCCGGACTCCGGGTCCCTGACTCGTATCCCAAGCTCCCGCGGAGGACAGCTTCATGCAGGAGAATCTCACATTGTAAGAAATCTCCTGGGAGCGGATTAGTCTCTTCCCTCAAAGCATTAAATCGGGCCACGGTCCATCTTCTCCCTCCGCCCCCGGCCCTGCTTCTCCTTCACTTTTAATACCAGCCAGAGTCACGGACTTAATTCTGTCTGGCCCAGAATCCCTCCCCAAACCGCTGCCACGTTTATGCTACAGCACGTCCCCGGGCTCCAGCAGAAGCGCAGGCTATAAATAGAAGCAGAGATGAGGGAAGGGCCCTGGGGGGCCCACTCTGGAGAGGCACAGGGAGAGAGCAGCCGCTGGTGCCAGCCTGCTCCTTGGCCAAGGGCAGCCACTGTTGGGTGGGGGTTGAGGCGTGGAGCGAGCCAGGAGATGGGGGAGAGGTGTGCATCCCGGGGGGGGAGGAATCTAGCGTTGCCCCCACCTGCTGGTGTCTTACTTAGGGCCACGCCCCCAACTGGCAAGCTCCCGTCCCTGCTAGAGGACACACGACGGGTGCGGCTATTGCTGAGGGACACTGAGGTGCAGGAAGGTGACGGAGCTGCCAGGGCCTGGGCCCAGTGCCCTGGCCCCTGGAGCGTGCTGTGGGCCAGTGAGGTCCGCATGGGCTGCCCGTGTCCCCAGGGGAGGCTGCCCGGGTGGAGAGGCCATCATCCAGGTCTTGGAATCGGCATGAGGGGCTGGGGTCCCGCTTCTGGGACAGGGGCTCTGCCCTCCAGCCTCAGTTTCCCGTCTCTCCCCAGGAGGGGTGGAGCTCTGCTTGGCCACGGAGGCCCCCGGGAGGCCGACACTGGGCTGGTTTAGGTCCCTGCCTGGGTGTCTGTCACACGCCACTTCTGCTGAGCTCTGCTCCAGTTTGCAAAGTTCGCAAGCGGTGCCAGGAAGGAGCAGGCCGTTCGTGGTGCCTGGCGATGCGGAGGCCCAGTCCTTGGGATCTGCCTCTGTACCGCGTGCGTTTCACTCCGGAGGTTTCCATGATTCGAGGAAGTCCAGAGAAGGTGCAAAGCGCAGTGGAAGGGGCTGAACCTGCGCGGTACGCCCTGGCGCTGGCTCCCCCGTGCTCCTCCTGGGTTCCTGGAGCACTCGCGGTCTCCTTGCTGCTGCTCGAAGGCTCCACGGTGTTGTCTCATTCAGCTCCCGGCCGCCACTGTCACGGGTGCGGACAGTCTCAGCAGCTGGCCCCTCTGCGTGTGGTCCAGGCCAAGCTCCCGCTGCACCCCTGCGCTCCAGAGCTGTATGGAGATATAGTTCACATACCTACGGCTCATCCATTTACGGGGGACAATTCAAGGGTTTTTAGTACATTTCCAGAGCTGTGCAGCCATCACCGCGGACAACTTGAGGATGTTCTCATCGCTCCAAAAACAACCTCCATTCCCTTAGCCTCACCCCTCCTCCCCGTACCCCCAGCCCTAAATGACCCCTGACCGACGTCTTGGCCCCACAGATTCCCCTCTTCGGGACTTTCATGGGAGGAGAATCGCGCGTGTGGTTTGTGTGTCCGGCTGGGCTCACTCAGCACAATGTCGTCAAGGGGCATCCTTCCTAGGGCAGGACAGTTCCCGTGCGGACGTACCACACCGTGTTGCCCCCTCCGTCTGTCACCGACTTTTGGGTTGTGTCCACTGACGAGTGTCAGGAGCAGTGGTTCCGTGGGCTCCTGTGGGCACGGTCTGCGTGGACGTGGGTCTTCCTCACCTCAGGACACGCACCTCAGAACGGAATCTCCAGGCACATGGGGACGATATTTAAGCCTCTGAAGCTGCCAGGCTGCTTTCCGCAACAGCGAAACCACTCCGCCTTCCCACCCACAGCGTACGGCTTCCGGTTTCTCCACATCCTCCCAATCCCTGCTGCTGTGGCCCTTCTGGTTGTAGCCACCCTGGTGTGGACGAAGCAGCATCTCACGATGGTTCTGCCTTGTATTTCTGTGGTTTGTCCAGGCCGGGTCAGGCTGCAGCGGCCCCTGGGGCTCCACCCAGGGCACATGGCTGTTCCAAAGGGCCCTTCTGTGGAGTCTTTACTCACCCTGCACAGCTGTGAAAACCTTCTGGAATTCCAAGCCCTTAGCCCCCACTCCTCCTGGAGCCCAGGGCCAGACTCTGGGACAGGCAGGGACCGAGCTGCAGGCGAGAAGTGGGGGTCGCAGAACTGGGGGGGCCCTCTGTGAGGAGACTGATCCAGAGGACGCGCAGGTAAGAGATAGCAGCCGGTCAGGCTGGGCTGTGAGGCCCATGGCCGTCTGTCCAGTCTGCTCTGTGCAGAGAGGCTGGGTGAGGGGTCAGGGCAGGTGCGTGCTCCTGGCAATCATGAGACATCTGCTAACCAGCTGTGAGCAGCCCAGGGGCTTCTAACCAAAGGAGACTTTTTAAAAGAGAACTTTCTGGCCATGCTGTGTCCTGAGTGTCTGCCTTTCTGGGTCTGGGGTGGTGCCGAGCATACAATTGTGACGTGCCCGCGTCCACCATCTCGCTCCAGGTGGGCAGCACAGAGGAGCAGGGAGGGCAGGAGAGGAAGCTGGGGGCGGGACCTCCTGAAATAGCAGCCTGCTCCACGGTCATGTGCACATCACCTTAAGGGGCACGGAGGGTGGATTTCTTGCTCAACTGGCTTATCTGACAACCCGCTCATTTCTCCTTTAGGACAAGGCTCCCACGGCCAGGTGAGCTCAAACTCCTAGCAAGGGCACCCTCCTCACCCTCACCCCACAACGCGACCCTCCCTGCCTTTGCTGACTGTAAGAGATGGGATGGCCGAGTAGACTTGAGGCACAAATGTCTAATTTGAGATAAAAAATACAAGGACGTAAGAACAGAGCAATAGAAATTAATTAGGTGAAGACCCAGCGAACAGCTGAAGTGAGTCAGGTTTTGGAAGCTCTAGAAGCCTGCTTCAGTTAAAGCACACACAAAACTTAAACTTCACAGAACACACACGTTTTTCTTGTCCACACATAAATTTGGGGTGGGCCTAAATTTTACAGTCAAGTTTGACTCAGGTGAGGCTTGGCTCAGGTGTTAATCAAGAAGCTCTGGTGGCGCCTGGGTGGCTCAGTCAGTTAAGCCTCTGACTTCAGCTTCAGGTCATGATCTCACAGTTCGTGGGTTTGAGACCCGCATCAGGCTCTGTGCTGACAGCTCGGAGCCTGGAGCCTGCTTCGGATTCTGTGTCTCCCTCTCTCTCTCTGCCCCTCCCCTGCTCATTTTCTGCTGCTCTCTGTCTCTCAAAAATAAATAAACATAAAAAAAAAAAGAAGGTTTGTCACTCTTTATTTTATTTTTTTGTTTTTTTTTTTGTTTTGTTTTTTTTTATTTCTAGGAGAGAGAGAGAGAGAGAGACAGCATGAGCAGGGGAGGGTCAGAGAGAGAGGGAGTCACAGACTTTAACATGCTCCAGGCTCTGAGCTGGCAGTCAGCACAGAGCCCGACGCGGGGCTCGAACCCACAAACCGCGAGATCATGACCTAAGCGAAAGTCGGACGCTTAACCGACTAAGCCACCCAGGCGCCCCGGTTTGTCACTCTTTAAATGAAGTTAAAGAAGTTCAAGTGGCCCCTGGGAGGTGAGGAGAGCTAAGAAGGGTCCCAGGTCGCACTCTCCTCCCTGGCAGCAGCTGGGAGGCTGTCCTGCAGAAGGGGTGCAAGCAGCTCTCGCAGGGAACTCTGCAGTTTCCAAGTACCCAGTAAACAGCAGAGAATTTTCTCTAATGCCAACGAGTAGCCAGCTGCCATGTCTTCCCTCTTTACCAACGAGAGCCAAGTAACTGACCTTTTCTCTTTGGCAGTTAGGAAGCCCAGAGCCAACGGTGTACCAGTGTAGACCACCACCATGTTGGCCTTGAGTGAGCTGCGCTATAGTCTACACACACACACCCTCTCCTACAGAGCTTGACCAATTATGCCAACCAAATACGGTTCCCTGTAGTCAAGATATTTTCGATTTAATTTTGCTATTTTCTTGAATATTGAGACAGAGTTCGGAAAAGAAGTTAAAAGCACAGACACGCCTAGGATGGGGGGTGATGGTGTTTGGGACAAGGGTCCTGTGAACCAGAAAGGCAGTGCACAGCCTGGGGAGGGAGTGACAGACCACATGGCCCCCTTGCTCTCCCCGCACTCTGTGAGCCTCTGGCCCCGGGGGAGTCAAGTCCTTCCATCGGGTGTGCTGCCCCGACAGGGAGGTGGCCGGAGTCGGAGGGTGACGGGCAGGAGGAGGGCCGGCCCGCCTGCTCGGGACCACGGTGCTGTTTTCGGGAAGTGTGGCTCCCTGGGCTCCTGCAGGTCACAGGGCGGGAACACAGGCTCTGTCTGGTCCCCTCGGCGATTGCCAGGGTGTCACCGTATGAAGCCGCAGCTTTGCGCTCAATCCACCGAATGGCATGCGTTTCTACCAGTTATTGAGGACGCTAATTAGTTCATAAAGCAGAATGCCTCCTCCTCGGCATCGGGAGGGGGACTGTTCGAGGCCCACACGTGTAATTACCCTCAAGTGGAGAAGAGCTTCTGAGGAGCTGTTTGGCTCTCTTGGGTAAATAATTTACTTTTACAACTTTTCATTAAAGATTAAAGGGAATTAAATTAAAATTAAGGCGGGTTGGACTCGCAGAGGAGGCCCATGCAGCTTGGAGTTCTCTCACGGAGAGGCTCTCCGGCCTCCAGAGCCCGGCCGGTGGTTACCGTGCCTGGCACAGGGCATCCAGTGCTGCAGGGGGCTCAGGGGACGGAGCCCGGGGTAGGGGTGGGGTGAACTTTGGTGGGGAGGGAGGCCGTGGCTGGCCCATGGCTGCCTGTGGGCTGTGGCAGGCCACCGCCTTGAACACGGGAAGAACCATGCATCCGCAACGCCGCACGGCGGTCTGGGGTCCTGGCCACGGACACCCCCCAGACTCCAGGTAGATGGCGGAGCTCAGATGCCCAGGGAAGAGGTGGGGGTGAGGCCCCTTCAGGAACCGCTTGCTCATCTGAGTGTGGGCATCATGCCTGCACCCACCGGGCACGTGGAGTCGAGGAGATGCACCCGGGAGAGGGCGGAGCCTGCCCAACAGGCTTGGGGGGGATGGGAAAAGGGGCCCCCGGCAACGGCTCAGCGCTCGCTGACACGGCTACCTCAGTGGCAGAGACTGTACCAAAGCCGGGCACGCCCCTCGTCTGAGGGCTCCACGCTGACAGGGGTGCCTGCGGTCCTCTGTGCCCACCCTGCCGGCGGTGCTGGGCTCCTGCTTCCTCTCACTGGCACGCAACCCCCCAGCTCTGCATCTCAAAGCCCTGTTCACACGCCCTCTCCACCAGGAAGCCCTCCCTGCTCTTCCCTTAAGGAACACTTGAGCTTGAGGTGGTTCTGGTGGCAGAGGCTGGCTGGGTATTCACCAAGTCATGCCTTTTCCTCCTGGGCACACGGTGGCGTGAACACGGGACTGAGTCTGGGTCAGGGGACAGCTGGGGAAATGATGGCCCCAAACCTGGTCCACAGGCACATCCGTCCCGCAATCCCCATCTCCACTGTGACGACCAGAAGTGGAGGAAGGGGCCGCAGAAGGGGCAGAAGTGGGGTCCCCACTGAGCTCCAGAAAGGCCCCCCCAGAACAGCATGAACCCAAACGCAGTAAGGTTGGTGTGAGGTCCCTGAAAGCTGCGGCTGTTACAGAACCGAGCTGTGATACCCAGGCCTCCAGCGCTCCTACATCCAAGCTCCCAGAACTCAGAGCGTGGCTCCGAGGCCTCGCTGGGGGGCCCACAGCCAGGTCCCCGCTCCTTCCCAGGGGACAGGGGACACCCTGGCCGAGGGAGAGGAGCCTCCAGTGAGCCCGCCTCCTTCAACCGCCTTGATCTGGACACACGCCTGAGACAGCCGGAGATCAAAGGCGAGAAAGCATGGAAGATGTGCCTGCTGGCTGGCAGCATTATGCAAGGACGTCTTTCTGAGAATGGCAGAGAATGTAAAATGACTCCTCGGTCCCCGAGCAGTGTCTGTACCTTTTCAATCTCTCATTTTTCGTATTTTCACAGGAGCAGGCCCCCGCCACCCAGGGAGCCCCGGCACGGCTTGGTGCTCCTGCGTCCAGCTCAGCTCTCGCTGCACCACACCCCCCCAGCCTCGGACCCCTCACCTGCAGGGCCAGGTCGCACGCGGGGCCCTCTAGTGGCAGGGCGATTCGGGGCCACCGCAAGGCCTCCTCTCCTGGGCGAGTGAGCATGAGGCGGGTGAAGGCGGGGCGGGAAGGGCTCACACACAGGCGGTCTGTGGCTCTGCCTGGCGCCTGGCCTTACCGGGAAGCGTCCCTCCCACTGCCGTGGCAGCCGTGCTTGGCACTCCGCACTGGCCTGGGGGGCTGCCTCCACCGACAGGCCCCCGAGGCCCGGGTGCCCCCCCTTCCCCAGTGCCCAGCAGGGCCTGTGAATGTGGGGCGGGTTTGCAGACCTGCCACCGGCCAGGCCCCGAAGCCAGGACTCTGGACTCCTCGGCTGCCCAGCAGGAGACAGAGGGTTTCTGGAGAGAAGACATAAAGCAACGATGGACGTAGGAATGACAACTAGCAGAGTCGTTCCTGCAGAGTAGTCCAGACCGAGGCGAAGACGGTCTGCCTCTCCCTCCCTGGGGCCGCTCTGCCCCAGGACCCTGTGACCACCCCCACCCTATGTCAACCTCCCACAGCCATATGCAATGCCCCTCAGAGTCTCTCCTTGCTGACTCCTACCAGCCTCTTCAAAACCCAGCTCAAGCAGCACCTCCTCCAGAAAGACTTCCTGCACACACCCAGGCCCACACCAGCTCTCTGTCATACCACGAACTGCCCCGACACGATCAAGAGTTTTCTGCTGACAGACTGCCTCCCGATAGAGACTAGCTGCTTAAGGGTAGGGGCTCAGGGTTCATTCACTGAACTAAGTGAAGAATGAACTCAGCCAGTCTACTGCTTGCTGTGTGGCCTTAGGTAAATCACTTAACCCCTCTGAGCCTCCGCTTCCCTATCTGCTACATGAGAGAACCGGGCTGGATGATTTCAAACAGGCTGTTATTCCTTTATGGGTCTCATGCCCGGGCTCAGCCCCTCTCAGTGCACATCCAGACCCTTCTTTCTATGGAGCTGGTGTGGGCTATCGGTTCCCATGGTACAGCAGACACTGCCAGGGGCCCTGCCCACTGCCACACATGGCCCAGACTCTGTAAGGGGCAACAGCCCACGCTTCCCAGAGAGCCACAGTGTCCCGGAGCGCAAGGTCCATCAGTAATGACGTGGGCCACAAAGGAACCTTCCGAGCAGCTTGAGTGACCAAACCATGGGAGCAGCTGGGCAAACAGGTTGCTGGCGTGCCGGCTGCCCTGTGCTCGACTGGGAACAGGGTCAGGGCTGCCCCCGGCTGTGAGAAAGGGTGCCCCAGGGAGTCCATCACTGCCTCTGGCTCACAAGGACATGGCCAGGGGCCTTCTGCCTTCCACGGGGCCAGGGCCGGCAGGAATGTGTAGGAGGCAGTGGGCCCAGGGAGCTTACAGCATCAGGGGAGACTGAGGCCCGCACAAGCCCAGGACAGGGCGAGGAGCCCCTCACACCACAGCCCACCCAGGGGGAGGGGCCAGGACTGTACAGGGGGACGTCAGGGCAGAGATGCCTGAGGGTCACCTACCCCAGCTGTGCCGGTGGCATGGGATGCGAGCCGGACCTGAGGACCCTCTGGAGGTGATCCTCATGACCGAGGCCCCAGGAGCAATGCCCCCAGCCTGGGCTTCTCTGACTAGGCTGGAACATTCCAGAGGCCCCAGAGCCTAGGATATGCACGAGACCTCAACTCTCCCCGATTAAGGCACGCACCCTGCATACGCGTGTGCATTTACCACACCTCAGAGGCGGGTCTCCCCGGGGCCCCGGCCAGCCCCCGTCTGCTGGTCCTCCGTGGCCCCTCCACCCCGGCAGCCCCGGCACAGAGAGCACATGTCCTCGGGCCGCTGCCCCTCTGTGCTGGCGGATCCTCTCAGGTTTGCAGGGGACAGGCTTGGGGCCAGGCAGCGCCCCTGCACGCACAACCCTGGGGGGCACAGGCTGAGGGGCGTCCGGGCCGACAGAGTCAGAGCACAGCCTCAGCAGCCGGCGTGGGGGCCTCTGCTCTCAGGACAGGCCCTATGCCTGTCGCCACCAATGGGCGTCTTCTCTAAGTGCACCCTGTGGGCCACAGAGGGTGGGATCCGGGAGCCCTGGGATCTCCCCGCGGCCCGAGGGACGTGTCCTGAGGGGCCACTCTGATGGCAGCTGTCCACCAGGACAGGGGTGTGTCCTAGGGTCGCTGACCCGATGGTGTGGTTGGCCACTGCGTGCCACAGCCCAGCTCATCCCAGCTGCCGCCGTGCCGCCTCGAGAGCGCACCGATCTCACAGCAAGTGAGGACGATCCCTCCGGGGCAACCCCGCTTCCCACCCGGCGCCTTCCGCACAGCTGTCCCTGGAGAAAGGGCTCCCTGGGCTTGTGACTGCACAGACGGCACAGCTGAGCAGGCGCAGGTTTGTGGAAGATGCTCAGGAGGAAGGGCCCTGCCTGGACTTGGTGTGGGCGAGGGCTGACAAGCCTCAGTCTCCTCATCTGGAGGATGGGATGGGACCGCCCGACCGGCAGGGATGCGGGGCGACAAAGGGCTATGGAGAGGCGAGGGGTGCCGGTGTCCTGCGGGGTGCGTGCTGTCCCGCTCACAGCGTGGGGGGCTCTGGAGCTCTGAAAGTCCTCCGAACTGCAGCCTAGGCCAGTCCCTGTTGTGTCCCCACACACCAGGAGCCCCAGAGGCAGGGGCTGAGATTTACCCATCTCTTGTGAACATAGGAGTGTGTGAGTGGGGGGACCGTCCCTTCCCATGGCTGCCGTCGGCCTCCCCACTCCCAAAGTCCCCCAGCAGCCGCCCCCAGGATAGGACGTAACTCCCACTCTCTTAAGGCTCCCTGTGTGCCTGGCACTGTTCTCAGTCCCCTGCGTGGATGATCCCATCAAACCTCACGAGGGCCCTGGGACAAAGGAGCCTTACTGCCCCCATTTTACAGATGAGGCGCACAGAGGTTAGGTCACCTGCCAGAGCTGATATTTGACTTGCAGAGCGCACGCTGCTTCCTTCTGCGAGACTTTGTCTGCTCCCTGCAGTGGCGGTGACGGCGGCGACACGGGCAGGATGGACTGCCCCGTGGTCACAGAGGAGGAGCCTAGTGTGACCCCAGCATGGGGCCCAAGAGCCCTGCCCCTCCCCCAGGCAGCTCAGCCAGGGCTCTGCCTGCTCGGCGGCTCCCCTGGCCACGGCCAAGCAAGAGGCGAGGAGGCTGCCTCGAGGGTGGCGCCTGGGCTCGGCCAGCGGGGCTGCAATACGCCATTTCAAATGCGTCGGGTCCCTCCCAACAAAAGGTTGCGGGCGGCCCACTGGGTCGGCCCACCTGGCCATGTGTTTGCAACTTCCGGCCTAGTTCTGTCAGACACCAGTCTCACAACCACAATGCATGTCTCAGCTGTGAAATGACCGGCAGCCAGAGCTAAACAGAGCACTTCTCTGTGGGGATCCAGAGGCTAGGGATGCTCAGGGGTCAAGGCTACAGCTCCTGGAACGGACCACAGCTTGGCTCTCAGACAAAACCGGCCCTTCCAGGAACCAGGCCACCCGCAGGCATCCTTGCTTCAGGTGCCAGGGCCCTCCCCCCGCCCTTCCTCATTTCCCCATCTCCGCGTGCTGCCCACCTGCTCCCAACACCAGCGCATGACCACTGGCAACAGGGTCAGGCCCCTCTGTTTCACTTACTGAAGGTGTCGACCATGGCTTTGTCGTGCCCCCAGCTAAGGTGACGCCCACAGCTCCTTTTAATCTGCCTAGCTACTGGGGTTCCTGTGCCCAGAGGACCTGGATACTTCATCTTCCATCTTCACAGACTCAACCAACACTAGGCTACATGTCCTCCATCCATCCACCACTCGCTCGCCCATCCCATCCATCCATTCCCTCCCTCATTCATCCCTCATCCATCTACCATCCACCCATCCACCCACCATCCATCCATCTACCACTCACTCGCCCATCCCATCCATCCATTCACCCACTCATTCATCCTTCATCCATCTACCACCCACCCATCTACCACCATCCATCATCCATCCTCACACCATCCATCTATCCATCCACTTACTTGCCCATCCTATCCATCCATACACCCACTATCCACCTACCACCCATCCATCATCCACCCACCCCCCTCCCACCATCCATCCACCCACCCATCCATTCTCCCTCCCTCTTTCACTCACTTTCCATCATATTTCTTGATTGCATTTTCCCCCTTTACTAATTTGCTCTGTTCTTCCTTCAGGGTGGGGTAACCCCAGTGCCTGCTAAACTCTCATCTCCCCTTTAGAGCCTAAATTCACTAATGTCTCCAACACAAGCCTTCCTTATTCCTTCCAGACTTTCCCACGCCTTCCCGGGGCCTTGACCATACCTTTACTCAGCTTCCCGAGTCAAAGAGGCCACACTGAGTCTTCCCTCTGCCATTTATTAGCTGTTTGCCCTTTGGAAAGCTACTCATTTTAGGGCTCCAGAATCCTACTTAGAATGTAGACTGAAGGCCGACGTAGGGACTGAGGGAAAGTGCCCGCCCTCAGCACACCGCTGGGCCAGGCCACATCAGCCCCCTTCCCTCACACTGCGTCACAGCTGGCTCATAGGAGGGTCCCCTGTCAGTTGGTCTGTTTTCTCAGCGGGAACACAATCGTATTGTCTGTACCTCCCAACCCTGTTTCTTGGCACTTAGTAGGCATTCAAAGAACATTTGCTGCACTGAACTCACTGCATCATGCCAAGTATGGACCTATGAGCTGAGAACCACAGGGAGAGAGAGACACTCTAGGCCTGTCCTGGTTCATCTGGCTCAGGGGACCCGAGCAGGCAGCAATCACTCAGCCAGCGTAGCCAAGGCTTCCCTGGGTCTCTGGGCCTCGGTTTCCTTCTGTAAGATGGAGCAGCCACCTGCAGCCCCCGGAGTCATTCCTCTGCTGGTCTCAGCCACCTGATCAGCAGCAAATGCCACCACGGACGCAGTGACGGCATAAGCCCTAGACGACTACATCCACCCTCACAGAGACAGGAGCGCTGCCCCAGGAGCACAGTCTGTGGGGGTCGCTGACACCACCCCCCAGGCACCGCTCCAGAGAGAGGCCTTAGTCCCCCAGGGTGGCGGTGCTACCTGTAGACAGCCTGGACTTAGGAGCACTGCCCTAGCCAAGGTCACGGCCCCTTCCCCAGGCAGCCCACATCCAGGGACTGGTTGGCGCGGGGTAACAAGGCCCAGACCCTTCATCCGTGGGGGTTACTCCTGCTCCAGAACTCTTGTGGGCCAGCACCTCAGCCCCGCCCCTCCCTGACTCCGACGGGGCACTGGGTGCCAGTCTCCACCCCAGTGGGGGCCAGGGACCTCGACCCGGGGTGCAAGCCAAAGGTACAACTCTCTTCCCTCCTTCTGTTACAAAGCCAGCCATCCAGTTTGGGTTGGAGACTTAAACCCTGGTGGAAGGTCTTGCTGAGCCTCCATTTCCCCATCTGCAAAATGGACCAAAGCACTAAGTGCATACAGCACCCTTGTGGTGTTTACGGGAGGTGAACCACAGAGCTTCAGGGTACACGGCGCGGTCACTGCCTGGGGGCCCAGGAAGGACCGCCAGGGCCACCTGTTCTGGCGGTCAGGGGCCAGTGGACCAGTGGGTGGGGAGACGGGCAGCCAGGAGGGCGCCATGGTTTGGCTGAGCAGAGGGAGAGAGGCAGGAAGGGACGGAGGGCTCTGTGCCGGTTGGCTGTGTGCGCCCGATTCCCTCTCTGGCCCAGCACCAGTGGGCCTGCTCCTCAGCCGGTCTGTGCTGGGCGAATCCGGGGTCACATGGAGCACACGCTCCAAGGGGACAGCTGGCAGCCTCGGCTACTGGGACAACGTAGCACAGCTGGCCTGTGCCCGCTGGTGCTGACAGTCCCGGAGGGTGTCCGTGGCGGCCCTGGCGGGGCCTGTGGGCACCATCCCAGGGGGCCCTCGGCCCAGGTCCTCGTCCACTTCTGGTGCCGCTGGCCGGGCTGTGGCTGGTGAGTGTGAGGGACACAGGAGTGCAGGTGGTCCCCCTAACAGCGCGGAGACTAGCGGGGCCATCCCACCCTCTCACGGTGGCCGGCGCCTGCCGCGCTGCTGCCCTTCAGAGGCTGGACGGGGGCCGCGCCGAGCAGTCAGTGTCCGATGGAGCTTCAGAGCGCCGCGTGGCCGAGGACAAGGGGAGGGTGGACGGTCCTGCTAACGGGCAGGATCCCGGCCTGTGGGCTTGTGCTCGTCCTGAGCAGCTGGGCGCCGCCCCGGGGTCCTGGGCTCGGCTTCTCCGGGCCTGCTGACCCTGAGCAAGGGGCAGAGCTCATTCCACTTCCAGACCCACCGCACTGCCCACAAGCCACGCACCTAGTAGGCACTCAATAAACGCTTGCTGGCAGACGTGCCTTTTTATCCGAGGGGGACGTCCCGGCCCAGGGAAAGGATGCTTCCCGCAGCGGGACACGCTCCCGGAGGTGACCACCTGGGCCTGGGGCCAGGAGGCTTCTCCAGTAATTAAAAATGTCATCCTGCGGAGCGACCTCATTTATCATTTTAAACAATGCAGGGATGGTGCCTGGGCCCCGAGGCGGCTTCCTACAGAGGAGAGGCGGTCGGGAGGGGATTACACACACATCAGTCTCTGCCCCGTTGCACGGGCAAGAAGCCCTGAGCCTCGCAGAGGCTGGGCACCTGCACCCGGACGCCGGCGTCGGCCCCCACCCGGGCCTGCACCTGCCCGTGGGAGCTGGGGCTCGCGCCAGGGTCTGCTATGGGCAGGTGGCCGTGTCGTGCTGGGCTGTCTTCTCAACCGAGGGAGTACGTTTCGTCCCGCCCGTCTGGCCAATGAGGGAAATGCATGCACCCGGGCTTGGTTCCAGTACGGGCTCTTCCAGTATGCTGGCCGCAGGAGGGGACGTCCGTCCGGCCTGTGACGCGCAGGGCAGCAGGGTGGGGGGGCACGGCTGGGGAGGGCATGGGGAGTTAGTGTTTTGTGGGGACAGAGTGTGGGCTTGGGCAGAGGAGGAAGTTCTGGAGCTGGGGGCGGGGGGCATGTACTTGACGTCACTCAACCGCACAGACGTTCACATGGGTTTATGGTGCCTGTATTTTACCATGTCCGGAAATATATGGAATCAGATACATTAAAGTTATAAATAAACTTCCTTAAACATTTTCCACTGCATTTAAGGTTGTAAATGGCCAAACAGAATCAAAGGCTCCCCTCAAAGAGACTGTTAAAATAACAGGTTCATAAACAAAATCGCAAGACATAGAAATTCAACTGAAGATCTTAAGGAAGAGTGGAGATTTAGAATTAATATCATAAATTAAATAGCTTTTAAAACAAAGTTAAGTCTTTGGACAGTTTTTTCTGTGAAAGAGAAAACACCCCTAAGAGCTTGAAAGCCTCACATTTGATGCCTGGAGCCCCGTGACCCCTGGTCCTGCCTCCAGCCAGCAGCCCTGGGCCTCCACCCCTGCTGGGGTACCGGCCCAAGGCCTGGTCTCTCTGGTGCGGCAAGGATCACCTGGCACATCTCAGAGCCCCAGTCGTGCCCACCCCCCGTAATCCTGTCCTTCCCCAGTGGGCCCACAGCCACCTGCCTCCACTGTTTCCAGATGGGGGATGCTTACACTGAACGTTCCCAGCCCCAGGGAAGGGTCCCAGGATTGTGCCATCAGCCACCATCTGTCATCCTGAGCCTCAGAGGGCAGGTCTGGGAGGCCCCCCCTGCTTCCTGCTGGGAGGGTCTGGCCCCTCCCCAGGGCGCCCTCCCCCAGGCCCCAGCAAGCCCTCAGGGGGCAATGAGGTCTCCAGACAGAGTGCTGTGCTCTGTCCCTCAGAACACAGTGGTTAAGTGCATGTATCAGCACTGGGCAGGGCCTGTTCTTTCTGGAAAGTTCTTGAGTAATGGGCCCCTCGCTGGGTCCCCAGAGGCAGACTCCACAGTGGGTAGGATGGTGGGCAGCAGTTGTGTGGGCAGCGGTGTGGTCGGGGAACCCTGCACTATGGTCGAGGCCCAGAGCAGCCACCCAGGAGGTGGTGACCATCCCCCCCAACCCTGAGTAAAGGCTGGCCTGCTGCTCTGCGCCCTCCCGACCCGGCCCCCCGGCCGGCACTGTGCACCCTCTCGAGATGGGTTAGGGAGACCGCGCCCCCCCTGCAGCGGCCGAGCACATGGCCTGCCCTCAGGAAGGGTCCCCCACGTCTCCTCTTGGTGACTCCTCCATCCGCTGCCCCCGTCCGGTCCTGGCTGCTGCACGCAGACAGACGTGGGCCTGATCTCTGCCCACCTCCGCCATCCTGACCCCCGCAGCAGCGCTCTGGAACAGCCCTGCTTCTCTTTCAACAAGCGTCACCTTCTCTCTCACGGTACCTGGCTTCCACACCCACCGCAAGCCCGGCTGAAGGGTTAACACACGCTCTCCCCGCCCCAGGCCTAGGGAGGACGGGGAGCCCCTGGACCATACTGGGCAGGGTGTGGACTGCCAGCTAAAATCCCAGCTCTGCCTCTGTGAGCCCAGGTCACGGGACCGACCACACTGCCGGTGCCTGACCTCTGGGCTTCATCCAAATGTGAGGTGCACATGTGCAGGTGTGTGGTTCACATAACCTGCTCCAGAGGGTCCGGGGGGGCATGGCTGGGTGGGGTGGGGGCAGGTCCACGGTGGGTGAGCACGGCTCCTTCACTCTCAGCCCTTGTAACACCAGATGGGGAGAGCAAAGGGCAGGGAAGAGACAGTGGTGGCAGGAAGACAGGCCGGGGAGGGCCCAGCCTGGGGCGGGGCAGGGGGCTGGGTGCCCCTGCCTGTCCCCTCCTGCTCCAGGACAGGCAGAGAGTGGCCCCACAGCCCAGCACCCCAAAGGACACCAGGTCCCTGGCAAAGTATCTGGTGTATTTTCAGAGGCCGCGGCAGCAAAGAGGGTCTCCTTTTCCTTCATCACACACCCCTGCCCCTGCTTCCTCCTCTGTGAAGCCCTCCTGGACCTGCCCAACTAGAGCAAGGGCCCCCGTCGGTCCCCCATGCTTGGATGTGCCTTGGTCTGAGGATAAAGCTCTGAGCCCTGACGGCTGGTCCTGAGCACCGGGTCTGCCGGGGCACACGGAACATACCAGGCTCCACTGAGTCCGGCAGGGAGGTTCCTGACCGGCCCCTGCTTGGCCTCCAGGGGTACCTGAAGGGCCTGCTGATAGCACAGAGCAGCACACGTAAATCCCTTCCCATCCTGCTGGTGGTGACTCTGCAGGTCGGTCCCTACTACACAAAGTAATGCACCTTTCCCCTAGCCTCAGGCCCCCAGTGAGTCTGGCGTGAGGGGCTGCTAAGTTCTTATTCTTAGGCTGGGGAGTCCTAAGAGAAGCAATCTTGGCACAGTCGGAAAATCCAACCCCCGCCCCAATAAATGGCGTTGAACTTTATATACAACTATGCACATCTCATCAGCTGTTTGCTGACTGGTTTTTCATTAACAGAAAATGAAAACTTAGAGACAGAGAAGTCCTCAGAGATGCAGGAGGGGGAGGGTGGGGGTAGGATCGGGCCCTCGTGGCTGCCCCGCCCCCCAGGGCCGGGCACAGCCACCCCGTGGGACTGTCACTTTCCAATACCAGAGATGGGGCGGAGCAGGGTGCTGAGGCCACACCAAGGTCTCGAGGCTGGGGCGTGGCAAGGCCAGAATAAGGCCTGTCTATGTGACCCAATCAGATCCCACCCGTTCCCTCCCCCCCGCACACTGGGCCATCTCTCCTTAACCTTCCTTGTCCAGCAGCAGAGGCCCAGGGATGGCCGGGAGGAGGCTGGCTCGCTCTGAGGGCCTGAGTCTGTAGGTGCTCGGGAAATGGTTGATGATGAGCAGGGACCCCAGCCCCCCCTGCCCTGGCACAGCTGCTGCACGTCTGCCCACCTGAGCCAGCTGCCATCTGCCAGGGGCCACTGAGCCGTCCCTAACCGGGCTCAGGACACAGGCAGCGCTCGGGAACAGCCCGTTCCCTGGGGAGCTGGCGGTGGGTGGTGGGGGCTCCTAACCGGACCACCAGGACATTTAATTAGGGCCTCGAGCTCGCGCTGGTGTCCCTGGGCCGTCACACGTCACCCCACCCTGCGTCCCCGCCCCTGCACACGCCGCCCCCAGTGTGCCTGAGGGCCGTCTCCCCGTCTGGTGCAGACTCAGTGCAGCCCGGCATGTGGAGGCCGGGGCCCCACAAAGGAAGGAGGGACGGAGCCTGAGCGAGCCCGGCCACAGGACCGCGCGCCCGTCACCCCGCCCTGCCCCTGTGAGCTCCGAGGCGCCCCGGGAAGTGTGGCAGAGCGGGCTGTGCCACCAGAGTGGGGCCCCGGGGCCGACACGCTGAGCCCCTTAATCCTGGCACTTGCGGGGCCCCTGCATGGGGCTGCCCCCATGCCTCCCCCCATAGCCTGCGCCGGCAGCTGAGCAGCGTGTGAGGAGCCCCAGCTCTGCACTGGGTGCTGGGGACCCTGGGGCCCGGCCCTGGCGATTCAGGCAGGTGGGCTCCCAGCAGCGACTGCACTGCAGAGCTCGGTGGGGACTGGAGGCCCCAGGGGTGACTTCGCTGGCCGTCGGGGGCGAGTCCTGGTGTCCCGCTGCTCTGAGCAGCAGTGCGGTGCCGGGCACTGGGGCAGGAACAAGCCCTGCATGCAGTGCGGCCCTGTGGCAGCCGCGGGGGGTCACAGCGCGGCCGAGAGAGAGCTCGGGGGAGAGAGCTGGGCTCAGGGAGGTTCAGTGAAGGCTCACCCTCACCCGACACACAGCCCACGCCTGCGCCAGTGCCACACCTGCCGTGTCTGGTTGCCCTGCCTCACTGTCCGCCCCACACGTGGCACAGGGCCCCCTCTGGGTGGCATGAGCATGGTCCTTGCACCAGCCCTGCGATCCCCCCGCCACTCAACCCCCGCCTCGGGCGACAATGTGGCTGCCACGTCCACGTGAGACCACCTCGGCCTCTCACCTCTGAGGTCTGGTCCAGTCCACACAGCCAGCCATCTCCCCGGCAGCCCCACATGGGCATCTGATGGGCCCTGAGCCTCACTCCTGCCTCCTCCCTGTCTCAAGGAAGGCCCCACGGACACCTCTACGCCTCCCCTTTCCTCGTCCCCTCCACCCACTCTATCTGCCTACGCTGTACTCCAGAAATCAGACCACAGCAGACACTACCTGCCTGGGCTCCTGGCTGCCACTGTCATTCTCCTCAGAGCTGCACAAGTCACATCACGTAATTTCCCTGCATAAAATGCACCAGCGGCAATTCAATTCACTTAGAATAAAAATCCACAGTCTATAGTGGCCTCCCCCAAACCCTGTATAGCCTGGCTCCTACCCACCTCTGTCCTTTCCCAGTGGCCCACAGGGCTTCCTTCTGTTCCTCAAATGCACCAATCTCGCTGCCACCTCAGGGCCTTTGCATATGCTGCTGTGCCTGGCACACTGTCCCTACATCTTCACATGACTGGACCCTTCCCAACTCAAGGCCCCCCCTCACACCCGTCAAGAGGGGTCCTTCCTGGGCACCCAGTGGCCCTCAGTTCATTTCCTTAATTTTGCATCCTAGCAGCACAACACTGAGTGAACAGTCTTCATGTGTGGGTCTCTGTGCACCATCTGTCTCTCCAGCAGAAGTTGGGAGAAGACGGAACAGATTCTTCCTCATAACCTCAGAGACAACCAGCCGCACTGACGCCCCAGTCCTGGACTTCTGACCGCCAGGCCCGCGAGACCATAGATTTCTGTTGTTTAGCGGCTCCAGTTTGCACCTTGTCAGGGCAGCCTCGACACGACAAAGTAGGCCGGCCGGCGCTGCGCTCTGTGGCGAAGGCTCACGATGGGAACACAAGACAGCAGGCCCAGAAAACTCCCCGGAAACCCGGTGGCTCAAATCAGCCATTTTGTTTTGCTCCCGATTCTGAGCGGATCAGGGGTCGGGGGAGGGCTCGACTGGGCCGGGGGGCGTCCACCAGGCCCTCGCTCCTTCCTGCCCCGTCCAGGGGGCTGCCTCACTCTCAGAGTCCATTGCGTGGTCTCTCACAGTGTCGTGGTCTTGGGTGGTCACCCTGCGGGGGTGGCGCTGACACCCGAGGGCAGAGAGGGAGCTGTGAGATGGGCTGAAGGCTCTGCCACCCTCTGTCTCCCCCTCGGGGGGTCAAAGCAGTCCTGGGGCCGGCCCGACCCAAGCGGGTGCAGGACGGGGAGCACAAGGCTGCAGCACTAAGGGCTCATGGGAGGGGAAAGGGTCTGGGGAAAACACAGTCTGCCACGTGGAGGGGGGGCAGTTCAGGCACTGCCGCCGGTTCCTGGTGCCCACCTGCGGCAGGAACGCAGGCTCAGGCAGCACGCACGGTCCCCGACTGCAGGTCCCCGGGACCCGCCCGCGGCAGGGACGCGGGCTCAGGCAGCACGCACGGTCCCCGACTGCAGGTCCCCGGGACCCGCCCGCGGCAGGGACGCGGGCTCAGGCAGTGCATACGGTCCCCGACTGCAGGTCCCCGGGACCCGCCCGCGGCAGGGACGCAGGCTCAGGCAGCGCGCACGGTCCCCGACTGCAGGTCCCCGGGACCTGCCCGTGGCAGGGACGCAGTCTCAGGCAGTACACTGCTTCCGCAAGAAAACTGGGGTTTTCAAAGCAAGTTGGAAATGACTGCCTGCTAGGTCGGCTTCATTCGCAGGAGGACAGTTTCAGAGAGCAGCATCCTGGGCAGGGTGCAAGGTTCCTGACCCAGGGGGTGGTGGCCACGGTCTCTGCTGCTGAAGGCAGGGGAGGGCGGAGATCTGGGCCAGCCAGGCCCACCCACGCCATCTGTGGGGCTCGGGACAGGAGCTGCAGAGGACCCCCACCCCCACCCCCAGAGCCACATGTTCAGAAGCTGTAAATCCAGCTAACAAAGCAGAACTCCACATTTGTCTCCTCTTCTTCCTCACTTGACAATGACGCCTTCACAAGGACGGGGAGGGCCAGGTTCCCATCTAGAATCTTAGGACCCCTCAGGGTCCAGGCGGGAGTGTGAGGATGCAGGGAGCCCCAGCCCCGGCCGGCCCTCCCCTCCCCCACCTGTCACACTTCCACCTGCTGGGCCTTCAACCAACAGCCTCAAGGCTGGTGACTGGCATTCCGACTCCAGCCCGTGATGGGTCCCACACTTCCCAGCACCTCTACCAGATGACGCCGAGCCGGCAGGCACTTTCAATGCACTGACTGAGTGGTCCCCCAGAGATGGCCCCTGACACTCGGCCAAACCCTGGACCCAGAGCCTCACAGCCATGCTCTCCCGGAGCTCCAAGCCCGTCCCGCTCCCCAGTCCTTGGGCTGCCCACAGCCCACGTTTGCTTCCTGGGCTCTGCTCTCCTTTGCGACTCCTCCTCCAGATTCCTGGCACTGGGACACAGATGACCCTCTGTGGGACGGGGAGCTCCTTCCTGGGCCACTGCGAGGGAGGGTCCCTGCCGCACCTGGTCAGAGGAGGGGGAGCCCTAACTCCACACTGCCTGAGTCATGGCCAAGGAGCACCTGTGTGGTGCTCCCACTGCACAGAGCAGACGACCAGAGGGCTTGCTGAGGGCTGCGGCTTCAGAGGGCCGAGAAGAATGGTTTGTCGTGAGCATATGAGGAGCTAGCACGCAAATCAGCCTGCTCGAAAACACTTTGTTCTCGTAAATAATTCAGTCGTCTCCATCGCCATCTTCTGAGCACCATGTGTTTGCTTCAGAAGTGGGTGGCAGAGGCGAGCCTGGGTACCTGGGTGCCAGATGCCCCGGGGCTACCCCTCGTAGCTATGGGACCTCAGCCTCCCTCACAGCCCAAGAGTGGGGATCAAAACCCCAGCCCTGAGGCTCCTGGGGTTACGGAGGTGGGGCCGGGCCTCAGCCAGAGCCCTGTAGCCACAGCAGGGCCAGGGGAGAGAGGCCATCGTGCGCCTTCCCAGGCTGTGCCTCCCCTCTGAGCCCGGCAATCCACGTGGGCCATCCCAGCCCATGGTTCCCGAAAGTGGGGATGGGTCTCTGTAACAGGACTAGCTGAAACTTTTGTCCATTCTTTGATTGAACATAAAAGAAAGTAATATTTACTGGACCTTAACAGGATCTCTGCTATGTGCAGTAATGGGCAAGTTTCAAGGAACTCGTTGTTTTCTTCTTAATGATCCTATGAGCCAAGCTTTAGAGAGAAAGCAGTAAGGCTGAGACAGGTGACTGGATCAGAGCCATGCAGTGGGGCCCGTGTTAAGACAAGACTCCATCTGAAGACAAAGCTCAGACCTCTCAGCCCGGCCACACAAAGGCCCAGTCTTTGGAGACAGAAAGAAAAACCTTATGGATTTACCTAGGAAAATAGTTTTTCACTGAAATGCCCTTACTGAGTCCCGGGAGGTCTGAAAATCAGATGCAAGCCCCAGCTGGTCTCCCCCTCCAGAGCCCTGCAGTCTGTCCATCCGTCCCTCCAGCAGCAAGCACTCTGCTCAGTGCTAGGAACACACTGAGGTCCCTGACTTCCAGGCTTAGTCCTGGCAAGAGAGGAAGTTGGCAAGCTGTGGATGGACACACACACACACACACACACACACACACACACACACGTGCACTTCTATGCACGTATCGGCCAGTCAGTGAGGGATAAATGGAAGGCTGCTTTACATCGGTGGTCAGGGAGGGTCTCTGCGAGGAGGGGACATTCAAGCTGAGCCTGGAAGGAGATGGACAGACACCAGGGACGTGCCAGGCCAGGGAAGAGCAGGTGCAAAGGCCTGGGTGCAGGGGGACACTGGGCAGAGAAGAGACTAGAGCGCAGAGGGCTGAGTCCAGGAGGGACTTTAGAGCGGGGCGAGCGTGTGGCTTTCCACCAGGCGAGATGGAAGCCTCCAGAGGGCTTTCGGCAGAGGGGATGTGGGAGCCGACAGGCCCTGTGGGCTCCCTCAGCCTGCCATGAGCAGCACAGAGGGACGTGGGCAGCGAGGAGATCAAGCGGGATGCCGAGACCGGGGGAGGTGGTGATGAGGTAAGAGGTGACCAGGTCCAGAGTGAGCGGGGGCTGGGTGAGGGGGCAGCCGAGGGGGCATCCAGGTCCCGAGCAGCCTAGACGGCTGAGCAGGGCCCCAGGTGGGACCTGGGGTTTGGGACGATGGGATTTGGGCGCTTGGGGGATTACGGATTTTCACAGCCTTGCTTAACTGAAGTGCCCTTTGGACATCCAAGCAGACTCGCTGACAGGGGCTGCGGGGAGGAGGGACACGCTGCGTGACCCCCACGGATGCGAGCTGTCCTGAGAGGCAATCGTGGAGACAGGAAGTGGACAAGGGGTGGCCAGGGCGGCGCAGGAGCAATGGGGGTGACTGCCAATGAGATGGCTGGCGGCACAGCTTTGTGAAGATGTTAAAAATCACCAAGTTGCGGACCTTAAAGGGTAAACCTATGGCACACGAACTGTATGATGAGGGTAGAGACAAAGTCGAGGGTGTGCGCTGGCAAGGGCCCCTGGGGCTCAGGTGACACTGGGAGAGGTCAGCATCTGGGAACCGAGCCCAGGGCGCTGTGCACCCAGAGGTGGGGGAAGGGCAGCAAAGGCACCGATGGGGTCACGTGGGAGCCAAGTGCAGGAAGGTCATAGAAGGGAGGGTGTCAGGGTGACAGTGTAGTGGCAGGACAGGGGGTGGGGACGCCTGTCTGGGTAGGACACAGTGATGGGGACAGCAGCCTGGGCATGTGCAGAGGGGCTCACGCAAGCCCAGGAGGGGGGAGGAGCTGGCCCAAGTCCGTGTGGCCACGGTGGGGGGGGGGGGGGGGGGGCAGGAAATTAGGGGCATCTAACCCCACAGGAGGCCACGACACTGCACCTCTGCAGAGGGGCGCAACGGGGTGTTGCCAGGGGGATGGGGGTGGGGAGGGCTGTGGTGCTGCCCTGGGAGCAGAGCCAGGCCACAGCCCAGGATGGCATGAAGAGGCGCGTTTCAGACAGCGGCCAGAGCGTCGTCCTGCATCACGCTGCCCTCCCCCTGCTCTCTGGTCGGCTCATCTCTTCCCAGTCCCGTGCCTCCTTGCTACCGCCCTTGCTTGCAAGCAGCCCGACCACCAGGGCCTGGGTGGGTGCCCAGGTGAGGGAGCAGGAGCGAGGGGAAACCCTGTCCAGGGGACTCCGAAGGAGGGTGGGCCACCGGGAGCTCAGCCCTCCTCTTCGGGGTCCCGCCCGGAAGACACGCGGTCGTGTGTGCGCTCATGGCTCTGTGCTGTCCTGAACAGATGGCCACCTCCGTCTGATCTTCCAGGCGCTCTGAGACCCCAGCAGGTGAAGAGCCAGGATTTCAAAGGATGTGTTGGGCCCAGGCAGGAGGAAGAGAGGCGAGGGGGGGCGGGAGAGTCAGTTTATAAAAGGAAAATGAAGGAGGGCTCATGGTCTGCTCACGGCCGGGCCCGCATCCAGTGCAGCGGGAGGCGGTGGGTTCTGAAGGCCCTGCCGAGGCACAGTGGCCGCGCTCCCAAGCGGGCCGTGTAGGGGGCTGGGGAGTCTTCAGGCCCAGAGCAAGGATGCCAGCGCGGGTGCGAGAGACACAGGGTCTTGGAGGGCAAAGCCCTCACCAGTCTGCCCATGGGTCGTACCCGAGTGGGCGCTCTCCCCACAGCTGAACTTCACACACAAGCGTGAACATCCGCCCAGCCGCTCACACTGTCCCTGCGCCGCTCCCCCGTGGGGACTTCCCTGGGGCCAGGAGTGGGCAAGCCACTCAGCCGGGCTCCTCACGCCAGATCCGCAGCTCAGAAACCACCGGTGGCCCCTTTTAAGGACACAGACCCAGCCTGGAGAGCTTTATCCCCAGAAGGGTTACAGGCACAAAAATAATCACCGAGCAATTTTCATAGACAAAACATCTAACACACAAAGCAATTCAACAGCGAAGTGTTTTTCTTTTTTTTCTTTCTCACTAGTCCTCAGGGAACCCGTCAAATCCTTTTGGCCTCAAACACGGAGACACAGAGATGGAAAGTACATCTGAAAGACCAGGCTCTGGCAGCCCTTATGGCAAGCGTGTCCTTGGGCAGGTCCTTGCTCAGGCTCCTCCACAACCTGTGACTGCAGAGGGGACCAGGTAGACCTAGGGTCCCCTGCTTGGGCTTAGCAGGATGTGGGCATCCGCAGGCAGGGCCAGGCCTCCTCCATGGTCCACCCTCCACACTCCCACCCCACACTCTGCCTCCAGAGCATCACGCGCATTCTCCAAGAGCTGGCCGTCATCCACATAAGCCTTCCTTCGACAGACATGTGTTGACTTCCATGCCAGGGTCTCTGGAATCAGCCCATCATTCACATCGGGGCTCTGACGCTGACCACCCCCAGGTGAGGATGCACCACTTGGGGCATATCCATTCCCTCGTCTGTGACATGCGTATCTGCCATCATCCCCACATGATGATGGTCCCTGGAAAGGCAGTCTGCCCACGGCTCCCGAGGCTCCCAGTGCAGAGAGGACACAGGTATCATGGGGCTGAGGCTCTGCGTTCAACAGCCTCCCTGCCTCACTCTTCCTGAGAGCACCTTCTTCAGGGGTGAAGCTAAGCTGATGTCACATCTTCTGGGGTGTCCTGTTCTCCAGAGGGAGCTGCTTGGCGTCTGCTATAATGGTGTCTGTCGTATGTTCTGTGTGTCTGGGGGCCCTGGGCCCAGTCCGGCACAAGCCCCAGTCGACAGCTGCTGCATCCCACCTGATGCCACCCCTCTCCCCTTGGCGATGACCATGGCCACAGCTACAAGCCTCTGCTGGCCCCAGAACCTTTACACACATCACCTCACTTAGTTCACATGACAGCGGAGAGATAAGAATGGCCACTTCTCCTACCATAGATGCGAAGGTAGCCCCCGGTCCCCAGATGCTAAGGAGTCATACCACACGGCTGACCTGCTCTGATTCCCAAGCCCTGCTCCCCCAGCTCTGGCCAGGCACGCAGAGTCAAGGAGCTCGACACAAGGAGAAAATGTCAAATGCTATGAGAGAAGGGGAGTCCAATTTCTCTCCCAACACAACAAGGTGGCTGCTGGGTGGGCTGGGAAGGGCCCTGTCCTCTCCGGGGCTCCAGATGCTGGATCAGACAGGCTGCCATGGAGAACTCGGGAAGGTGCAGGTGCGGGAGGGAGAGGAGGTTCCAGATGGAGGACCCATGGGGGCCCAGTGCCCCCAGAGCTGGGAAGGTGAGTGTGAGCTATGGTACGTGGCTCTCCCAGCTGGGCCCACAACCAACAGAAGCCAGGGGGACAGTAGACGTGATGGGCACACAGTCCCGGAAGAAACACAGGCAGTGGGCTCACACCCCTACGTCCCGAAGACTCGCTGGCCAGGAATCAATGAATGCCAAGTGAAGGGCTGTGAAGCCTGTCTTTCTGACCTAGCGCCTGGCTTGCGCTTGAGAGGAAATAAAAGCTCTTTCTGGCAAGAGACAAGGGAAGGGATGTTTGCACACGTGGGTGAGCAGCATCTAAAACCTCTACTGTTTATGGAGGACAATCTCATAACATAGCAAACAGCCTTAAGGAAGAGACACACTTTGGGCAATGTCACCTCTAGAACGTTATCAGTATGGGTGAATTTAGGTTATAACACCAAGAGCCTAGAAACTACCTGCAGTTCCAAAACCCAGGGCAGGGGCTATGCCCGCGTGCAGAAATACCACACAGGCATTACAAATCACACTTTTCATGTCCACGGAAAGACGGTGACTACATACACAAGAAAAAGCACATATACACCCATATTCTCAGTAGTGTCATGTTTTTATAAAATATGTACATACAAAACAACCTAGACAACTACACAGCCGTCTGCTAATAACTACCATGTTTGAATGACAGGGTTACTGGTAATATCTAATTTCTCCTTTGCATTTACCTAGAATTGGTATTTTTCTACAATGAGTATGAATTGTTTAAAAACTGTCAACCAGGGTTCTCGAAATGAGCCTCATAGCCCACTTTTATTCTTATTGTTGCATAATTTGTGTTGCATAATGAGTACCAGTGTATGTTTCATGTTATGGGCTAATAACTGTATCCCCCAAAATTCACATGTTGAAGCTCTAAGCCCCAGTACCTCAAAATGGGGTCTTTAGGGTGGGCTCTGAACCAGGGCGGCTGGTGGGCCATGTGCCCACGGAAGCCATGGTGGAGCTCACGATGGGGCCCAAACCCCCGGGAGTCACTCAGTGTCCTTCATTGGAGCCCCGAAGCTTGTGGGCCCCACCCAGAGCAGCCACCCGATAATGAAATTTCGACAGAGGCAGGTGAGCTCTCCTTACATACACGCCCACTCTTCTGAAATCGGGGCTAAGTGCATGTGTTCAGATAAAAGAACTGTAGGAGGAAAGAACCGGAAACCTGCCCAGGTCACTGAAGAATGGGGGTAGTGGGGCTCGGAGGGACCCGCTGATCACCTACACAACTCCATGGGGTGGGGGGAGAGTGGACAGCGGCGGAGGAAGAGAATACTGTCTCCTGACTCAAGCGTGAGGACCACAAGATGCGAACAGACAGGGCAAGTGCATTGGTGACTCTGGCCCACGCATGTGAAGGCGGCCGACCCCACCCTGCCCCTCCAGCCTCCATCTGAGTCAGGGGTGTCCTGGAACAGAGTTCCAAAGCCTCCTTGCCTGCCAAGGGCTTGGGTGGATGGATCCGGACGGCTGCCCAGGGTGGCTGGGCCGGAAGACGACTCAGCTAATGGGGACAATCCCTTGAGTGGAAACATAATTTTGCTGCAACCTGGCTAGGAGGGTGGGCAGGGGCACTGGCTGCCTGAACACTGCTAGTGGCTGTTGATCGGTCCTGCCAATCGCCAAGGCCTATGTGTAGCCTGCTACACCCAAATAGAAAGCGAGCATTAAGCCAAATGGCCCACGTGTGTGCACAGGTGAGCCCACTCACACACAGGTCTGTGCATGTGGGTGGCGAGGGAGAGACCTCGACGGAGTGCTTTCCTGTCCCCCGCCCAACAGGGGCCCCACAAGGTAAAGGGGATCATCTCATTCTGGAGTTGAGGACGTGGCGGCAACCTGCCCATGGGTGCCCGCCTGGTGGCAAGTGGCCGAGTGGAAGGGACAGCCTCTTGCTGGTGAGACCCCCCCAGTTGCTGCTCTGGAAGCGGACCGGGGGCCCGCAGTGGCTGCGGTGTCCTTGTTGGTGGAGTGAAGGAGAGGGGCGGGGCAGCGTGTGGAGACCTTTGCTGTAGAGTCTACTTGGAGAGGAAGTGGACGTCCAGAAAGGTGACAAGGCCGCCCAGGCCGGGACCTTGTGAGGGGACCCTTCTACGGGCCCCACCCCGCTCCCTCCAGCTGTCTCCATGGCTACCTTGTCTCAGCCCCACACCTCCCAGGCCCCAGGGCTGGAACCTGGGGTCACCAAGAAAGCCCGCTCTCTGCCCACCTGCTCCCTGCTCTGGCTGCACCCCAGCTGATGCCCACCGCCCAGCCTGCAGTCCTGCTTATGGCCGAGGACACCAGGAGTCCCTAGAGCCACAGAGGAGCCCAAGGATGTCTTTGAAGGAGGAGGTGGGGCCTGGCTGGGGGGGACCTGTCTCCTTCTAGCCGAAAGGCTGCTCCCCCACATGGCACCTGTCCGGAGCCCCACGGGCCAGGACTCATGCTGTGCCACTCGCCAGCAGCCGGTGGCCAGAGCCTGGCTTCTGGGGAGTAGAGCGCTCGCTTCCCTAGTGGCACCACATGGCTGTGCCTGCCTGGCAGACAGGGTTGCATGGGGCTGCTCGATGCCAGGCACACCGACGTCTCTGCCTCTTTCTCCATGCTTGTGGCTTTCATAGATCTTAATTAAAATCCAAAGGAAAAGTGAGATCGTACTTAGTGCTCATTGGGATCATTAAAGTGAAAGTAACTGAAGATAGGGCTCCCATTAGCTGCCAGAGGCTCTGACTGCCTCGGGGTTTTTCCTGAGGCTAAGTCACCCCCTTGGTATCCAGCAGAGCAGCAGACAGAAGCTCATGGAATCAGCCCTAAAGGCAGACTTCCCCTCAGGTGAAGTGGTGGTGACAAGCAGGTCCTCCCCTGAGGATGGACCCCAGCTCCCTACTTGCCCCCTCCGTGCCCCCCATGGCTTGGCGGCCCACGCCCAGTTCCCCCAGTGCCTCCCAGGCACCCGCTGCCCATCTCCCCGGAGGGCTCGAGCCAGCCACTAGGGCAAGCCACACTGTCTCCATGGGCCTGAAACCAATCGGTCAATTAGTCAAAAAATTCTTTCAACAAACAAGCATTAATTCAACTCCTACATGCCAGGCACTCTTCAAGAACCCCCCCCCAGAAACTTCTACAAAGAGAATGCCTGCTCTCAGGAAGCTCACGTTCTAGCGGGGAAGGCAGAAAGCACACATGCTGTGTACTGCTGTGTGTACTGCCAGGCAGGGATCAGTTCTGAGAAGGGGCTCTGCTGGACCCAGACTTGCATACAGCTCAGAGGGCACTCGGGGAGGGTAGGGGAGGGGAGGGGAGGAGAGCAGAGCTCTCTGGGCTGGGTGGGTGGACAAGGGAAGACCCTCCACTCCAGCTGGGCGCCCTCCTGGCGGACATTCAGCAAGGGTAGGTGTGTCCGGTGCTCCCGGCCCCTGGCTCAGTGGCCCAGGGCAGGCTCCGTGGTCCCCAGGCCCAGCAGCCCGCAGGGAAGGGGCGCCTGCCACCATTTACTGAAGGAATGTAGGTGTCTTCCTGCCAACCTGAGAGTGACTCGTTGCTTTTCGTTACTGAGACTATTATTTTGCGATAAGGACAGGAAAGCTCAGGAAGGGGAGGGCAGAGCTACCGATGCCAGCACACACTGCTGGGAGTCTCAGGGGCAGGTCACAGGCAGTCGGCTACTCATAGAGGGATTGACCCAGTGGGGTCAACCTCAGGGTAATGCTTGAGACAGAAGCCCGTGGAAAGCTGTATTCAGGGGTCCCCCAAACACCCAGGGGGGCCCAGGGAGCACGTGGAAAGCTGTATTCAGGGGTCCCCCAAACACCCGGGGGGCCCAGGGAGCACGTGGAAAGCTGTATTCAGGGGTCCCCCCCAACACCCGGGGGGACCAGGGAGCACGTGGAAAGCTGTATTCAGGGGTCTCCCAAACACCTGGGGGGCCCAGGGAACACATGGAAAGTTGTATTCAGGGGTCCCCCCCAATACCCGGGGGGCCCAGGGAGCACGTGGAAAGGTATATTCAGGGGCCCCAACACCTGGGGGGCCCAGGGAACACGTGGAAAGCTGTATTCAGGGGTCCCTCAAACACCCAGGGTCCCCAGGGAACACGTGGAAAGCTGTATTCAGGGGTCCCCCAAACACCCAGGAGGCCCAGGAGGCCTCCCAGCAGCTGCAGAGCCCGGGGTGGGACTCCCAGGAGAGTGCAGGCGTCTACACCTGTCCCTCAGGCACTGCTAGCCCATGGGCACCCTGGGTCCTGTCTATAGTCTCCTGTCCGCAGGGAGGGACCCCGGCAGGAGGCTCTCAGGGCCCCTTCCCCCAAGCCCACCCAGTAGGCCTCAGGTGCCCCCAGTTCTCTGGATGAGCGGTTTCTGGCTCCCTTTTCTAATAAATGCAAGAGACTAGAATATTGGTCTCTGGGGACCAAGAACCAGGCTGTGATTAGTCATTTGTTTCGTGCCTTCCTTTCCTGTAAACATTTCCCCTTTTCATGAGCTGATAAATTTGCTGTTCCCAGAAACTGAGAAGAGGGCCTTTGGCCCAGGCCAGGCACAGAGTGTGTCGTTCAGGGCTAGATATCACCAGCTGCTCTCCCGGGACACCGCCAAGTCGAGGGCTGAGGCCACATGGCGGAGTGGGCAGTGCAGGCCGCACGAGGCAGGGTGTGGCCCCAGCACACATCCAGCCCGGCCGCAGCTGGGGGTGAGCATGGAGCCCGGGCTGCGAGCCCGACAGGCTGGATCACCCCCGCCCCCGGCCCTGTGGCTATGGGGCATTAGAACAGCCACCTCCATCTTTCCCTGTGGTTCCAGGGTGAAGCCCAGACTCTGGAGCCTTCGAAGGCCTGCCTGACCCCAGCCAGGACCCAATGCTTTGTCCTGTCCTCCATGACCATCTGTCCCTCCAAGCTCGGTGCCTGAGCCTCAACATGGCTGTGCCCACATGGAATGCCATTCTGCCCACTTCCGCTGCTGAAACTCAACTCTGCCTCTGGGGCCGACCCAAAGGCAGGTCCCTTCCTGACCCCTCCCTGCTATGATGTCTTGGGGACAGGCATCTGGCTGGCCCAGCCAGGTAGCTCACACTGCCCCTGTGCCTGAGCGGTCTTTCTTCACTGGGTTCTCCCTGAGATGGTGGGTATTAGCCTCCAGCCCGGCCTCTATCCCACAATAACAAGAGAATGATGCTGGGCAGGCTCTACCAGGACCCCCACTGGCTCAGTGGGGACTTGGACCCCAGACCCAGCACCCTGGCCTGCACACCACTGCCGGTGACCGGGGGCCCAGGGTCCCTCAGCTGCACAAGTGAAGCCTGCCCTACGGGGCCAGTGCGCCAACTGGAGAAAATGAACTGCCGCGTAATGTCCTCCTACTGTTCGTGGTTCAGCGTGGACTGGTCTGTCCTCTGTGGTCAGAGAAAGGCAGGCCTGCTTGGAAGGCTGGATGGCATGGAGGTGAGGATGGATGGCACAGCCCACGGGTTAGCATGGCTTGTTTACAGAAAGGGGACGCATCACTCATTCAGGAAACAGGATCCTAATTAGAAAATCGATTGCCGAGTTAGGGAATCGTGCCGATCACGGCGGCAGCCAGGCCCTGAACCCGGCCTCCAGAGAGTGCTTCTGTCAGCCGGCTCTCAGCATCACAGGATTCTGGCCCCACTGGTCTGCCTGTGAGCACAGGTGTGTGCACGAGCTCACGCATGTCCATGTGGAAGGGCACACATCTGTGTCACAGAAAGACGTGTGAGCGCTGGCTTCAAGAGCTCCCAAGCCAACAAATAGATTTTACATTTTTTTAAAGGATTAAATGAAATTTTTTAATGTTTATTTAAATTTTGAAAGAGAGCATGAGCAGGGGAGGGGCAGAGAGAGAGAGAGAGAGACACAGAATCCGAAGCAGCCCCAGGTTCTGAGCTGTCAGCGCAGAGCCCGACGCGGGGCTCAAACTCCTGAACCGCGATATCATGACCTGAGTTGAAGTCTGTGGCTTAACTAACTGAGCCGCCCAGGCGCCTCCAATAGATTTTAGTTGAGAAACTACAACAACGTTCCTTCAGGGAAACCAGAAATGATTTGAGACAATAAAAGCAAAAGTCCATCATACCTCTGACTTCATATAAAATGACCGCATAATCACTGTTTCCTAAACCACAGATTCAATGTGCCTTCGAGTGTCTGCACTTGATCCTTCACCTGCCATGGGTCCCCCCCACCCCCCATCCCCCCCGCCTTGATCATCTTTCAAAATTCAGTTCCATGGGCACCTTTGATACCTTCTACCTCATGGCCAACACTCAGCACATCCGTCCTTTCTATGGATCTATTTTGGGTTTCAGCAGGTAGCGCTCCGTGTACCAGCCCCAGTCCGTGTGCTCCTCAGGGCAGTGCCCAACAGAGTCTGGAAGACGCCAGGTGCTCAGTACACATCAGCAGAATGAACGATACAGGGCTTTATTTTTCTCAAGTTTTCCCCGGGGGGGGGGGGGGGGGCTGTTAAAATTCCTTAGATCTGGTTCCAAATTAGCTCCAAAGGAAACAATGTTTTATTCTCCCCCTGTCCTGGTAGAGGCGAGGTAAACATTTCCTGATGGGTCAATAAATGAATAAGTGACTTTCTTCTGGGCAATTATGAATAAGTCATTCATCCTGGCCATGAGACTTCTTACTATTTTTTTTTAATGTTTTTATTTATTTCTGAGAGAGAGAGAGAGAGAGAGACAGCGAGACAGCATGAGCAGGGGAGGGTCAAAGAGAGAGAGGGAGACACAGAATCTGAAGCAGGATCCAGGCTCTGAGCTGTCAGCACAGAGCCCGACGCGGGGCTCAAACCCATGAACCGTGAGATCATGACCTGAGCCGAAGTTGGACGCTTAACCGACTGAGCCCCCCAGGTGCCCTGAGACTTCTTACTATTAACATGCACTTTGGTGAAACAAAATCATGTCAAAACATCTAGGGTCAAAGAGACTGTCTTTCACTTCCAGTCAAGAAGGAGTAGTAAGGACAGACTCACCCTCCCTCTGCATGGAACAAGAGAAAATGCACGAAACGATGGTTTTCAAGACACCGGCCATTAGGCAGCCAAGCACGGAGACTCCTGAGAGAGAAAGAAAGGAAGCGAGCCCTGTGAAACCTCAGCTCACGGTCTTGAGAGCTTCTGGGCCGTAACATGGGGAGAGGGGCCCATGCCTCTGTGGGTTGAGAAGAGAGAGCAGAGAGTCAAGAGAGATGAATGGAGCAGCTCACAGGATCGAAAACTGGAAGGAGGAGAGCAAGAGGAAGACTTGTACTTTCTTCTGTACAGGGTCCCCTCAGGTACTCAGCACAGTACCAGAAGGACCTGAGGCGGGGGAGGGCCTACCTAAAAGGACTGCAGGGAGAAACATCCAGGGCTCACACAGGCCCAGGAATAGCCCCTACTCCAGAAGCCAAACAACAAAACGTCAGAATTCCTAAGGTGCTGGCCTACTTAGAAAGCTCTTGCCTAGCGGGGCATAATTAGCCCTAGACTAAACACTGCTCTGGTCCTGTCCCCAAAATCTTGAAAGCAAAAACCAAAATGATACAACTTTTTCTAAGTAATAAAACAGTGTCCTAGAATCTCAAGGATATTTATATCCAGCACCCAACAAGATAAAATTGATAATGTCTAGCATCTAGGGAAAGATTACCAGGCAGGCAAAGAAACAGAAAAACATGACTCACAATGAGGAGGGAAGAAACCACCAATCAAAACGGGCCCAGAATGGACACCAATGTCATAATTAGCAAATGGGAACATTAAAACAATTAAAACCATCCTACATGTTCACGAAGTTATTAGCAATGACCGAGAAGGCACAAAGGTGACCCAATTCCAACTTCAATCAGTGAAACGTACAGTATCTGCGATGAAAACAAACCGCATGGGTTAACAGCAGATTATACATCGCAGAAGAAAAGAGAAGTGTACTTGACACAGCAATAAAATCTGTCCAGAATGAAACAGACAGATAAAATAGTTTATAAGAAGAACAATTGGTAAGCTTTCGGAGAATTGCAGGTGGCCAAACTTATGTGCAGTTGGAGTCCCCCGAAAGGAGAAGGGCATGGAGGGAGACAGAAGAAATAATTGAGAACTCATGGCTGATAATTTTCTCAAATTGATAAAAACTATAAATTCCTGGATCTCAAAAGCCCAAGAAATATGAAGTAAACTAAACCAAATTGCACTATGATCACATGGCTCAAGCCTAGTGATAAAGAAAAAATCTTTTGTTTAAAATGTAGTTTTCTTTTTATATATATAATTTTTTATTGTTTATTTTTGAGAGAGAGAGACAGAGTGTGAGCAAGGGAGGGGCAGAGACAGAGGGAGACACAGAATCCGAAGCAGGCTCCAGGCTCCAAGCTGTCAGTATAGAGCCCTACGCGTGACTCAAACCCGTGAACCACAAGATCATGGCCTGAGCTGAAGTCAGACGCTCAACTGACTGAGCCACCCAAGCGCTCTAAGAAAAAAATCTCAAAAGCAGTCGGGGTTGGGAGCTGAGAGGGATATGTTACATCTAGAGAAATAGAGAGTGACAGCAGCTTCTCCTGAGAAACAACCTAAGAGAGGAAACAGTGGGGCAACATCTTAAAGTACTAGGGTCGAGGTCGGGGGACGAGCAGGGGAGAGACTACTAATCTAGAACTTGAAACCAGGCAATAAAGGAGTCTTTTAAAAACTAAGGTAAACGTGAAGACTTTTTCAGAAATACAAAAGCGTAAAGGATTTTGCAGCAGGAGACCTGAACTTTCAGAAATGTTAAAATCTTTAGGCGCAAAGAAATGACACCACGTAAAAACAAAGATTAATAAAAAGAAATGAAGGCGCAGGAAGTGATAACTTCATGGCTAAATATGTTAGATTTTTTTTTTTGTACTTAAATCTCTTTAAAATAAAAATGTTTTGTGGGGTTGATAACATACATACAAATAAAACATATGATAATGATAGTATTCAAGTTCAGAAAGAATTGAAACTATAATATTACGAAGTCCTTGAAGTATAAACTTGTATATTGTCACTTCTACATGGACTGTTGTAAGTTAAAGATGACAATTAGCCCTAAAAAAGCCCCTACAATAATAAAATGAAAGGGTTCTAGTTATAAGCCAACAAAGGAGATAAACTCTTTGTTCGCAGATGACATGATGGTCTATGTAGAAAATCTGAAAGAAGTACCACCAACCACCACCACCACCATCAACAACAAATTCTTGGAATTAAATATACGAAAGTGAGTTAGTACCCTGCCCCCAAATGAAATACTTAGGTATAAATATAACAAAATGTATATTGGATCTATATGAAAGAACCAATCACACTGATGAAAGCAATCAAACTACTAAATCTACACAGAGAGACTACATACTCGTGAATAGGACTGAATATTGTCAAGATGTTGGTCCTTCCCAACTTCATCCACAGAGTCAAGGCCATCAAAATAAAAATCCTGCTGGGATTCTGGACACTGACAAACTAAGTCTAAGGCCTATGTGGAATGGCAACACAAAAATAAACAAACACACACCTTCCACCCCTGAAGAGCCAATATAATTTGGAAGGAAAAGAATGAAGTCAGAGAACTGACACTATCTGACTTCAAGGCTTACTAAAAAGCTACGTTAATCAAGACAGCGTGGTATTGGTGAAAGAACAAACAAATCAAAGGAACAGAATAGAAAGGCTAGAAACAGATCCAGATAAATATAGCCAGCCAAACTTTGACAAGGAATAAAGGCAATAGAATGGAGAAAAGATCGTCTTTTCCACAAATGATCTTGGAACACGTGCATCTAGATACAGACCTTATACCCCTTCACAAAAATTAGCTCCAAATGTATCACAGACCTAAACATAGAATGCAAAACTACAAAATTCCTGGAAATTCACATAAGAAAAAAAATCTAGACAATCTTGGGTATGGTAATGACTTTTTAAATATGACATGGAAGGCACTATACTAAATGATCTGGTAAGCTGGAATTCATTAAAATTAAAAACCTCTGCTCTGCAAGGAGATTGTGTGTGTGTGTGTGTTTTTTAAATGTTTTATTTATTTCTAGGAGAGAGAGACAGCATGAGCAGGGGAGGGTCAGAGAGAGAGGGAGTCACAGACTGAAACAGGCTCCAGGCTCTGAGCTGGCAGTCAGCACAGAGCCCGACGTGGGGCTCGAACCCACGAACCGCGAGATCATGACCTAAGCAAAAGTCGGACGCTTAACCGACTAAGCCTCCCAGGCGCCCCTGCAAGGACATTGTTAAGGGAATGAGAAGACAAGCCTGGGAGAAGATATTTGCAAAACACATATTTGGCAAAAAAAAAAAATTCTCTAAAATATACATAGAACCCTTAAAGTTCAATGATAAGAAAACAACTCAACTAAAAAATGGGCTAAAGATGTGAACAGACAGCTCACCAAAGATAAATAGATGGCATATAAGCCTTTAAAAAGGCCTCACATCACATGTTATCGGGGAACTGCAATTTAAAACACGGGATTCCTCTCTGGTCCTGTTAAAGTAGCCAAATTCCCAAACACTGACACCAAGTGCTGGTAAGGGTATGAATCAAAAGCTCATTCATTGCTGCTGGGAGTGCACACTGGCACAATCATTTTGGAAGAGAGTTTGGTGGTTTCTTACAAAACCAAGCAAACTCTTTCCATACACTCCAGCAATCATGCTCTTTGCTATTTACCTAAATGATTTCAAAACTTATGACCACACAAAACCGGCACATGGACGTTGATAGCAGCTTTCTCACAATTGCCAAAACTTAGAAGCATCCAAAATGTTCTTCAGTAGACGAATGGGTGAATAAACAGGGGTCTATCCAGACCGTGGAATTTTAGGCTAAAAAGAAATGAGCTATCGATCCATGAAAAGACACAGAGGAACCTTAAATACACCAAGTGAAAGAAGTGAAAGAAGCCAGTCGGAAAAGGCCACACACTGTAGAATTCCAACTGTATGACATTGTGGATAAGGCAAAACTATGGACACGGGAAAAAGATCAATGGCTGTCAAGGGATTAGGGGGAAGGAAGGAGGAATAGGCAGAGCACAGAGGATTTTCAGGGCAGGCAAACTACTCTGTGTGCTGCTGTAATACAGATATGTGGCTACATGCCATTAGACGTGTGTACAAAGCCATAGGATTTACAACATCAGAAATGAACCCTAATGTAAACGATGGATGGTGGGGGAGCCTGGGAGGGTGGAGGGGGAAGGTTATATAAGAAGGCGCTGTACCTTCCATGCAGTTTTGCTGTGAACCTAAAACTGTTGCAAAAACCGAAGTCCATTTTATAAAATGGAATCATAAAAATACTTAACAAGCCCAAAAGAAGGCAATAAAAAAAGAAAATGGAAAAAGAACAATTGGGACAGAGAGAAAACCAAAGATCACAGATTTCAACCTAAGCATATTAATGATTATGTTACATGTTGATAGGCTAAATGTGAAATGTCCAAATAAAAAGCAGAAATTGTCAGGATAAAAACAAGATAAAATTTAGAAAGACCCATGAACAATATGTTGCTTATAAGAAATGTACTTTAAAAAATTTTTTTAAATGTTTTTTGAGAGACAGAGTGCAAGGAGGGGAGAGGCAGAGAGAGACAGGGAAGGAGACACGGAATCCAAACCAGGTTCCAAGCTCTGAGCTGTCAGCACAGAGACTGACATTGGATTCCAACTCATGAACCATGAGATCGTGACCTAAGCCTAAGTTGAATGCTTAACCAAATGAACCACCCAGGCACCCCAAGAAATGCACTTTAAATATACAGAAACAAATAGGTTAAAATTGAAAGCACAGGAAAAGGTACATCATGCTAATACTAATGCAAAGAAGGCTGGAATGAATATATTAGTATCAGAGCAACTGATACTAGGAAGTTAGGAATGTTATTTCATAATTATAAAGGGGCCAGTTCATCAAAGGAGATAAACATTTATGTACCTAATAACAGAGCTTTAAAATTTGTAAAGTAAAATCTGTTAGAACTGCCAATAAAAACAGAGAAATCCATGATTGTGGGTGCAAACTTCAAGATTCTTCTCTCTACGATTGATACAAGTAAGCAGAAAATCAACCAGGACATAAAAGATGAACACCATCAAATAGTTGATCTAATTAACATTTATAGACCATACTACTCAAATAGCAGACTATAAGTTATTTTCAAGTACAGAATAGTAACACAGACCATATTTTCTCGACGATAGGTTTAAGATAATTTGCATCATAGAAAGCACATTCTCTGACAACAATGCCATTATATTAGCAATCAATCTCTAGGAAGAGATCTGGAAAATCTCCAAATGTTTAGAAATTGAACATGCTTCCAAATAACCCTCAGGTCAAAGAAGAAATTAAATGGGAAAATTAGAAATTATTTTGAACGGAGTGAAAATGAAAACAACGTATCAAAATTTGTGAGATGCCAATACAGTGGTGCTTACTGGGAAATTTATAGCACTGAATGCCTACCAGAAGAAAAGAAAAATCTCAAATTTATGATTTCAGCTTCTACATTAAGAAATTAGGAATACAGGAATAAATTAAACCCTAGGTAAGAAAAAAAAAAAAAAAAAGGAAATCATAAAGAGCCCAGTTTCAGAGATCACTGAACTAGAAAGCAGGGAATTGATAAAGAACAACGAAACCAGAGCTGGTTCTTCGAGCAGCTTGTAGAATTAGTGAACCTCTAGCCACAGTGGTGAGATGGGAGGAGGGAAGACCCAGACCATCCCGGCATCCCGGTCAGGAGGGAGGGGACGTGCACGAGACAAGCTCGTTCCCATCCTGCAACTCAATGATTCCCCTTCTAGGCAGTGACTCCAAATGAATGAACGCGCATGTCCACATAAAGACGTTTACACACAGGGCTGTGGCTGACTGTATTTTTAATGGCCAAAACCTGGAAGCAGGTCAGACGTCTACGTACAGGCGGTGAGGTAAGGAACGCGTGTCATGAGCATACGGTGCACTGCAACCCGGCGCGACCCAGCCATGGGAAGGAACACGCTGTTGATACACACCACAATATGAATGCCTCTCCACACAGCTATTCTGAATCAAAGGGGCGGCCACAGCAGTACACAGCCTGAGTGTCCACGACGGGAACATCTAGGCAGTGAGAGCTAACCCACAGTCATGGAAAGCAGACTGGTGACTGGGAGGGGTGCCGGGAGGGCGCAAGAAGGCTCTGGCGAGGATGAGGCCAAGGACAGTGGCTCGGCGAGTACAGAGATTCACGCCGCTCCGCTTGGCTTTTACAGGCACCTGCCACCAATACCTGCTTCGCTAACCAAAGAGGATTTCGTTTTTGTAAAATAAAAGAAATAAAATCAAGACAAAAAGCAAAAATAGCGCTCTGCAGCAAGCCATCACAGAGGTGGCATGAGCCCCGAGCAGGGATGGGGGTGTCACCAACCCTTTCTGGGAACTGCCCTGGGGGTCATGCTGCCGTGGCTCGTGGGGCCGTGTCTGTGAGCATCCGTGCTTCGTCTCCATTGATTTTGTGCATCTGTTAGCAAAAATGTGTCCTCAGGGACAGAAGAAGCCCGAGGGAGGCTCTTGTTTGGGTCTGGTGACTGCTAGGTAACTGCGACGAAAGGTTTCACAGGAACACGCAGCTTCTGGCTGGCAGAGGAAACCCACGTATGTTTCTCCAACCTTCCGACCTGCACACTCCAGATATACTTTACTGTGTGCTAATCAGACCTCAACAAAGCTGCTTAAACAAAATCCAAGGGCTGACGAGGGTGCAGCGATGCTTCCTTTCATCACCAGCACCCAGGAAGGCCATGCCTCTTCCACGAAAAAGCAGTGAAGGATGGTATGACATCCAGTCACTGCTTAATCTGAATCCAGGGAGGAAATACTTGCTCAGAAGTGACTGAGTTGCTTCGTTGTGTGTCACGGCCCAACAGAGAGGAGGGGGAAACTGGCGCGGGTGGGCCCTGCGGGACTCTGTGGTCACCAGTGACCTCCATCCTTACCACGGCCAGGAAGGATGAGGACCTCGGCTCAGAGAGGGGACTCCTTCCCTGGGGTGTCCTTGCCAACACGGGCAGAGGACCTCACCAGAAGCTTCAGTGTACATGGAGCGAGACTCTGACACAGGTGTGAATTTGTTCCTAGTCTTCATCAGGTTAAGAGTTAAAAATTGGTGACTATTGAATGACTTTAATTTTTTGAATCCGCCTCACATGTCCCTGTCCTTGTTCGGGTGCTACCTACCTGTCCACACACGGCCGTTTCTGCCCAGGGGCCGCTGTGTGCACTACGTGCTGGGGGAGAGCCGCTCCACGGCATGACCGGGGGCAACATGATTTCGTGGCAGGGAAAACTGTGAGGCGGCCTCGCTCCCAGGGCGACGGTCAGCAGGAAACAAGTCGGGGCCCAGGAGAGCTTTGGAAGGCACGCGGCGCTGTGTGGAGACCAGAGGGTGGCCTGTCCGCTGCGGGACGCACCCTTGTCCCCTGGGGGCCTCCCTGCCACCACCCCCTTGCCAGGTATGGCAGAGGTCACCTGAACCAGGCCCTGGCCCTCCTGGCCGGGTGGCCCTGACCAGCCACTTCTCCCGAACCCGTTCCTGTGGGTACAGTGGAGAGTGTGCGCCCCAGGCAGGATGGCCGCCCGGATCGCGGCTGCCTGCACCCCTCGTGGAGCCTGGCGTGCGGCAGCCCTTCCCCTCCTGCAAGACTTCACGCCGGTGTGGCCGCTGTGTGTGCTGGTGTGTGCCGGAGGGGGGGTGGTGGGTTAATTTAAAATTTAACTTGCTTTCCTTTTCCCACAGGGAAAAGGAGTGGGAACAGGTTTCTAAAAATAACCTGGCCTGTCAAAACTGGTAACCATCAGGCAGGGCAGACAGGGCTGCTTGGGGAGGGAGCTGAGCGAGGAACAGGGAGGGCTCCCTGCTCTGGACCCTCTGCTGTGGACACCCGCCAGGCTCAGGGGCCAGCGGGCAGTCTACACCCCGGGGCCAGGACTGCCCCCCAGGCCAGGCCGTTGGAACCTGACTCTGGCACACGCCCTGACAGCCACCACTGTGGAAGTCGCGGTAAGGAGCGCCTGGGTCAGGCGCTTCCCCCACACTCGCCGACGCTACCCCTCACATACCTGCAACGCCCTGTCCTCCTTCATCAATGCAGACTGAGGCTCAGAGAGGGTAGGAGCCTTCTCTAGGTCACCTAGCTGGCCTGAGGCCAGAGGCCTGAAAACCCAGCACATTGGTGATGCCTGTTGGGCACCAGGACCCCTGGTGCGTGTGGAGGTGCGATTCTGGCTGCCCTCCCACAGGCTCTGGGGTGGCCGTCGTGTGCACTGGTAGGGACTGCGGGCACTGCAGCCGTGGCCTGTGCCGGGCCTGGGCTCCATCCACTATCCACCTTCCTCTCCAGACACAGAACACACCCAGCAGAGGTGTGCATGGCGAGAGGGAAGGGACCTCTGAGGCGGGTTCAAACCACCAATCCGAGGGGACACAGCCCAGGCCCGACACAAGGTCAGCCCACCATGGGTCTCAGCATATTCACCCACAAGCCCTGACGGGAGGCCAGGCCGGAGGCCCTCTCCCAGTGCTCTCCAGGTCGGACCAGAGGGATGTGGAAGCAAAGCACGGGAAAGGCACGTGACACCGAATGCTGGATTCCCTTTGACAGGGAGACGTCTGTACCCTAAGATGCAGATCGTGGGAGTGAAGAAGAGTACAGCTAAGATTGGCCTGAGTGTCAAGGTAAACGTGGCACAATGATAAGAGTCTGGAGCTCCCGTCTGGGCAAGTGCACCACCCACTTCCTCGAAGTGCTCGCACACACACGGCTCCCCTCTTTGGGCCACAGCGAGGCGGACATTCCAGCCTCAGCCCCAGGCAACAGTGCAGAGCCTGGCGGGACCTCAGGCACGTGGTGCTGACTCTGGGGGGCTGTACCACCACGGGAGAAGCCACAGCCTCCTCTGCCTGCCACCCAGCTCGCTGGGAGCCCCACCGAGGAGGTTGGGGTGCCCTGTCCACACTGCCATGCTTCTCACAGCAGCCTCACCTAACCTGCCTTGGCATATTTGTTTAGACGTGGCCTCACCGTCTCCCAGACTACTTAAATTTCAGCCTAGCTGAGCCACACTTTAAAACGAGGAAGGGCTGTGTGCCTCAATTAGGGCTTCCTAGGGGTCCCACACTCGGTGGCCATCATCTCGTGGAACCTGGAAACGCACCTGCGCGGTCACATCTGCAGTGGGGGGAGATGGTGGGGGGAGGGTGAGTCATGAGGACACCTGGAGCCTTTGACATCCACGTGGCCTCCTGCCCTGGCCAGACGCAGCAAATGCTGGCTGTTTGCTCAGGAGTCTCTGGGGCTGGGAGAAAAGGTAAGCAAACCTTGGACCCTGGCCCAGAGGGAGGCAGGTGATGGAGGGTGGAGGAGGTGGTGGAGGGGAGGGTTGAGGAGGTGATGGAGGGGAGGGCGGAGGAGGTGATGGAGGGCAGAGCAGGTGATGGAGGGCAGATCAGGTGATGGAGGGCGGAGGATGTGGTGGAGGGTGGAGGAGGTGGTGGAGGGTGGAGGAGGTGATGGAGGGCAGAGCAGGTGATGGAGGGCAGATCAGGTGATGGAGGGCGGAGGATGTGGTGGAGGGTGGAGGAGGTGATGGAGGGGAGGGTGGAGGAGGTGATGGAGGGAAGATCAGGTGATGGAGGGTGGAGGAGGTGGTGGAGGGTGGAGGAGGTGATGGAGGGCAGGGTGGAGGAGGTGATGGAGGGTGGAGGAGGTGATGGAGGGGAGGGAAGAGGAGGTGATGGAGGGGAGAGTGGAGGAAGTGATGGAGGGAAGGTCAGAGGCAGGTGATGGAGGGTGGAGGTGATGGAGGGTGGAGGAGGTCATGGAGGGGAGGGTCGAGGCAGGTGATGGAGGGCTGAGGCAGGTGAGCAAGACTGAGGCAAGCGTCTTACTGAGAAGGACAAAAGGCAGCCTTATTGAGCGAGATCTCAACACTGGGCTGAGTACATCCATTTCATTAACAGCCTCGAGTGGAACATGTGAAATCAGTAATCTGATTAAGGAGGGTTTCGCTGGCTGCCTCCTCCCGCTTCCCCCGCCGCCCCTCCCGGCTGCGGGCAGGACATTTGGTGTGGACCATCTTTCTCAGTAATGGGGTTATTTGGGGCCTGGCTGGGCTGGGGAACATGACGACGTGTCGCTGCTGAGCTGGGACAGCAGGTGTTTGTAGATGCATCTGTGGAAAATGCTCACAGCACAATCTCTGCATCAGGACACACACGCAGGCAAGGACACCGGGAAATTGAATCTTATTACTAATTAATGGCTTTAATGCCTATGATTAGGCCTGAAACACAGTCTATTTTCCCAAAGATAAGTTTAGCTCTGTTTGAACCAGGAACCCAAGTGCTCTGCTAATGCTGACGCCAAAGAGCTCAGCTCTGCTAATCAAATTCAGAAGTTCTCAATCGACCGCCTATATTTTCGAAAACTGTCATCTGAGAATAAATGACACCAGGCTTTGTTCTCCAGCAAGTGCCACGGTGGGGGTGGGGAGGGGTGAAGGAGCACAGGTGTGGGGTGGAAAGGCCCAGGGGTCCACGCTCACTGGGCACGGCTGTGGCTGTGTGCCAGGCCCTGTGGCCAGGGTCTCAGCCCTGGGACTCAGGGTGAGGGGACATTCCACAGGGTGGGGGAGATTCTGTCTCTCTCCATTGCAGGACCCTGAGAGTGTCTGCAGACAGTGTAGCCATCACATCTGGGGGAGGGGTGCCACTGGCATCTAGTGGGTAGGGGCCTGGGTGCTGCTGGCCATCCCATGGGGCACAGGATGGCCCCAGATGGCCCCGGACACAGGGCAGCCCCAAATGTCCACAGTGCTGAGGTGGAGAGCACATGATGTAGGTGGACACGGGGCTTGTCGGGAGCACACGATACCTCGGTGAGATGGGGTTGGTGCCTCCAGCCGCCGGCCACAGGTACCACCTACAGCCTGCGTGCACATGCACGCTCACGCACTCACACCCAGGTGTGCAGGTGTGTCGGAGAGCAAGGCCCCGCTGCCCCCGCGGAGCAGAGTGGCAGCCTGCTGGTGCAAGCCCGGAGCGTGGGGCTGGAGAGGCAGTCCAGGGCCAGGCCGCAGGGGCCCTGCTTCTCCTGGCCAGGAAGACGAGCACCTTCCAGCCCCCAAAGACAGCAAGTCCTCTGCCTGCGCACCTGTCTGGGAGCGAGCGGCTGCTCGGTGGACGCAGAGGCTGAGCGCTGCAGAGCTGGCATCCAAGCGCCAGTCAGAGTAGGTCCCGGCCTGCACCACCCCCGGGGGGCAAACTGCCACTGTGTGGCTGCACTTGAAATCCATTTGCCCAGAGATGTTACCCAACAGCAGCTGGATATCACCATCATTCATGGGAAGGCAGAGTGACAAAGGGCCTTCTCGGGCGGCCATCCGTCAGCAGGACAGGAGCTGGCTGCTGGCACGGTCGGAGCCAACAGGACCTGCTTGCCGCCTAAGACGACTGACTCACCGGCCTTGCGCGCCCAGCCAGGAGGTCAAGCGGCCCAGTCGTCAGCGGCGGAGGGGCCTGTGCCCCTTACTAGGCTGTGTGCCCTGGTACACTGAACTCCTCTGAGCCTCGTTTCCTCCCCTCTTACAATGGGATGTAATTCTTCCCTCCCAAGGTTGCTGAGGACCGGGCGGTGGGGGGTGCTGGCGGTCAGCACGGAGGGGGCATATTACGGGTGAGGGCTTCTCTGGGACTTGCCTGAGGTCCAGAGCTGGTTCCAGGGCAGAATGGGCTTTCTAAAGGCCATCGGAACCATGCCTGCCTCTGCCCAGGACACTCCAAGGTTTGCCTTCCAGCCCAGGTCTGGCCTCGGCCCCCACATCCACCCCGCAGCGCTGCCCCTGTGAGGGCATCTCTGTGCCCTGTACAGCGGCTCCACCCCGACTCCCAGCATGCCCCCTTCACTCGTCATTCTGTGGCTGCTCCCATCAGACTGGGTCCCGCGCTGTGGATTCCTGGGACCCAAGCCCCTGCCTCAGTGAATAGGACACAGACTCCCGGGGCCAGGAAGGGCTCTGAGCAGGCAGGTGGCAGGGGTCTGCCCGTTTAGAGGCAGCGCATGCGGGGCGGGCCATGAGACCCGGAGCCCGTCCTGCCCAAGCAGCTCTGAACGCAGAGGAGATGCTTTGTCTCACCAGCTGAGTGGGCAGGGGGCGGGCGTGATCAGAAGCAGCCCTGAAAACCGTGTTCGGAGTTGCAGGGGCCTCTGCACCCTTGTGCCTTCGGCCCTGGGTGCCCTCCTTTCCCACCACCCCTTTGGCCGTGGGCACCAGCTCCATCACGTGACACCACAAGCACCCTCCCGACTCAGAGCGTTTCTTACTCCCAGGAGCTTCTGCCTGGAATGTTCTTTCCTTCCTGCAGGTCTCCTTGGAGAGAACTTCCCCGATGACCCTCCTCACCTCCGTCACCTCCCCGCCCTTCCACCTTGCTTTTCCTCATTGTGCTTGGTGCCCATGGAGAGGCTTCCTCCCTGTGCTCGTGCCCCCCGGCCCTCTGTCCTGGCTCTGTCCATCCAGGAGCTCAGAGACCTCGGTTTGGAAGCCCACCTGGCACTGTCCACGGCAACACTGCTCCCGGCCGCCCCCAGCGTTGCCCAAACTATCATACAACTCAAACAGGGTTAAAGTTGCCATCAACTAAGAGGTGTATCAGGAAAACTGGGTCCCCAGGCCAAACAGGGAGTTTCTCATCCTATGGGGGGATTCCTGGAGCCTCAGCTGTGCCGAGGGCAGAGGTCCCCACAAGGGGCTCGGGATGCGCTTTGGGAAGCCAGGCGTGAAGCCTGCCTGGCGAACATGCACTCCCCCGGGGAGCAGGATGACCACCTGGCTGTCCCTTCCGGCCCCGCTCCCAGCACAGAGCTGGCCAGTGCCCCCCTGTTCCCTGCACACGGAGCTTTCCCTCTGTTCTGTCAGGTCCAGGGCCCACAGGAGAGAGGGGGGCCTGGGGCTCTTGGTGGCCGGACCTCAGAGGGCCTGGTGGGGACAGGTGCTGAATCAGGACACGCCAACTGACCGTATGCCCTTGCCTCCCAAACAAGCAGCACGGAATTACTGAGGTCATTGTACTTGTGAGGCCATTCCTATGACAGAGGCTGTGTGTGTCCTGAAAGTGATCTGATGCTGTCAGGCCCGTGGCCTGAGAAGGTGCATATGCTCCTTCCTAAGGGGGTGCAGCTGCCTGGCCCAGGTACCTACAGGCCACGGCGGGTCAGTGACGGGGACCCAGGAGTCCTGGCCGGCACAGATCCTATTCCTCACTGCCAGGTCTGTATCCTGCCCGTGACCCCCTCCACCAGCAACTTCAGGAGAAAGGTCACTGCTGATGAGTGGGTGGAGCCAGGCAGCCACCGTGCACCCCCAGTGACCTCTCGGTGGATGCTTCTCCTGGACACGGGCATCTCAAACACTGCTTCGAAGTTGGGTATCTGGTCAGATAATCCCCAAGGACCTTCCAGCTCAAGAAGTCTGTGCTTCCATGATTCAGAAACAACCTCCCCCCAGACCTTGCTTGGTTTAATTGCCAGGCAATGCAGCTGATAGGATCTGTGATCAAAGCTGGGTGGTGCGGGCGGGGGGAGAGGTGAGGTCATCAGTGGACACTTTGATGAGCACTTATGACCATCATTTAGCATCTAAAAGCATCCTTTTCAATTATCAGAAAAATAATCCACAAACGAACCTGAAACCCAGAGCACGCGGTTCGAGTGTGGGAAGCGACCAGAGATCATGGCAGCCACCCAGGTCCCTGTGAGGCTCAAGAGGTGGGAGGCAGACCTTTGGAATTGAAAACCAGCCAAGCGTGAGCCAATTACCAGCCTGAGATCAATTCTCAAAATGGCACGGGAGGGAACAGGGACCCCAGCGTGTGAATGCTCAGGGTCATCAGCCCGTGGTGAACAGTCACTGAGCAAACCCAGCACAGGAGGAGGTGGCCAGGCTCAGGCTCAAACTGCTGCAAGAACCTGACATCCTTAGTACAGTGTGAGACTGGCTCGCGGCGGGGGTGGGAGTGGGGGAGGGAGCTCGCTGGAGATACTTCCTTTCCTTTCTGTGCTGCTCCCCAAGATATCCACAAAAGTCAGCTGCTGAGCAGTGTCCTGAGCTTCTCTGGGTGCTCAGGGCTCTGCACTGTGGGGAGCCCTGAAGGTCCCTTAGGGATGCTGGGGCTCAGACGGAAGAGTCCACCTCAGACTCCTGAGAGGCCTATTCCAGCCCCTCAGGACCAGGGCGATGACAGTCACGCCCAGCCAAACCCCAAACCCTCCCAGCCTGGCCACCACTAATCTCATTTCCACCTCGGTACATGTGCTCATTGTGGACATTTCACATAAATGGAATCATACAATAGGTGAGATTTTGTGTTTGGCTTCTTTCAGTTGGTGCAATGTTTCAAGATCCATGCACATAGCACGGATCAGTGCTCCACTCCTTTTCAGAGGCAGATAACACCCACCACGTGGATAATCCACATTGTGTTTATCTGTTCATCAGCTGGCAGACGCTTTCATTGTCTCTACGTTTCAGCTATTATGAATCCTGCTACTATGAACATTCATGTACCTAAGTTTTTGTGTGAACGTTGAGTTTTCCATTCTTTTCAGGATATATATCTTGGTGTGGAATTGCTGGGCCATATGGTAACTACATCTTTAACTTTTTGAGGAACTGCCAGACTGTTTTCCAAACCGGCTGCACCATATTATATTTCTACCGGCAACATAAGCCGTTCTCCACATAATCACCAACACTACTATCCTAGCGGTGAGAACTGGCATTTCCTGTGCTTTTGATTTGCATTTCCCAAATGATTAATAATGCTGAACATCTCTTCATGTGCTTGTTGGCCATTTGATTTTTCCTTGAAGAAATGTTCATCTTCTTCACTTGACCATTCTTAAATTGGATCATTTATCTTCATTGTTGAGTTATAAATACTTAGAGTTCTTAAATACTCTGGATACTGGTCCCTTATCAGATACATGATTTACAAATATTTTCTTCCATTCTGTGAGTTTTTTCACTTTCTTGATGGTGCCCTTGGGAGCACAAAAGTTTCTAGTTTTGATGGAGACCAATTTATCTTTTGCTGTTGTACTTTGGTGTCTGATCTGGGAAAATAGGGCCAAATCCAGGGTCATGAAGATTCACTCCTATGTTTTCCTCCAAATGTTTTATAGTTTTAACTTCTACAGGGTAAGTATTTGAGTCATTTAGAGATAATTTTTACATATGGTGTGAGGGAGGGGTCCAGTTTTGTTCTTTTGCTCAGGGACATCCATCCAGTTGTCCCAGCACCATTTGTTGAAAAGACTACTCTTTCTCTCTTGAACTGTCTTGCCATCTTGTTAAAAATCAATTCGTTAATGTGAAGGTTTATATCTGGACACTCAATTTTATTCCATTGACCTAAACTAGGTCCATTCTTATGTCAGTACCACACTGTCTTGGTTACTATAGCTTTATGTTAAGTTTGAAATTGGCAAATGTAAGTTGTCCAACTTTGTTCATTTTTTTCAATATATTTTGGCTGTTCTGGGTCCCTTGGATTTTCATACAAATTCTAGGATCAGCTTGTCAATTTCTGCCAAGAACCTGGCTGAGATTTTGATCAGGATTGTGTTGAATCTGTGGATCAGTCTGGAGACTACTGCTACCTTAACAAAATTAATTATTCCAATCCATGAACAAAGGATGTCTATTTACTTAGGTTTTTTCACATTTTCATCAGTTTCTTTCAAGGACATTTTATAATTTTCAGTGTATACACCATACACTTATGTTACATCTATTCCCAAGTATTTTATTCTCTTTGCTGCTACCATAGGCAGAATTGTGTTAGTTTCATTTTTGCGTTGTTTGTTGCTAGTGTACAGAAATACTGGGTATAAACAACTTGTATGGGAACAGGGACTTTTGATCAGAGCTGGGATTTAGAAATGTTACCTTAGCATCCTAAAGAAAAGCTTCTGGAGATTCTGGAAATGTTGGACTTGGTGGCTTAAGACAATGTGAATTTATTCTCTTATAGTTGTGGAGTCAGAAGCCTGAAATGAGTATCGCAAGGCTAGAATGAAGGGCCCCCTCTGGAGGCCCTAGGAAAGGTTCTGGTCCTTGTTTTTTTCCATCTTTTTGTGGGTGCTGGCCCTCTGGCTTGTAGCCACATCACCCAACCTCTATGTCCCGAGTCGCTGGGCTTTCTTTCTCTGTGTCACAATCCCCCTCAGAATGGTAATATGTGATTGCATTTGGGGCCCACAGAGATAGAAAATCCAGGATGACCCCATCTCAAGTCCCTTAACCTAATCACAGCTGCAAAGATGACTTTTTTGGCCATATAGTCTCAGATTCCTATGGTCCCAGGGATGAGGACTTGCACATCTTTTAGAGGGCTGTTTCTTGCCTACCACACTGCCCTTTGTGCATCCAGGGATAACTCTGCAGACAAGAGGAATCCTCCTAACTCCACCACCAAAGGTGCACCCTCAATCTACCTGAACCTTTGCTCCTCACTGGCTCCAAAAGGGCCATTTCCTCACAATTCCATTTTCCGTCCAGTTGCAGAAGGCTCTGGTAGAACCTGTGTTCCCTGGACCGAATGATCACCATGAAAACTCGATGCCTTGTCCCTGCCTGTCCACGCTGAGCCCTGAGTCAGGCTCATACAGGGACTCCTGTGAGTTCTTTCTTAGAGGAACAGCAAGAACTCCCTGTAGGATGGGCCGTGCAGGGAGCGGGGCCAGGCAGCCTTCTGGAAGGCCCTGCGGTTCCATGTGCTGGGTCTCTATCTGCCATTCATTAAACGTTTACTGATCCTGGGTCTGTGCTGGGCATAGGGACCCTGAGGCCAAGTACGTCACTGCTGCACTCAAGACACCACCCCCACTTTGGTCATGAGCTATGGGGCCTCAAGCAGGTCACTTGTTGCCTCCGGGCCCCTGGCCTCTCATGACCTCCTGTTCTGCCGCCAGGAGACTGGCTGGTCTGTGTGGGTGGCAGAGGGGCCCACCAAGTGGGGCAGGAGCACATGATGGACACACGAGGTGACCCTGTCCTCCCTCTTTTCCACATCCATTGCAGGGATGAGGCTGGCGGTGCTGGCCCCTGAGACATCAGGGGACAGGCCGGCACCCACTTTGGCACATGGGGCTCTTCCAGCGTGGGCTACCCAGGGGCCAGAGCAGCAGGCAGGGATGGTGCACAGGTGTGGGGGCGCTCACCAGCTAGTTCTTTGTGCTCCCCCATCCTCACGTAACGGGCCAAAGTTAGGCCAGCTAATGATGAGGAGCCGTGTGCCAGAGAAGCTAGGGTTCACAGAGCTCCCCATTCTGGAGGCACATGGGCTCGCTCAGCCTGCACATAGCCTTCTGAGGCAGTGAGTCACTTCCACTTTACAGATGAGGGCAGCGAGGCCCAGAGAGGCTATGTGGTCACACACACAGCTGTCCCCGCCCCCTAACTCACACCACACACTCAAGAAGGAGGGGGAGGCACATGAGCAGACAGAGAAGTGGCAAGCATTTGGTGCCCACCCAGAACCACTTTGGCAGGCAGCCCAGCATCCCGTCATCTTGGATGATGCCCCGAGATGCCGACGAGGCAGGGGTCTGGCGCTGAGATGGGAAAATCCAGGCTGGCAGAGCATAGGTGAGTTTCCCCAAGTCCACACAGGAAGGCTGGATTTAAATTTGTTTGCCCTGAACACGATGCTCCACAGCCTCGGCATTGTTCCCACAGGGGTCCTGGAGCTGACGGGCACCCCAAGGCTGGGGAGTGGGCAGTCTGACTGCGCGCACACTGGGCTCCGGGGCAGGGCAGCTCAGGGCAGGGGTGGGTGGTTCTGGACAAGTCACGGTCGCTCCTGGCACTCACGGAAGCAGGCGTGGGTCACACCAGATGCCCTAACAGGGCAAGGCCTCACCCCCACATTCCGTGACTCCGCAAAGCCTGGCTTCTCGGGAAGGCATCTGATCCTCAAAAACACTGATGCTTCTCCATCACCCAGAGCATGGAGACGCTGTGGCTGTCTCTGAAATGCACAGGTTGGCCGGCCCCTGGACACACTTCAGGGCCAGCGTGCAGGGCACTGCTCTGGGGGTGTACAAGGAGGGACGCTGTGTTCGGGGGAAGAGGGTCCCTCAGTACGTCAGGTCCTGGCCATGTGAAGGGCTGCGGGGCGCAGCAGGGCAGGAAGTGTGGCCAGCCGGGCTCCCGCCGCTCTCCCGCGGGGCCTCGGCTGCCCTCGGCCCTCAGGGGCGGCCTCTTCACCTTGAAAGCAGAGATGGCAGTCAATCGTGCGTAGGATTGCCGCGAAGATGAACTGTAACAGTGATGTGGGCATGATCAGACCCCATAAGACGCTTGCACTGGCCCCATGGAGGACATCCAGTAAAGGTCTTTTCTGCAAGGTGTCAACTGGTGTTGACTTCTGACGATGACAGGAATGTGCTCTACGCAGGATATTCCATTTGGAAAGATGACAGTCTTTGCCTCCAATGCTCAGAGCTGGTCTCTGATTTGGGAAATAAAGCTTGTGCTGGAAGCAGCAGAAGGGTTTGGAGCATGAAGAGTGTGTGTGTGTGTGTGTGTGTGTGTGTGTGTGTGTGCGCGCGCGTGTGTGTGTGTCTATGTTGTATGAGCAAGTTTGTGTTATTTTGTTGTGTGAGCATGTGTATTGTTTCACATCTGTGTTATGAAGTGTGTGTTATGTCATGTGTGTCTATATGTCGTGGAGAGTATTCTACATGAGTTATCATGTGTCCATGTCTGGGTGTGTGGTCAGGAGGAAACCTAGAGCAGCTGGTCACAGCCTGCCCTCCAGGGCAGAGATGGGGACAGCACCCCGCTCCCTGAGGGACCCCACACAGGCTGGGGCCTGGCCACCAGGCCCAGAGCCCACACCCTTAGGCCAGAGTCATCTCTGAGCAGGCAGCTGGACCAGGACATGCGCCCTGGGGCAGCGGGACGCACACGAGTCCCTCAAACGCAGCTGAGCACGCACTCCCACGATGGGCCATCCCAGTAACCAGCATGTGAGGCCAGTGGCAAACGGTTCCCATCCCGATCCACTGGCGGAGACGCCCGAAGAACTTCAAACCCTGTCTCCTCACATCACACACGTAAAAGCCCCACAGAATAGCCAGGAGGCAGGCTTCTCTCTCGAGGCGGACACAGCGTGTTCTCCAGGCTCTGGGAGCCTGGTTCCAGTTCATCACCTTCCCGGGATGACCGCGCTGCAGAGGGGTTTCCATTTCAGCCACTTTGGCAACACTGAGAAGTAAACGCGACCCGAACGCAGCCTCTGGACTCTCAGTGAGTTCACCGCGTATGAAGCCAGGGTTTTCCCCTTGCGCCTCTCCAGGAGGTGCCAGTCAGCAGACAGAACACCCAGACCACTGCTGTCGACCCCCAGCACCAATGTCATACTGCGGCTCTCTCCCTGGTGTGCACCCACACACGTGCTTTGCACACATGGCCTCATCCTCAAACGGTAGGAGACTGATGCTCACCAGCAGGGGTCTGCACAGCCCACGCAGCTGGGGGGAGGGGGCCTGCGGCCTCAGCAGTGCCCCGACTGCCCGCACGCCCACAGGGGCAGTGATGCTCCCGCGGGAACCCACAGCTACCTGCAGGCCGGCCGTGAGGCGCCTCCTCACCGTGAGCCCAGTAGGGGCAGGTGTGGGCGTTAGCCGGAAGCGCTCTCCCTGCCTCCTGTGAACTGTCTGACCCACCCCAACCTCTGTGGAGACCCCCCAAGCATCGCCAGAGCACGGGGCCCCTGGCTTTTGGCCCAGTTGCAGAATGGGCACCCCCTGATGTGCGTGTGCCCTTGGTAGTTTCTGGGGGGTTGGGGAACATAGGGGTGGCAGGGCTGTGCTCATGCCGCCTTCCTGCCAGTAAGTCTGAAAACTTTGGGCCACGCAGAGGTGTCTGGGGACAATCTAGTCCAACCTCGTCCCTCGTTGTGGGGACACATCAGGGTCAGGTGAGGGCACCTCCCAGACGCTAGGCGTGAGACACTAAACCTCCCGGGCCCAACTGCATTGTTCTCTCACTCGTGGAGGAAGTATTTCTGGAGCACCCAGGGGGTTTGAGTGAAGTGTTGTACTCGGCGGCGCCGTATGCACAATGGGGCCCACATGCCCTGCTCCGCAGGGCGATGGACTCCTTATTCCTGACTAGTGTATACTTAGATCCATAAACCCTTTCCAAACGCAAGTCCATGTGCGGAGTTATAAAGGGAGTCCTCAGCAGGAGTGGGATGGCCAGTAACCCACGGTGCATATTAAACCGCACACCTCGGGGCCACAGGGAATGGCACGTGCAAACCATAATGCGAAGAGGAACGGTACAATGTGCTTTCACGTTCCAGAAAATCCACCTCAGACTGTACTGAAACGCCAGCCTATACGCGTCTCAAAGTACAAAAGCCTGGTTGGAGCGGGCCTATTGTTACACCACACCCGCGGAGCCGTCCCTCTCGGGTAACAGCATGTGTGTGCAGGGTGCTGGAGGATGCGGGCCCTTCTCTGCAGCACGGCACTCCAGGGATCCACGGTGCAGCTCCAGGGTAACGGAGCAGGAGCGAATGCTTTCTCTGTGCCTAGTGTCCCGCCAGGTAGTGAACGTGTGTGCCATCCAACCCCCACTGACCCGACATGGCAGCGTTCCCCCTTACCCACCCGGGAGGGGCTGGGCTCGGAGACTGAATGGTCACCTGCAATCACGCGGGGCAGAGGGACCACACACATTCTTGGTGAGGTCACATCCCGCGTCTGCCCCTGACCGCTGGAGCAGGGCTGGGGTGGCATGCAGGTCCTGGCCGACTCCTCGCTGGAAACCCAGCGTGCGGCCTGGGCTTACCCACCCGATGCCGGCAGCTGGGGCTCCAGGGAACGACCCCGAGGGCGCAGGGCTGGTAGCAGCGTGGAGCCACGGCAGCACAGCAGGTGGGGGGGGGGATCTCCTTCCCACCCAGTCACCCTTCCACTGCTCCCCGAGTCCTGCCCTTCCAGCCCCATTCAACCTCACTTCCCACTGCAGTCTCCCTTCTCTCTCAGGGGTCCCCATGGACCAGCCCCGTCACCCCCAGACCCGCACCGGCCGCTGGCACACGCCCTGTAGTCACATCACCACAAGACAAAGGGCCGGCAGTTGTGGGCCAGCACCCAGGTCACCAGCACTCTCCCCAGGGCACGAGCATCCACCAATTCTTCCGCCTTCCCCGCGCCGCCACCACTCTCACTCCCGCCTCGCTCCCTGACGCCTCCCTGAGCAGCTGTTGCTGCGGGGGCACCTGCCTTGGGTGTGGATCCACCGGGGACCTGGGAGGACACGGTGGTTGGGATTCGGGGGACGGGCGGACGGCACGTACGAATTCGTCTCCACGGCCTCCTGACACCCGCCAACAGAGCAGCAACAGGGTAAGTGAGGTGTGAAGCCAGGAGGAGGGAGAGGTGACGGTGCTGAGGAAAGAGCAGCTAACTCTGGGGAGGAGGAGGAGGAAGGCCACTGAACACAGCGGGGGGCCGAGGAGAAGGGAGCCGGTGGGAGGGGAGGGGTGGGGTGCTGGTGTGGGGGACGCATGAAGATAACACAACCCGCGGTGGGCGGCATGGACGCTGGCTCAGGGGAGCTGAGCGACACAGTTCAGGACCTCACGAGTGGATGACGCCTTGTCGGTAGCCTGAATTGGCTACCGTAGGAGCATGTGCATCTCTGAACCCAGCAAATGCTACCAGCAGGCGCTTCCCGCCGGCCCCTCCCCCAGACAGCTGGCGGTTACACATTTACCAGCACATCGCTGCTTAAATGCTTGGACCTCAGTTCAAGAGGACACAAGAGTATTCTTGGCAGAAGCTGAGCAGGGGAGCCTGTGGGCTCGACCCCACGGCATCAGACATGAAGTGCGGGAAGAGCAGCACCTTCTCTGACCTGTGGGCTCTCGTCAGCAGATCCGGGATTGGTCCAGAGTAAAGATGGGAGGCAGTGGGAGGGGCCCAGTGGAACTGGGAAGGCCTCCCTCCACCAGCTTGGGGGCCCCCTCTGCGACAGGACTGAAAGCCCAGGGCACAGTCATCTGGGGAAGCCTTTCCAAGGAAAGAGCCCGGGAGACATAACGGAGAAGAGAACGGGGGAAACAAGCCATGCGGAAGCCGAGGAAACATCACAGACGGCTCTACCTGACAGCCTCAGAGGGACCAGAGAAGGCAGTCCGTCCACGAGGGAAGAACTGGATGCTGTGAAAAAGGGCAGTCAGACAAGGAAGAATTCCTAGAAATTAAAACTGTAACTGGAAAAAATAAAAGAAATGCAGTACATGGACTAGAAAGAAGCTGGTGGATGTTTCCCAGGAAGCAGAATAAACATTCTAAGAGATGGATAATGGGGAGAAAAGGAAATTAAAGGGCCTGCTAAGGAGACCCTACCTCTGGTTAATACACACTCTGGAAGAGAAAACAGAGGGCACAGAAGGGGTGATTATTAAAGAAATCATAGAAGAAATTGTCCTAGTTTTCTTTTTTCCTTAATGAAACGACCCACTAGGGGCCCAGTACCAACGACTTTCATGGAAGCAACATCAGGACACATCATGTGAAATTCCAGAATGCTAGAGGAGGAAGACAGGATACCAACGGCTCCCAGGAGAAGGAAGCGGGAGCCACAAAGGCCAGGAATTCAGAATTCCCAGAGTAGCAGCTTCTCAACAAGAACTTAGAAGCTCATGTTTTAAACATGTAAGTTTTTGGAAGCTGGAAGACAGAAGAAAAGCCTTCAAAATTCCAAGGGAAAAAGAATTCCACATTCTAAATCCAGACAAATAGTCAGTTAGGTTTAGGGGAGAATAAAGATAATTTTCAGACACGCAATACTTCAAAAATATTTTGTCCTACATATTCTTTCCTGGCACAGCACTGGAGGGATGCAACCTTGCAGGTCAGCTGATGGGGCTGGTGGTGAGTGAGAGATTTATGGCTCCAGTGAGGAATCTGAGAAAATTAACTTAGGTTCACAGAAAAATTGAAAAAAAAAAAAAAAAGGCAATTATTAACTGCAGAAAAAGCAAACAATTATAAAAAGAGGGTAAGTATAATCATAACATGTAGTTGGCTCTGCTGTGAGAACACTCACCTTGTCATGATAAAAATTAACAGAAGAAACTACAGGGAGTTCAGCAAAACTGGAGATCCACCCACGATCAGAGGGCAGAGGAGGGAAGTGAGCACAAGTCTGGCCTCCGGAAAGACCAGCAGGCGCCACTCGCATGAGCTCAGCCGCAGTCTTCGGGGTGGGTTCCTGAAGGAAAAACTGAGCCGTTCTGGGGTCGCAGTGCTCGGGGCCAGGACTCGGCGATGCAGAGAGACGGGGCTGCTGGTCTCCTCACGTGTCTCCTACAACTAATTGGCTTTTTAAGTCCCGTGTGTATGTTAACTTGAATAAAAAGGATTCTTGCAGGAAATTAACCATCAAAGGGCAATGTTAATGAATGAGAAGACAGACACTTCAGGCTCCTGTGCGCACTTGTGCCCAGGAACACACAGACTGGAATCTGGTCTGGGTCCCTCAAAGAGTGGTCTGTTCTTCAGGCCCCTCAGTGAGGAAACGGGCCAAATGCCCACTCTGCTGGCTGTGGGGGATGAAAGTAACTTAGCATGTCAGGCGTGGTGGCCGTCGCGGGCACTACATGAATACGTGAGGGAGGGTCCTGTGGAAAACGAGCTCTGTGCCTGACCCCCGGCAGGTCCTCAGGAAGGCAGTTCTGTACCACTTCTGACCCTTCTTCCAGGCTGTCCTGAGTCTCTGGTAAGCAGGTGAGAGCAGAGAGGCCCAGCCAGCTGGGCGAGAGGAAGAAAGCAGGGCGACTTGGGACCCACCCCAGGGGACTTCGAGTTTGCCTGACCTTGAGAAGTCACTTGACCTTTGAGCCCCAGCGTCCTCTGCAAGGTCTGCCACAACGATATACCCTCTGCAGGGCTGGTGGGGCGGTGGGGTGGGCAGAGTGTGAGGGCCAAGCCAGGCCTCTCACTGCCCCGAGGCCCAAGTCAAGTTGTCTCTTGTCCCGCAGAGGCCCAGACCTCCCCTCGGAAGGATGGCTGATGCCAGTTCTGGGAGCGACACCTGCAGGTAATGGGGCTGAGCCGACAGGCCCGGGCTCTGAGGAGAGGGAGCACTGTGCCCACGGAAGCTGCCTGGGCACCACAGCGGCATGCGTGCGGAGAGACAAACCGTCCACGTGACGTCCGCGGAGCCTCCCTGGGCCCGGCACTGCTCAGGGCTGCTGCGGGCTGCTCTGGTGAGAGAGCGAATCTGATGTCACGGGCCTCTGGGAGCCCACAGCAGCATGGCATACAGCACACGCCGACTGCATGCAAAGTGGGCTGCAGAGTGAACTGCAGCCCAGAGGAGGGACAGCGCAGCCCAGCGGGGAAGGGGTCCCAGAGGGCTCCTGAGGAGATGACACCAGAATGGGCTGCCCCCAAAGCTGTCTCCTCCCTCCCTCTTCCTCTGCTCCCTGCCTCCACCCTCTGCGGGTGAAAGCCAGGACGGAAGAATCATGGTGCCCTGGCACCTGCCGCATCCAGTCACTCCCACCTGACGTCTCTGCTCTGGGGGCCAGGGCCCAAGTGGGGTGTCAAAAGGGGAGGATCCGGCCACGGGGCAAGGCAGCGGCAGGCGGTGAAGCCCGGCAGCCTGGTCTGTATCCATGCCTTCTCGTGGAGACAGGAAGATGAGACAGCTAGAAGGTTCGGAGCCCCTTGGCTGTCAGGACAGAGAGGGAGAGAAGGGCCTTGGCTTCTCTGAAGACAGAGAAACAGAAGCGCTACTTATGGCAATGGCATCTCAGACGCCATTCTTCCTTGACCACTGAGCAGCTCAGGAGCCACTGAGAGGAGAGGACACGGCGGGGAGAACCACGGCTCACTGCAGCGTCAGGCCCCCAGGCCGTGACATGCCCCTGCGTTGCTCAAGATAGCAGCTATGGAGTACGGGAGAGCCCTCCGCCCCCTGCCTCTGCTCCACGGACTTGGTCGAACCTCACTTCTCGTTCCTTATCTGTCGCCCGGTGCTGCTTCCTGCCCGCTGCTGCCATGCGGCTGGTGGGCAGAGTGAGCGGCAGTCTTCGCTTTGGAAGGTTTTTCCTTCTTCTAGTCCCTGCCAGTGCTGGAGGGCCCCAGCCACGGGCCCCTGCTGTTCCGCAGCATGGGACGGCCACGGCTCGGGGGAGTTTCAGGGGCAACCTGGAGGCTATGTGAACGGCACAGGCCAGGAGGCATTATGAGCTGTGCCCTGGGTCGGAAGGTGGCCTTATCGATGTCCTGCAGAGCCATCCCCAAATCCAAAGACAAACAGGAAGATCCCAACAACGTGCAGAATTAATGTAGAATCTCACCCATTTCGTTTTTAGGCCACCATGTACCAATAAACGCTGTGATGGACACATACTGATTACGCACGCGTGTAGGATTATTGTCCTCATTTCACAGACGAGGAGACAGGCCCAGGTCGTCCGGTAAACTGCCCTTGGCCCAGGCTTCTCCGACTCCCAAGCTTTGCCGCGCTCCCCTTTGCCAGGTACCCAGCCTTCGCAGTGACTTTGATTAGGAGCTCAGCATAAGGTAAGAAGACAGCAACCAAACATTTAACAACCTAATGTTTGGAAAAAAACCCAGACTGACTTGTCATATTTGTCAATTTCCATGACGTAAATTCTTTCCACCCTGATTTCTAGCTACCAGCATCACGTTAACTGAAGTCACGAAATTCCTGAAAACGCAAGCCAGTCCCCACGCACTCCAGCACACGCCTGGACAGTTTTCCTCCTCTGCCATCTCACTCATTCCAGAAGGATCCGTTCAAGCGCCAGCACCTTGCAAAAGCCTTCCATGACCTCCCAGGTACAACCCACACCACCTCCTGGCCCCTCAGCCCCTGTACATGTACCAATCACAATGGCTACTCCCCAGTGTGACCACTGGTGTGGGGAACCCCAAAGACAGGGACCTCATCGGTGCCCAGAGGGGACTCAGGGGGGACAGTGTTTCAGGGACAACTAGAGAGAAATTCTACTTCTGAGCACATAGACAACAAAATCTAATACAGTAAGTAGTAGCAAACTAAGTCCTGCAGAACTTCAATAAAACAATTCACCATGACCAAGAACGGCTTCTTCTAAGGGTGGGTCACATCAAGAAATCTATCAGCCCGAATCACCACAACATTTAAAATGGGAAGGAAATTACGAATATATGAATAAATGCCAAAAGTCATTTGATGAAAAAAATGCAGAAGACTTTTGGAAAAAAAATAAAATAGGAACAGGAGAAAATAAAATTATATGAAATATTTTTATGTGAAGGCAAATATTTTACCTACATAGTTGACTCTTAAACAGCGTGGGGGTGAGTGGTTTAGGGGTGCTGGGCCCCCCACCCTGTGCAAATAACTGTGTATAATTTTTTACTTCCTCAAACTTAATTACTAATAGCCTACTGTTATCAATAGTGTAAAGGATTAATGCCTATTTTGTATGTTACACGTATTATGCACTATTTTTGTGCTAAAGACAAAAAGTGTTAAGAAAATCATGAGAAGAAATATAGTTTTACAGTGCTATATATATTGAAAAAAATCTGTGAGTAAGTGGACCTCTGTAGGGCGAACCTGGGTCATTCAAGGCTCAACTGCACCTAAATCTATAAATATGTTTCTAATGTCTAATTGGAATGTTAATTTTTAACTGAACAAAAATGCCCTTAAAATTCATATGGACATATAACTAAGGACACCTTAAAAGGAAGGACTTGGTTTGCAGATACGAAAACAGCCTAGAGCCTTCATGATAAAAGAGCATGGTATCTGGGCAGAAATAGGCAAATCTCTTCAATACAACAGATAAAAGACTCCGGAGATAGACCCGTGTTTATAAAGAAACTAAATCCGTCACACAGGTGGCATGTTAGTTAGGAGAGGGAATGGTTTTCAAAATGAACTGGTCCTGGCATAACAGACTACACATCTCAGAACACAAAATTCAGGATCCCCCTCATTCCACATCCACAAGTAAGATCCTGGTAGAGTAACACTTTAAATCAGAAAAAAAAGAAAAAGAAAAGAAATTAAGAGAACACGTGCATATGAGGAAGTGGGGGAGGTGTTCCTTAGAAGACAGACATACTTGAAGACTGCACAAATGAGACTTCTATGCCAAAAGCTGCGTAAACAAAATCAGAAGAAACACCAGAGCAGGAAAATGTACCTGCGGCATGTGTAACAGGCGACAGGCTCTTACGCTCAGGCTACGGTTCTACAGATGGGTAAGAAAAAGAAAGGATCTTTTAGAAGGAATGGAAGACGTGCACAGGGAATTCAAGGAGAGGACTCAAGCAGAAGACCCCCTGCCCCACCGGTTGCCGGGGAAAGGCAAATCGGCACCGACAGCACGTGTGACCCGGCCGAGCGCGAAGGGAGACATCAGATGGAAAACAGGAGGAGGCGGGCAGGGGGGTGAACCACTACGGCCACTCTTGCTTTGGAAGGTAAGCTGGATCTGCACGGATACGCCAAGTACGTGGACCTTAGAAGACTCCAAAACTGGTAGGGTCCCTTGTGTGTCACACAAATACGTTTCATATGTGTGCAAATACACCTCTAAGTAGTTTTGTGAGCCTGGAAAAATGTACAGACAGATACATATATTTACACGAGGGTGCTGCTCCTGGGTTTCTTCTCAGAAGGACGGAAATGGTAGGTGGATCAATATGTTTCATACCCCGCTTTATTATGTCACCGGTTAAAATAGACAGGGATTACTTTTATAATTTAAAAAAATGTAACAAACGTTTTTAAAGTGCTTTCTAGACCGAAAACCAATACCAATGGCAAGGCTCGATAACTGGTCTGACCATTATCATCGCTTATGGGGTCCACGGGCTTGTTAGGGCTTCGGCACAGAGCGATCAAGGATTCTCGGCACCGTAATAACCTGGTAAATAGGAATCAAAAAGGTAGCAGCTGGAGCTCTCCCTGCGGAGCTCAGTGGAGAGAAAATGAATCACAGCGCCGGGCTTGGCTATTGGCTGGGCCTAAATTGTTCCTCGCTCTGAGAATTAGTTAAGTGGATGAGGAATAAAGCAGAGAGATTTGAGAGTTCTTTCTCAGCGCGACGGCCTTGACTTCTGCCCTTTCAGTCGGCATGGCTTCCTCAGGGGCTGTGGTGCGCTACAGAGTCCCAGGTGGGGACTCGGGGACGCGGGAGAGCGCTCCAGGCTCTGGGCAAGCCAGCTCGACTGAAAACCCATTGCTGGGGCTGAGCCGGGCCAGACTGGTGCCAGGGCTCGTGTCGCATCAGCGACTCCTTCATTCGCCGCCAAGCGCTGGGGTGCCAAGGAATCAGACAAGGGGAGGCCACACAGACCCTGGGGTGGCTCGCAGCAGTTCACGACCACAATGGCCTCCTCAGTCCAGTCCTTGCAGCTGTGGAAGGAAGGGGTTGAACGCACATACTGCCCGAGGGCTCCAGTGCCAGACCCTGGGGGACAGACCCAGGCTCAGAGCCCCAGGGATGGGGCTGGGAGAGAGCGCTGCAGGCTGGGGAGAGCAGCCGGGGCCACGTCTCAGGTGGGTGTCAGCCCCCTCCCTCCCCCCGAAGAGATTATCTGAGCCGAGAGCAGCTGGAGGGGAGAGGCAGGCTCTGTCTGGACGCGACAGGGAGGAGGCAGTGGGGCCGGTGCCCGCCGGGTGACGAATGCAGGGTACACGTGCACTTGTGTCCTCTGCCAGCAGCACAGGGTCCTCAGAAACTGGCACCACGTGCTGCACGAGGCTCCGACAACGCCCAGATGGACAGAGCCTTCTTCCCACGGTCTGGGTCGGGTCGGGCTGCTGCACCAACAGCCCACGGGCCAGGGGCTCAGACAACAGGCATTTGCTTCCTGCAGCTCTGGAGGACGGGGTCCAGGATCAACGTGCTGGGAAGGTGGGGGTCTGGAAAGGCCCCTCCCTGGGGGTGAGGTTATGGGGGGCTCGTGAGCTCTCATTCCTCTTCGTACAAGGACGCCAGTCCCTGACAGACGGGGGCCCCACCCCTACTGACTTCCGCAGAGACCCTGTCTCCAAACGCAGCCACACAGCGGGTCAGGACTTTGACATATGAATTTGCGGGGGACACACTCACGCCATACACGACCCTTCCCGGTGCCTGGTCACTCCAAAGGTATAAAAAGGGAAGGAGCCCCATTGTCACAGACAACGTGGGAGCTGGGACTTAGGATAAACAGTGGTGTGGCACAGTGATGGGTGGGAGGGTTAGAGTGAGTTGGGGGCAGAGTGGGCATTTGGGCTAAGGGGTCCGCGTGAGGACAGGCCTGGTGCCCACCAGGGCAGGGGCCCTGGAGGGGCGGGGGGGGGGGGGTGGAATGGGTGAGGAGTCTGGAAGGCTCCAAGGAAGACATGGACGTCAGGCCAAGGAGGTCATCCTCCAGCCCCCAAGCCCCTGGGGACACAAGCAGGGGGTCCAGGCAACCAAGCGAGATCAGGGGACGCGACCATGTCTCCAGTGCTGGACGTGTGGGCCTCTCGCCCTGTGCCAGGCACTGCTGAGGCCAGGTCCCGGCCTCCCTGGATCTCCCTAGTTGGTGGGGGAGACACGGAATCCACAGCCTGGGCGGGACATGGGTGTGGGAGTGTGCGGAGTCATCCAAGGAGGAAGACCAACTGGAGGGACGGGAGGAGGCCAGGGGTTCCTGGAGGCAGCCGTGCCCACGGTCAGTGGGGGTTTCAAAACAGCACTGGCTTCAGAGGTGGGAATAAGCCGGGCCGCGTGGACAGTGCAGCCCGTCCCCGTAGGCTGGGGGAGGTGACCGAGTCGGTGCGGGCCTAGTTTGCGTAAGATGCTGTGGACGTCTGGCCGGTGACGCCAGGACTACTGAGGCTTCGGCAGGGGAGGGCAGAGCAGCAGCGAGGGGTCCTCGCCACCGGGGGGGCGGGGGGAGCACTGTGTTCACAAGCGCACTCAGACGCGGGCCTCCAGGGAGTTCAGGGTGCGTTCCTCGGTCAAGGGCCTAGGACGCAGGTTACGGCCGGGCTGGGCTTGCGGCGACTCAGACGTCTGTACTCAGGGTGACTGGCGAGCCTCTCCTATGCCCACAGGAGTCCTACAGGGAGGGCGGCGTGCTGTGGACAGACCTCCTCCCCTTGCACGGCGCACCGTGAGGAACTGGGGCTCCCGGACATCATGGGGTGGGTGCCGGATGGCGGGGGGCCGCGGAGGTGCCCTGGGCAGTGTGGGCAGACTCCTCGGCGGTGGGGGTCCAGGGAGAAACCACTGTGGCTGGAGAGGGGGAGTCCTGGGCAGGTGGGAGCAGGGGCTGAGTCTGCTGGTCCTCCATGGACCATATGAGGGGGGCAGGGACAAGCCCGGCCCTGGAAGCTAGAAGATGTGACAAGGGGCGAGTCCCCTCTCTGCTCAACCCCAAAACAAAGGCTTAGAGTGAAGATCAAAGGAGACGCGATACACCCGGCACCCTTGTGGACTGTGACCCACTCTCCAGATGCGGGGAGTCGTCACTGCGCTCCTCTCTGGAACAATGAAGTCAGACGTCGGTCGGTCTACAGCGCAGCCTCCCCACCCGCCTCAGAGAGCCACTGTCAGCATGGGGTTGTTGGGTTGTTTTCCTCGGTTTCTAAGCAAAACTTGGCCATTAAGCTCCAAGTAAGGCCAAGTGGGTGAAAGCGTGGCTCCAAGTGTCTGCCCTGGATCTTTGGGCCAGGCGGGGCCACCGGGATGGGTTGGCCAAGCGCTGGGGCCTGGAAAGATCTTACTGCGGGCAGCAGCCTGGCTGCAGAAGCTGGCATTGGGGCCTCGGAAGGACCTAGAAGCATGACCCACAGAGCAGCCCTGCAGGGCTAGGCGCAGAGGGGCAGCACCAGTCTTCCTGCGGGGGCCCTCGCCTCAGGGGCCCGTGGCTGCCCCGGCTCCAGGACGGGCTGGTTTGGGGCTCCCTGCACAGCGGGCTCGCCCAGCACTCACAGCTGTGCCCAGTCGGCGCCGGCTGGCTGGACGAGGGCTGCAGGGTGGGGGGTGCATGGGCAGCAAGCGTGGCCTCGGGATCCCCTGATCTGACACTCTGACCCAAGAATCTCTGTCCTCCATCCCCGTGGGATCAATTAACGTTCCCAATAAAAATGGAAATTTAATTTCCATAAGTTCTAAGGAAAAGGTCACCTCCACCCCTGGGACACTGCGTTCCTTGGTTTGTATCAGCGGGGCACTCTGTGGGACAGAGCCGGTGACGCATGCCCCACAGAGGACCCGGGAGCACCTCACCCGAAGGGAGGGCCAGGTGTCCTCAGAAGCAGCGGCACCCGGACAACAGCAGAACGGCGTTCCGGTGCTGACGTTCCAGCTGCTCCCTCCCTCACATGTTCATAAATCTGAATGCTCATCATGCGAGGGCAGTGCCAGGCTCCGGGGCTGAAAGCAAGGTGATGAGGTGCTGGGCAGGCGAGGGGCAGGGAGGGCAGCAGGGAGAGGTTCTCCCAGGAGAAAGCAGGGAAAGAGAAGCAATTCTGAAACCCTCAGAGACCACAGAAAAGCTAAGTACTTAGAGCAAAGAAACGTGAGGCCGCTCGTAAGGCGTCCTGCATGCCAGGCACTTTCTCTGTGCCGCCTCCTTCAATCCCAGGGCTTCCCCACGGGGTCAGGTTGCCACCTCATCCGGGTAGCTGAAGAAGTGGGGCCCCCAGCAGCAGTCACCGGCCCTGGCCCCGCTGCTAGAGGTGCAGCCACCAAGACGAAGCAAAGTCCCCGCTCCAAGCAAAGGCTCCTTGGCTGAGTGACCCACACTAGTGTCGAAGCCCCGTAGTCCTGTCCCGCAGTCACCGTGTGGAGCGCTGGAGCCGGGAGCCATCAGGGGACCGCTAGGGCTGGGGCCTCTTTCTGCCCCATTTCTTGGCTCCCCACAATCCCCAGGCCCTTCACAGCTGGAGGAGGCACAGAGAGGCATTGGTGCAGCCTCTGGGTTATTAAGTGACTTCAGCTGTGACTTATGGTGCAGAGATAGTGAAGGTGCCACATCAGCCTCCGGGCCCACGGGGGAGGGAAGGACAGGGACAGAGAGACACGGCAAAGGACTGGTATTCCTGAGCACTAGCAATCCGCCGGGCAAGCCCTGTACATCATCTGACTGTCACCAAACCCTCACAGCAAGCCCACAGGGACACGTCCCTGTGTCCACCGTGCTGCAGGTGACAAAACGCAGGCCCTGTCTCGCCTTCCATTTACAAGCAGGCACTGAGTGTCACTCTCCACAGAGCCATGGATCTGGGATCCCCAGGGCACCATGCTAAGGAGTTCAGGATGAAGAAGCCACCGAAAGACGTCAGAGGCTGACCTGCGGTGTTTCCAAAGATCGTTCTAGACTGGGTACACAGGAGGAATTGGAGGTGTGCATCCATTCGTGGAGCACATGTGCTGTTACATGCCAGGCACGTGCTAGGAGCTGGCTTCACAGGAAGCCTGGCGGCTGCAGAACACAACAGTAGGAAGTCTGGGCACTGGGGCCTCAGAGCAGGGTCCCCTGTGCACGTGGAAGGGGAGGCTGGTGACGGCAGTGACCCAGGCATGGCAGGGTGAGGGTCTTCACCAAGCCACAGCACGGGAAAAGGAAAACATGGCAGATTCAAGAAAGATCCCAGAAATAAGATTTGCAAGTAGTTGCCAAAGACGGATGGGGACACAGGTCAGAAGAATCCCCGAGGGACTGACAGCCATCGACAAGTGTCCCTGATAGTTGGTCCTAACAGGCAGGGACCAGAGAAAGAACACCCTCCTCACACGCATGCATACACACTCATATTAATATAAACACATATACACATGTGGGCACACATGTACCCAAAAATCACTCAGACACACATGCATGCACGAGTATACACATATACACACATGTGCACACGTGTACACATAAACTACACAGGTGCACATGCATACACATGCTAATTCATACATACATACCCATATGTGCACACATACACACAGGTCACTCACAGGCACACATATACACACACACACTAATATACACTTGTATACACATGTCCATAGACCACTCACAGATGCATATACATGTCACTACACACAATATGCACACATGGGCACACACAGAGATCACCCATAGACACATGCATACCTACCCAGGCAAACACACATAATATACATGTGTGCACACACATAAATCACTCATACATACGTTCATACACACTAATACACATATTCACACGTGTTCACACACATGCACATAGATTAGTCAGATGCACACACACATACAGGTGTGCATACATATACAAATGTACTCACAGACATGCATGCATACACTAATATACACATATATGCAGGTATGTATACACAAATATACACAATACACTCACAGATGCACATACGTACATTATACACACATACGTATGCATATATACAAATATACACATGCTCACACAAATACTCACGTGTATACATGTGTACCCACATGTACACTAATTCGCTCACACATGCACATAAACACAGATATACATACGTGCACTCACACATATGCATGCACCAACAGACACATAGAGATGTATGTGCAGTCATGTATACTAATACACTCATACACACATGGATGTGCATACATACACTAATGCACACATATACTAATACATGTACACATATATATGCACTCTAACACATGCATGAACATGCACACATATACACATAGGTAAGCACACATGTATGCTGGTGCACACAGAGCAACATACATGTACATGTATGGGTGCACACTTGTACACTAATGCACATATGCATGTGCATGTGTGCATACTTGCTAATGCACACATATACACTTACAGATATGCAACCGGCATACACCAATACACACACTAATGCACACACTAATATACACATATATACGCTCACGTACACTAATACATACACAACTCATGGGAAAATCATGTCAATTATGACATTTGCTCTCTTTAAAGAACTGGGTAGCTTTGGATTTCCCCAAACTCAGGCACCACCTGGGAGCCCCACCATCTGGGTGAGTTCGCCTCACGTCACCCTCACGCAGATACCCCACCTGTCACCATCCCTTCACAGCAGGGACTCTCACACAAATACACACTAGACCTCTCTTGTTGGCCACTCCTGGACCGGAGGCCAGGCACTACACAGGAGCTACTTTAACCGCGGTCTCATTTTTATGCAAAGCAAGCTTGCAGCAGTGAGGTCACTGCTGTCGTCATTTATAGTGAAGGAGTTGGAGGTTCTGAAAGACCAAATCACACGGAGGGGCCTTGGCCAGCCTGTAAGAGCCAGTACATGGCCAGGTCAGTCCCAGGGCCTGTGCTCTTCCCCGGGTACCAGCAAGTCACGTTTCTGCACGCCCCTTGCCCTGGCCGACTGTCAGACGTTACTCAGCTGCCCCTGGCCCTCCGTGCGAAAGGCCCAGGAAGCAGTTCTCTCCGGGCCTGCTCGCTCCCCAAGGTGCCTGTGCTGGCACCCTTCCTTTCAGGCTGTCACGTTCCAGGTGTGTCTCCTGCCAGAATGTCACAATGGGGTGAGGGCAGGGGTCGCCTCAGAGAGGCCCCTTCGGGGCTCTTGGGCTTCGTCAGGAAGGCTTTCCCTGCCCCGCCAGACTCACTGGTCTCCTCCGATGGAAGCCGAGGCCTTGTGAGGCCATTTTCTAACCAAAGTGCACACAGTCCCTCTCTGCCTGGGCCTTCCGGTAAAAAGAGCAGCACCACCATGGTAACACCAGAGTCATGCTGCTAGTTGTCTCTGGGGGCAGGGGGAGGCCAGGGGCGAGGCGTCAGACCTCACATGTCCCTGGAGCCCCGTCAGAGTGAGCAAAGGGCTCTGCCTTGGCTGACCTCTATTCTATTCAGGGTTCACCATTCTGCCCGGAACAGGCCCCTCCAGGAAGCAGTCTTGGCTCCCAAGCTGGATCACTGTCCCTCCCTCCAGGTGGCAGGCAGAATTCTAAGACAACCCCCAGTGACCCTCACCCCTGTATCATCTCCTCCCGTGTGGGTAGAACCTGTGAATGTGAGGGTGTCACTGCCGTGATAATGTGACATCATCTGGCAATAGGGAGATTACCTGGGGTGGGCCTGACCTAATCAGGGGAGCCCTTTAAAAATAGAGGATATTCTCCGCTGATGTCAGAAGAGGAAGTCAGAGCTGCAAGCACGAAGAGGATTTGATGTGCTGCTGCAGGTCTTCGGTGGAGGGCTGCATGTCTAGGAGCTGACGGTGACCTCCAACTGGGGTCTCTGCCAATAACGAGTTCGAGAGCCAATTCCGTTCTTCCCCAGAGCCCGCAGGTGAGAGCTCCATCCACCCAACACCTTGACGTCAGCCCCATAGCACCCTGAGCAGAGAATCTTCCTGAAGCCTGAAGCCCCCTTACCCTCACTGACTTCTCCATAACTTTCAACATTCTGCCAACAGCAGGGGCTTTCTGCCTTGGGTTCCTCGGAGAATCCCCAGCTGCCTGCTGGGTAGGGAGTACTACTGACCTCTACCCTTGCCCTCAGGTGACCATCCGGCCTCCTGTGCATCGGCCTGGAAGGGGCTGGTCACAAAGAGTCTGGCCACTGGCACCGGCCGACTACAGAGCGTAGCTGCTCAGCAGACCAGAGCCCCCTCCTCACACAGTCTCTCCTCACACAGAGATGCCCCCCAGTATGGCCCTGGCCCACAGCTCACAGCCAGGGCTCTGCACGGCCCCCTCGCCAGGTCCGGCCCTCCTCCCAGAATACGTGAGGAAGTGGCGCATTTCCAGAAGAAACCGGTACCAAAATGGAGAGATCCATTTACAGTAAATTATTGCCTTGTTAGGTGTTCCCTGTCACTGGAATGACTGATTTTAGCCTCCTTCTGTCTTCACGGGCGGGAGGGAGACAATAAACCTGAACATGGGGGAGGGGGGAGGGGCCACACCGGGTGTTATCCGTGGGCACAGCAGGTGGCCTGCAACCACTTCCAGAGCTGCCATAACACACAGGGATCAGGCATGCGACATCTACGAGAAGGAGTCCTGGCAGTAGAGACCATCCGGGGTGGCGTTTGGAATCCCTGCCCCAACACCCGCCAGGCACGGGGCCTCGGGCAGGGGCAGGGCCTTGGGGGCCTGTGATGTAAAAGGGGGATAAAATGCCCATGCCACAGAGTTGTGATGTGTGTGGCCAAGGCCCCGGTTAGCCTGGAATGCGGTAGGCGCCCAGTAACCACCCTGCCCTCCTGGTGGCCGCGTTCACTAGTGGCAGAAACTCCGGGCAACTGAGTGGCTACAAATTCACATCAGGGCGAAGCTCCATGGACAGCAGAGGGCTACCCTGGGGACACCTGGGCTAAGAGCCCTATAACCCGGGCCATGCATGCATTAGAGGACATACGTATTGACAGGTAGCTTTTATATGAAGACGGAGAGCAGGAGCCAGGGCACCCGAGAGGAGCCCACTGCCAACAAGACAGTGTGACCGTGTGGCGAGTGCCAGGCCAGCTGTCCTCCACGACTTAGCCTTTGGGGCCACGTGGAGCAGCAGCTACTCTTACCACCTGAGCCTCCAGCTGAGGGAGCTGAAGTCTGGACAGATCTCTTTGTCAGTAGAACAGCCTGAACTTGGCCTCCGTTCCCGCAGGTTGCTGAGTTCCTGTTTCTCCACCCATCCTTGGGGACAAGCAGTCCTACACACTGATCTCTCTTCCCTCTGTCTGTGCAGAGCTCGAGGGGGTCACACCCGAGAGCTTCTCCTCCCTGAACTGCGGGTTCTTGGACTGCAGCTTGGTCGGGTGGTGTCAGAGATACAGGTGAGCCTGCACCGTGGCCTGTGGCTGGCTGGGGGGCTGCATAGTGGCGGAGTCTCCTGAGGGGGGTTTTCTGTTAATAGGAGCATGAACAATCATCTCCCCAGCGTGGGCCTTAGACTAGAGCACTGGCTTCTAAACTAGGGGGCATGCGGGTGGGGGTGAAACCACCCCTAAACCTGCACCCACATGAGCCTCTCCTCGGGCCTCCTCACCGCCTACAACCACAGCAGAATGGCCTTTTATCTGTTGGTGGTGGGTCTGATGCATCTGATTAATTCTGAAGACCCTTCCTGGCTCTGCTGCTCCACGGCTGTGACAAGTGCCCAAGGCACCATCTCTCACTCTGTCCTGCAGGCCTGGGGGTGTGAGTGTGCGTGACCACGTGCATGCCCTCTCTGCCTCTGTCCAAACATCCATCTGTGCACCCATCCACTCTACATCCACGAACAGCCTGACTCATAACCCTGGGAGACCGCGGAAGGCAGCAAGGAAGGCCAGTCACTGCCGCTGCCATGAACTGACCAAGGCCGGCCGACAGCAGATAAGAGCACCTGTTGCCAAATCTGCTTTCTTTAATTAAGGGGGGAGATTGATAAGGGCTGTCAGGGTGAAACGAAGCCTCACTGGTTCGCTACGACTGGAGAGAGACCAGGGAAGGCTACAAAATAAAAGCTTCCCTGGCAGGCCCACAGCAGCCTGGACAGCGAGGCCGGGGCGGAGGACAGGACTCCAGTGACACCGTGGAGCTGACCCGCCCCCGAGCCTCCAGCACAGGACGTGGATGTGGCTGGATCTTGCCGGGTGCCTGGACAAACCGTATTTTCCTTTTTATAAATAGTATTTTCACCGAAGGAAGCGGGAACAGCACAAAGGCAAGTGCTCCTGGAGAAAGAACGGGTCCTGGCTTCTCAGGCACCTAAGAACGGCTGCTCTGGTTCTGGCCTGAGTCCTGTGATCCTGCCCAAGCCCCAGGCTGCAGGGGCCTCTTACAGGTGGATGGGCAGGGACAGAGCTCGCCAGGGTCAGGCCGCAGGCCGTCCGACCCCTGAAGCCCTAGCCCTCGGGGCGGAGGCCTATTCATCTGGATGCAGGAAGAGAATGGAAGAGAAACAGGCTGACTTCCCCAAAGTCGCTGGAAACGTTCTCCTGAATTCCCAAGAGCAGAGAGCAAAGCTCTGAGAAATCTCAACACATGAGTAATTTTTTCTGAGAAGAAATAATTGTTCTTCCAGGAGGATTCTTCTAATTGGAGACATTTTATTTTATAAGCTAAAGAATATGATCTTTTAAAAACCCCAGCATTTTCTATTCTTGCTGCCAACAGTAAGATGTTACTCCCTTCAGGGAGCCGGAGAGGTCTGATGGGAAGCCTTCTGCTGCTTCTGACTCTCTCTATATATACATTTGTTTTTTTCCAAAAAGAAAAACAAGGCTGAGGACTGATGACTGGAGACCTGGGTTCAAGTGCAGCCTCAGCTGTAAGACCTTGAGCAAGAAGCGCAGACCTGAGTTCACGGCGGGGTCAGACAGGCTGCCTAGCTGTGGGTTAGGAACCGGAACCAATATGAAAATGGACAGAAAAATACTTTGTAAACTTCAAGGCTTAAGAGAAAACATCCATATAAAAGGTCTATTCAAGGTCACCAACTAAGATCATGGCCCCTATCATCACCACAACCTAAGTGTAAGAACCCCACTGGTGGCGGCGAGCACGGGAAGGGCTTTCACCCTGTGTTCATGGAGCCCCGAGGTAGGCAGGTGAGGAAGGAGGGGCCGTCACATCTACGGGCAAGGACACCGAGCACAGAGGGCAAGTGTACCAGACGGGGGCCCCTCCTGGGCACACAGCCGCCTGGCCAGCGTCTTCTGCCTCCCAGCCAGGCAGCCCCAGCCCCGGGCAGCTCTCCCCAGGGCCCTGGGCACCGGCTTCTGCCTTCGCCTGCTCTCCCGCGGGGCCCACGCCACCCCTCGCTGACACTGAATGCACTGAGCTGCTTTTCAAGCTTTGGGAGCACAGGGATGGGAGCTGTCGTGCATCAGTGCAGCCTGAGCGCTGGAGCTGCTGGAGAACGAAGTGTGTGAACGAGTGAAGCCATGGGCCTTCGGGGCACGTGGGCATTGCTGGGGCCCGTGGAAGGCATCCTTTCGGGTCCTTCTCCGTCAGGGATTGAAGTCACCCAAGCAGATGCCCTTCTTTTCCAGCTGCTGCTGCACCTGGGTGCACGGAACCCTCCAGGTTGCTGGCTCCGCGCTGGCCTACGTCAGGTGCTCCTCCCTTGGGTGGCCAGGCTCTCCAGGGCCCGATGGCTGGCCGTTACCTGGGTGGCCATGGCCGTCTCCACCTGCTGGCCACTGCCTGGCCGGAGCCCTTCGGGGATTTTCGGCCCCGTCAAAGGCATTTTTATGGCTGCCCCTGACAGATGGTCCTTCTGAGTGATGCTGGATGTCCAGGAGTTGCCTGGAAACCTGATCATCAGTTTTCTTCCCCTTGTACCCCCACCCCTCCAGCCCCTTCTGTAGGAGGTCCAGGCCCCTACCTGGCTGGTGATGGGCTGCTGCAGGTGGGGTGAGCTAGCCTTGCGGCCACGGCCACGTTGCCTGGGGACAGTTCTCCCTTTGCACAGTGGGAGGCCTGTTTGGTAGAAACATCTACCCAGTAAAACCAAATGCATCCCAACACAGGTAAGTGTCAGCACCAGGCACCTGCCTCTGGCCTTTGGTCAAGTTTTACCTTGCCTGCCTGGCTGCCTAACACCGCTTATTGGGAAACTTGATGCAGGCAAAGCCCTCGGGAACTTGCTCCTTCGTACATTCAGCCAACAGAGTGCCTGTTAGGTGCTGGGGATGCTGTGAGGGGATGTGAGCATTGTGGCCCTGCCTTCATGGACACACAGCTAGGTGGGGTGCTCATTAAGAGCAGGGTTGGGGTGGAGCCTTATGCGCTTAGTGAGGGGACTGGACAGGCCACCAGGGGCCGGCTCAAGTGGACATGGGGGTAGTGCAGCTAAATAAATGCCTGACACCAAAGGCATTTGTCCCTTTAAAAGTGACTCGCTTGAGCAGAGTCTAACCCATCGTAGTGGTCATTCTGTTCCACACACCTGCCAGCAGCCGCACACTCCACGGGGCTCTGTGTACCTCCCTGGTCCTTCCCACTCTCTGTGACCTGCCACCCATCCCTCAGGTTACCGCTGAGATGCCACTTCCCCAGGAAGACTCAGCCTCTGCTGGGCGGCCCCTCTGGTTAGTGAACAGGCTGAGGGAAGGAAGGAATGCTCCGAGGGCAGCAGACGGCTGGTGTGTCCGGGGAGTGAGCGCCATCCGTCCTGGAGACGGGAAGTGCCAGGCTGTGCCAGGCACTGGGGACACGTGGTGGAAATAAATGGCCTCTCTCTTCTGGGACCCAAAGCTTTGAGGGCAGCGTTTATGTCGTCTCCGGGGACTTCATTTTCTTGGAGACTGTGCCGAAGGATGAGAATGAGCAGCTATTCACAAATTACTTTGCTTCTGTAGTGATTGCCACACAGGGTTGCTATTTTCCATCAGATGTAATGTAAGTGGAATTTGCCGCTGGCGAGGCCACCTGAGCCCAGAGAGAGAGCCGCACAGGCTGGAGGCACTCAGAAGTGCTGGAAATGGCTCCCAGCTTCCCGTCCCCACCTAGGGACCTCAGGCCATGGGCCACGGAAAGGTGGGGACCTGTGCACGACCACATGCCCAGGACCTGGCAAACAGCACCAGACAAGTACCTGTTGAATGAATGCTAGTTATTTATCAGATGTTTTACCGCCACGTGAGTGGAAGTCACGGCACCAGGGCAAACCTGAAATCAGACTCTCAGTAACGGACGGGACAGCCCTGCATGGCTCCCCAAGAATCCCTGGAGGGGTCCAGTCCCCACCTAGGTGCTGTGGGCTGACGAGGGAGGCTCTGAGGGCCCCTGTGTCACAGGCTTCCAGGCTCGAAAGCAAATGGTAGAGTCAGGTACGAACCCAGGATGACTCTCACTTGCCTCTCCTGGGGCAGCAGTTCACAGCATCTGCCTGTTTCTGGATGACCTTGGCCCTGCTGTCTGGGGGCCCCTCACGAGCTTCCTGGGTACCCCGGTCCCTGCCAAGAGACCCAGATTTGCTGAGAAAGGTACTGTCCTTCATGAAGACCCTCTGCCGCACTGGCCCGTACACGGGAGCACCTGTGATGCATGCATCCCTGTCCACACGGGGTGCACCTGCTCAGGGGGGTCGTGGGTGGTCCACTGGGGGGCTGAGGTGTGGGTGAGAGAGCTGATGACTGAATTGCATCTGCTGCTGCTGGTCTCTGGGGACAGATGTGGAGAACCCCGAGGCTGGGAACCAGAGAGTCTGCTGGCTCGTGGCTCTGCCACGGAGAAGGCAGGTTACCGTGACCTTGGGTGAGTCCCTTGATTCCCCTAAGCCTGAAAGTGGGGGTAGCCCCCAAGTGACGGTGTGAGACCACAGTGCCCGTGGGGCCCCTGGCTCTGCACAGAGTACTGTCCTCTGCCCTTCTCCACGGCCTCTACCCCAGAGGCATGGCTGATGCGCCAGGATCCCCACGCAGGGCGGCCTTCATGGCCTCAGCAGGGGGGACTGGGGAAACTCATGGGTGAAAGCAGACTCAGTTCCCCCTACCGGGTGTCTGCTACGCGCCAGCCTTCGCCCATTACACTCACTCACCCGTGCCCTACCTCATGCAGTCCCCACGCCCAGCCTGCCAGGTGAAATGTAATTGGCTCCACTTTTTGGATGCAGCAGGTGGTGGAGGGTCAGCTGGGACCCGACTGTCCCCGACCACACGGCTCATGAGCAGCTGAGCCTGGACTGGGTTCAGAACTACCTACTGCCACGGGGCCTCTTTAATGACAACAGGCCAGTGGAGGCGTGGGGGTGCTGCAGGAGCACAGGCTCTGCGGGGGAGGGCTGGGGAGGCTCTGCGGGGAGAGCAGGGGGAGGCTCTGCGGGGGAGGGCAGGGGG